>NC_044398.1:102154946-102458889 GCF_006542625.1 Nomascus leucogenys
AGTCCCTTCAGACACTCCGGTTCCTGCCAACTGCTCACGTGTTCATGGGGGCTGGGAGTGGTCTGGGGCCTGGAGCTTGGATAGTCATTTGCTCTCAGTCCATGTGGGAGCCTCCTGGTAGCACCGTCCCCACCCTGGGCCTGTCTGGTCGTGGCCACGGTGCACCTAGAGCATCTCAGGCCTGGACACCCCTTCCTGCATTCGGCCTGTCGCTCACACCTGCACGTGGAAGCCATCATTGTCTGTGTGCCGCCGACAGCCAGTGACAGCTGTCTCATTGCCTTTGCGTTTTCTGCCAGGGTTGCTCTGGCACTCACCGCCTGCAAGCTGGAGCTGGCGCCATCCTCACGTGGCGCCTCTGCTGCGATTCCGGGTCTTGGTCCACTTGCCGGCCTGGGACAGGCATTTGTGCCTGCATTTAGTGGCTGTGTCCTGACTTTATTCTTCAGGCTCTTGAGATGTTTCCATACCCCATCAAATGCCCCGCCTTGCTGAGGACCCGTGAGCTCCTCTCTTTGTCCGAGAGCAGGTTCAGCTGATGGTCTGTGAAATACCAGAAGGTGAATATTCTCAGCTCTGTGGCTGGATGGTCCCAACACAGCCGTGACGGGGAGCAGCGGCACAGCACGCGTACATGAGAGGCTTTTGCCAACACAGCTGTGCACACCGCAGCCCACGCCAGCCACCCTGCCCCCCCAAGGTCCAGCGCCCTCAGCCCAGGTCAGGAAAGCTGAGGGGACCCGTGTCTCCAGACACCCTCAGGATAGGTCAGAAAAGTGGGCAGGGGGGCCTGTGTCTCCTCCATCACCCTCAGGACCAGTCAGGAAAGTGGTGGGGGGGTCCCGTGTCTCCAGATGCCTCAGGACAGGTCAGGAAAGCTGGGTGGACCCTTGTCTCCAGGCCAGAAGCTCCACAGCGCATCTCACTGAGCCCCCTGGCCCAGCACCGGTGGTGACGGCAGTGGTGCAGTGGGCTCAGGTCCACGAAGGCTGCGTGCTGGTGAGGACCATGCCACGCAGGTTTCCATTGGCAAGAGATGCTGAGGCGCCCACCGTGTCCCCACAGACAAACACTCTGATGTCTTCTCTACGGGTGGCTGCATTTCAAAGCCGGCGTCAGGCATCCTGGGCTGCGTCTTTCAGTGAATGTGGCTGCTCTGGGCCCAGGAGTGTCTCAGGATCCCAGGACTCGCCTGGCCAGGACCACCAGGGTGCGGTGTTTCTGGGGGACAGGTCATGCCACAGCTGCGCTCTGGTGAGGACGCAGGTCGCAACTCTTGGGGAGGCGAGCTGGGGGTGCCCACAGCTGCCTGTCAGCACTGCCTTCCCCTGTGTCCACGTGGCCAGCTGGGATGTAGTGGGTCCCGCCCCCATGAGCACCCAGTTCTTCCTGTGCCTCAAAGGCCCAGGAGGGCCCCTCACCAGAGCTCTCTGCTGTGCTGCGTGTGAGGAGTGCTCTGTGTCAGCCATCAACTCCACCAGTTCAGACATGGCCCGAGACGGTGGTCAGGGTGGGCCCGGCCTGGAGCACACAGGCAGGGGCAGCCTGGGCCTGAAGGATGGCCCTGGATGTCTCGAGTCACCCTCGGTGTCACTGCCACCCAGAGGGTTGGCCGCAGCAGTGTCAGGGCCACAGGCAGGGCCCAAACCTACTCTCCCTGGAGCTTGGAGCGTGGCTTTATCTGGGACCTCCTTGTGATTAGTTAAGATGAAGTCAGAGTGGACTGTGCTGAGCCCCAAATCCAGCGACTGTGTTCTTAGAAGAGGCCCAGACATATGGAGGGTCCTGTGCCCACGTGGCTGAGCTTCTGGAAGGTGGAGCCTCCTGGGAGGTTGGATTGTGGCTGGGGCCACTCCCATCTCCAGACACTGAGGCTGCAGTGCAGGGTGTGTGAGGTCAGGGCTGTTTTCATCCACATCTCAGGACAGGCTGAGCCTTAGCTCACAGAGAGCCATGAGCCTGATGTCCTGATGGTCACACAGGGTCCAGGGCCAAGCCGGGCAGCGTGAGGCTCTGGCAGCAGCTGCTATCCCGGCGGGCAGGGCCGGCTCCCTCCAGCTGTGGAGGCTGTCCTCGGGGAATCGCATTTCAAAACCCACTGTGACTCGAAGAGGCATGAGGGAGCCCCGCTGAGTTGGGAGAGGGCCCAGGAGCCCTGTTTCTTACTTCCCGGGGGCCCCTTAGGGCTCCAGGAGCGAGTACCTGGAGTAGCCAGTGTTCAGAGCAGTGCGGCGCCATGCCTGCAGTGGGTGGACTGCCGTCACATGGTTCTGGGGTTCACTGTGTCTCCTGGGGCAGGAATGGCCCATGTACCGACCTCAGGGGCCTGGACTCCGCTCGACAGACGGAGCAGTGGCCATGCCCAGTCCAAGGCCAGAAACACTGGGGGTCCTAGGTACAGGGGGCAGTGTGTGGGGAGAGTGAGGACACCACATCTGGGGTGGGGTTTTAGGGACAGCTACATGGGGACCCCGGGAGAGGGATGCACAGGTGGGCAGCAGGGCCAGCCAGTGTCAGGCAGCAGCCGTGAGGCAGGGGAGTCCTCAGCTGGGACGGGAGCTGCATCCCCCCCTCTCACCTGAGACTTGTCTCTCACACGAGGATGCTCCCTCCCATGTGTCTTGATGACGAGGCCCTGGTGAAGGTTTCAGGAAGTCAGGGTGTCATCTGCGAGCCCAGGGCCCTCCATGAATCCTCTCTCCGAGGAGGACCTATTCTGGAAGGTGGCAGGCCCCTGCCTGCAGCCCCGCCGTGTGCCCTCTGCCCCACAGCATTGTGGGCCGGGGCCGGGGCTCGCCCTTTTGCTGTCTTTCCACTTCTTGCTGGTCAGATAAGGAGTCAGAGAGGGGTGCCCCTTTCTCGGAGAGTTGCCCCTATGCTGTGGGGGACGCTGAGCCCCTTCAGGAGCCTGGAAACCTCCGGAAGTTTCAGCAGCACAGAGCAAGAGGCAGCCATGCACCGCGGGACGCCTCCCTCGGGACTCCTCCCACCAGGCTCAGGAGTTCCGAGTGTGCAGACTTCTCTCCCCAGAAGGAACTGCTCCACCACGGCCATCCACAGCCTCACACCCACACACCCACACTCACCGCTTTTTCATCTGCTGGTAACGAAAGGCAGTTGCCGGCAAATTCAGTCGGTTAAGCCAGGAGCAGCAGGGAAGGTGTCCCCAAGTTCCAAGAGAAGAGGCCAGCCCCCTGGAGGGTGAAAGGCGACCGGGCGGCTCTGCCTCAAACTCCCGACAACAAGCCTGTGGCTTTCCTCGCGTTGTGTTCCCAGATCTCTGTGGACTCCACCGGGTGCCCTGCAGCTAACTCAGTTCTGACGACCTCTACCCAGAGTGAGTGCAGACCCCACAGGCCAAGGGCTCAGTCCCATGAGACACCGGGATGCACGGACGGCCGCTTGCTCTCAGCCAGCAGAGGGACCAGAGTCATGTCCTCAGCCCTGTCGTGAGGACCCCCAGGATCCCAGGGCCAGCACAGGACAAGGGTCGGTGACCAGGGACGGGCGCCGTCCGAATGCAGCAGGCTGTGGGGAGGGTTGCTGCGGTCCCCACGTCGGAGCGGTCGCCTGACGATGCGGATGCAACAGCAGGTTGTGAATGTGGGGGTCATGCAGCTGCTTTTAGCAGCGGGGATGGCACGGCTGCTGAAGTGGAAAATCTGGGCCTGTCCTCTGTCTCCACTTGGGTTTTAGGAAGTCAGCTGTCGTCAAGAAGGATGGATGAGGACTCCCACAGATGGCTTTGATGCAGAGAAAACTCACTGGATCTGGAGTAATGGACCCTGAACGTTGCAAACAATTCTCCGTTGCTTTTAGGGGAGTTGAATGTAACTCTGTTGCCAGAGTGCTGCGGGAAATCCAACACTGTCATTCAGTCCCACGGCGCTCCTTCCACGCCCCTTCTGGAGCCACTCCCAGACGCGGCACAGGGCAGCCCTGCCAGGGCTGGGCGACAGGACCCACGGCACTTCCTTGCTGCCTGCAGGAGTACCCCACTGAGCTCCACCCCATGCACCCCAAGGCTTGGCCTGAGGCGGGGTCTGTTTGCTGAAGGATGGTCTCAGGCTACAGACAGGCCCGTGACGGCACAGAGCCCCCAGCGTTGGCCACGCCAGGGACCAAGCCATGCACCACAAACCCTCAAGGAGCTGCCTGGCCAGGGCGGGGATCCCTGGATCTGCCTGGGGCCACCTACACTCCTGGAGCAAGGGTGTTCCAGCCTGTGGCTGGCAGCCTGCGGCTTGGGTGCGTCTCTCGCTCCCACACATGCAGGGGAGTTTTAGGCCAGTGGTTAAGTAGAGTGATCCGGAACACTGCCCTGCCTGAGGTCACGGTCTGCACCCTGACTCCGGGCTCAGGCCACGGCCATGCCTTCCAGGGTGCTGCGACCACCTGCTCACCCTGAGGTGCTCACGGAGACTAGGGGCCATTCATGCTAGAGCACACACTCTGCGTGGGGCAGACCACACAGAGCAGCCCTCTCTGGACTGGGCTCACGGAGTTTGCGGGGCCTCCAGGTGTGGGTGGGTGTGACTGAGGGGTGCAGAGCTGCTGTGGACGCCCCGGGGGACATGGCCCTGCTGCCCAGAGCAGCCTTGCTGATGGAAGCCTCGGCTCATGCCCCCCTGCCCGCCGAGCTCCCCCATGGGTACCGAGGCCGCGTGTGCCCAGCACTCCCAGCAGGCTCTGCAAGAATCCGTGTTGAAGTGCTCAGCCTGGCCCGGTCAGCTTCCACGCAGTGTATCTTGTGGTTGGTGCATCCCCGTGTCAGGCAGGTGCCCCTTCCAGCCTGCCCCCTCAAGGCTCACACAGAGCACAGCGGCTGGGGCTGCTTCTGGGGACTCCAACAGGGAAGCTGAACACAGCCTTTTATCTCCCGTGTCCCAGGACCCACCCGGCAAGGATTTGGGCCAGGAGATCCTGTAATGCCTTTAACTGCGACCGGGGCTGTGGCTGCCAGCCCGCTCAGGCTGTGAGTCACCAAGCGCCTCAGATATGGGGACCTGCTAATGTGGGAATAATACATACTCAGATTGGCGTCGCCGTGAAGATCGTAAATGTCACCATTAGGGGACCACGCCTGAATCCCATCCGGCAGGCTGGGACCGAGGCTTCTCGCCTTGTCTGCTGGCTGTTTTATTGGTTTTGTAAGAAGAGAATGTTTCTCCGTGTGCTGGGGCTGGGAGGAGGGCAGTGCCGCCTGGGAACGTCGGGTCTCGGGTGGGAGGGCCCTGGGGAACGTCGGGTCTCGGGTGGGAGGGGCCTGGGGAACGTCGGGTCTCGGGTGGGAGGGCCTGGGGAACGTCGGGTTCGGTGGAGGGGCCTGGGAACGTCGGGGTCTCAGGGTGGGAGGCCCTGGGAACGTCGGGGTCTCGGGTGGGGCCCTGGGAACGTCGGGGTCTCAGTGGAGGGGCCTGGGGAACGGCGGGGTCTCGGGTGGGAGGGGCTTGGCCTGGCAAGTGGCCCGCTACAGGGTGGTTTTGGCCGGGCCCGGCTCACAGCCCCAGGCCCGTGCCCTGGCATCACTCAGCAGAGCAGCCACTGGGCAAGTGCAGGCCTGAGGAGACACGGACCTTCCGTGGGTCTGGATTTTCCGCTTCTCCTGGGGTCCTCTTGCCAGGGACAAGCCGTGGCTGGGGAGACAGGGGTGGCGCCTCAAGGTCAGCAGTGCTCGTGGCTGTTCTACCCACGCAGCCGAGGACAGCAGCGCCTGCATCTGAGCCCTGTTCTCATGCAGCCCTGTGCTGCCCACCCTCCATGCGCCCTTATTGGCTTCTGTGAACCTGAGTAAGTTCTGTCTTTCCAGCTTTAAACTGATCACCCACTACCTAGGGCGGTTGTGAGAATCAAATGTCGTAACATGCCGTGGAATGAAAGTTCCTTAAAGGCTCCAAAGAGACGGGGATTTTCCAGATATCTGTAACTGGTTTCTAATTTAATTCCTTTATTGTCAGAATATACTTGATATGCCTTGAGTCTTTTAAATTTAGTCAGATTTGTTCTGTAGTCCAGAATATGGTTTGTCTTAGTGAAAGTTCCGTTTGAGCTAAAAATGAACAGACAGTGTTCTGTCAGGATTCATTAGATCAAATTGGCCAGTAGTGTTTTCTTTTCTTTTTTTTTTTTTTTTTGAGACGGAGTCTCGCTCTGTCGCCCAGGCTGGAGTGCAGTGGCGCGATCTCGGCTCACTGCAAGCTCCGCCTCCCGGGTTCACGCCATTCTCCTGCCTCAGCCTCCCAAGTAGCTGGGACTACAGGCGCCCGCCACCACGCCTGGCTAATTTTTTGTATTTTTAGTAGAGACGGAGTTTCACCGTGGTCTCGATCTCCTGACCTCGTGATCCGCCCGCCTCGGCCTCCCA
Organism: Nomascus leucogenys; assembly: GCF_006542625.1. NCBI lineage: Eukaryota > Metazoa > Chordata > Mammalia > Primates > Hylobatidae > Nomascus > Nomascus leucogenys. The sequence continues at coordinate 102,161,311 of NC_044398.1, forward strand.
AAGTGCTAGGATTACAAGCGTGAGCCACCATGCCCGGCCGAGTAGTGTTTTTCAACTCTTCTGTACTTCCTCATTTTCTGCCTGTTTTATCAATTATGGAGTTAAGGGAGATTGAGATCTCCAACTATAATTATGTATTTGTCTGTGTCTGCTTACAGTTCTATCCATTTTTGCTTCATGTCTTTTGAAGCTCTATTATCAGGTGCATACGTGTTTGAGAGTCTTCTAACCTCTTGATGAACGTTGTGAAATGGCCTCCTAACTCTTGATCATATTCTCTGCTCTGAATCATGCTTTGTCTGGTGTGAAGGTGGCCAGTCCAGCCTTCTTGTCACTCGTGTTCATGTGGTATGTTTTTCCGTCCTTTACCTTTCGGCCTGTGTGTGTCTTTGTGTTTGAAGCAGATCTCTTAGAGCTGGCGTATGCTTGGGTTTTACGTTTAAATCCAGTCTGACAAGTCCTGCCCTTTATCCGGGTGTTTGGGCCGTTTGCATCCAATGCAGTCTTTCCTGGGGAAGGTTTCAGCCTGTTGTCTTGCGATTTGTTTTCCGTTTCTCCCATGCGTTCTCTGTTCCTTTTTGTTGCTGTTATTTATACCTTCCTCTGGATTAATTGAATATTTTCGTGACTCCTTTTTATTTTCTATCTTGGCTGTAACTTTTTGTCTTATTTGTGTGGTGGTTTTAGGGTTTATAGTATATGCCATTAATCCATCACAGCTCACCTTCAAGTTATACTATGCTTATCTCATAAATGCTGAAAGAATTTTACAACAATATTCTCCCAACAGTATTTTCCCCTCCTGGCCTTTTGCTGTTATTGCCAGTTTGATTAAATGGTCCAGTTATCTTTCAGAGACATTTCATTCAATTGGAAGAACAGCCTCATGATGTATCCATATACTTACCATTTCCAGAGCTCTTCACTCCTGCGTGGAGATCCAGGTTCCATGCGTGATCGTTCTCCCTCCACCTATCAGACTTGACATTTCTTCCAGCATAGGTTTGCTGGTGACAAGTTCTTTGAGCTTGTCAATGTCTGACAAAGTCTTTATTTCACCTTCATTTTTGAAAGAGATTGTTGTTGGGTATAGAATTCTAGGTTGACAGGTTTGGTACTTTAAAGATTGTACTCTACTCTTGTCTCATTTGCATTATTTCCTATGACAACTTCTTATCTACATACTCTGTAACATCTTTATTTGCATGTAAGATTTTTATCACGAGTTTTAAGCAATATGCGATTATGATGTGTAGTTTGTAACACTACTCTAAGAGATCTGCTTCAAATATGAAGACACACACAGGCTGAAAGGTAAAGGATGGAAAAACATACCATACAAACGCGAGTGACAAGAAGGCTGGACTGGCCACCTTCACACCAGACAAAGCAGAATTCAGAGCAAAGAATATGTCAGGAGTAAAGAGGCCATTTCACAGTGTTCATCGGGAGGTCAGAAGACTCTCATACATCTATGTGCCCAATAATAGAGCTTCAAAAGACATGAAGCAAAAATGGATTGAACTGCAAGCAGACATAGACAAATCCGTGAAGTTGGAGATTTCAATAATAGATAAAGCAGGTAGCTAGAAAATAAGGAAGGATATAGAAGAGTTGAAAAACACTACTAACCAACATGATCTGCTTAACATTTATAGGCAGTTTGTGACAATTTGATTCTTTGTCAATCAAACTACAATCAAAGTGATCAATAGTGTCATATTGTCATGCAGCAAAATGTGACCGTTTGGTTATTTGGTGTTGTTTTCCCCATATTTTTTGTGCTTGGAGTTTGCTGAGTTGCCTGAATCTATAGGTTTATCATTGTCATTACATTCGGAAAATACCTGGCCATTGTTTCTTCAAATATTGTTTCTGTACCTCTCCAGGATGTGAGGAGGCTTACACAGGTGCGAGTGCTGAGCCCTGTCTGGGGTGGAGGGTGTGTGAGTCAGTACTAAGTATCTGTTACCAAAGACTCAGAAAAACTTTTACTTTGGTTTCTCTAAAATGGGGTTTTCCCACTAACATCAGAGTTCAACACTGTTTGGCTTCTGGATTCAGGCTGTTTCAGAGATCTGCTATTGCCCAACACACCCCAAGCCTCAGTGGCTTAGAGCAGCAGCATCTTTCTCCTGGTCCTGTGATGGGTTCTGCTGGGCAGCTCCTCTTTCTCCTGGTCCTGCAATGGGCTCCACTGCCGGCTCCTCTTTCTCCTGGTCCTGTGATGGCTCTGCGGGTGGCTCCTCTTTCTTTTGGTCCTGTGATGGGCTCTGCTGGGCAGCTCTTCTGCTGAGCAGTAACAGCTTTCTCCTGGTCCTGTGATGGGCTCTGCTGGGTGGCTTCTCTTTCTCCTGGTCCTGTGATGGGCTCTGCTGGGTGGCTTCTCTTTCTCCTGGTCCTGTGATGGGCTCTGCTGGGTGGCTCCTCTTTTTCCTGGTCCTTTTATGGGCTTTGCTGGGTTGCTCTTCTGCTGCATGTGGTGTCAGGTGGGGTCATTCATGAGCTGATAGCCAGGCTGGGAGGTCCAGGAAGGCTTCACTTGTACTGGAACTTAGTGCATCTCCCAGTGGCCTTGCCACTTGGCCACATGGGCTTCCTCACAGCTTGGTGGCCTCACAGTAGAGGGACCTTTAATGGGGCTGGATCTGCCTCTTCAAGGACTGAGCTTGAGAGTTCAGAACATCACTCACACTGCATTCTCTTGGCCAAAGCTGAGTCCCAAGGTCGGCTGGGATTCCAGGGGAGGCGAGCCACGCTCAGGAGGGCAATGGCCACCACAGCTAAGCCTGATGCTCTTCTCTTTTTAACACAGCATTGGGTCATGTCAGCCCCGTGTCTGTTATATTCGTCACTGTCTTTATCACTCGGTGTCGTTTTTCTCTATCTGCAATTGCCTTGGTGGAAAGGGAGGGTTGCACGTCCACAAAGGCGTTGCACGTACAAAGGCTTTGCACTGTGCCCCTGCTGTGGCCCCTTCCCAGGTGAGGTTCTGAGAGCCGGTGGCAGTTACCACTTTGGGACACAAACATCCAAGGGCCGCTTCCCACAGGGACCCTTGTGATTGGCTTGTTCCTGGAACACATGGGACCTTCTTCTTCATCCCAAGACCCTCACGTAATAAGCATAAGCAGCCTCCCCTCCCCTCCCCGTCGAAGCTCAGCCAACACACGTCAGCAGCGTGCAAGAGGGAAGGAGAGGTTAAAGTCCCCTACCCCAAAAGCCAGACCAAGAGCTGGGACTTTGGGTGTGGGCCTAGCCCTGGAGATGCTTGTTCCCAACACCTGGCCAAGACTGCTGCCTCCTGCGCGGGTCTCGCCGCAACCCCAAACACCCAACGAGCAGCCTCAAAGGGAGGTGGCGGACCAGGTGTTGTGGTTCTTCTCTGGCTTCTCCCTGTGGGCACTGGGGGGTGGGTCCCACACGGGGCGCTCAAGCCCCAACAGACGACGCTCGTTCTCCCCCAAGATGTGCTGCCTTCCAAGTCCCTAAACAGGTGTCATCCCCTTCACTCTTTCCTCATGTTTTTCTTATTTAAAATTGTCTTTTTAGGAGAAGTTTGCAGGCTGTTTCCTGAGGTCTGGGCCAGCAGCCCCGCCATGCCCTGACCCACCATTCCCCTGGCCACGGGCTGAGTGTCCCGGCCACCCGGGAGCTCCTGGCCTTGCCTGCAGCATGCGACACTGCCACACCCACCTCATGGCTCACAGCCCAGTTTCAGGTCGTGATGTTTTCTCCCAGCCTCAGTGTAAACAAAAATAACTCTTTGCCCTCCAAGCAAATGAGCAAAGGCCTCAGGACCCTCCCCAGCCCACAGCTCTTGGGGTGCACTGGGGCCCTGTGCCCGGACGCCCCCTTGGGTGTGCATGTGGCCGCCTCTCCTGCGCTTCCCACACCCCCACCCCGGAGCGAGCGCGGCCCAGCACAGCCCCTACGTGTGCTTTCTGCCACCCGGGGGCCCCGACCTCCACGCAGCCTATCTGGACCCCGGGAGTCCCAGGACCTGGGTGTGGACTCTGAAGCGTCTGGGGGCCGCCTCCCTCCCTGCAGGGCATGTTCATCGTTGTCCCTAGTAGAGTTTCTGCGGCTGTGCCAGGCCCCATGGCTCCCACGGGCTGTGCTAGCAAGGCCTTCAGCCCTGAGTAGCACGCAGGCAGGCCCCTCTGCAAAGCCAGGCAGAGCGCGCAGCATCATCCATCTCGGGCACTCTTCCCACCACCACCCTGGGCTCACCGACTCACACGGCCCTGGCAGTGCCACTCCGGGTCCCATCGCTGGGGGCTTCCAGGAAACAGCGTGTGGGGGCCTGGACCCCGTTTGCCAGTGGGGCGTTCTCACTCCAGACAAGTCTGCACAACTGCTCTGACTTGATTGATGGATCGACTCACTGATACAAGGTCTTGTTCTGTCGCCGAGGCTGAGTGCCGTGCCACAGTCATGGCTCACTGCAGCCTCCACCTCCTGGGTTCAGGCGATCCTCCTGACTCAGCCTCCTGGGTAGCTGGGGCTACAGGCACACGCCACCATGCCCAGCTAAAATTTTTTATTTTTATAGAAATGGGGTCTTGATAAGTTGTCCAGGCTGGCTTCAAACTCCTGGGCTCAAGTGATTTGCCTGCCTTGGCCTCCCAAAGTGCTGGGATCACAGGCATGAGCCACCGTGCCTGACCTTGATAGTTTTGAATTATGGCGCAGGGCAAGTTCCCGCCCTTCCTCCTGGCAGGGCTGCTGAGTGGGACCCTAGGTGTAGGGACTCCTCTGTGCCTTGGCCTGGGAGGCTTCAAGGTCCCCGCAGCCAGGTCCTGCGGGGCCCGGGCCCCATTCCTGCTGGTCCCCAACCGGCACGTCCCCACCCACGTGCCCATCCCTAGGGAGAGGGCATCCTGAGCCTGAGGGGCCGCCTGTGGACCCCGGCTCTTGGGGGTTGCAGCTTGGCTGCCTGTGGGCAGCAGGCGGCACGTTCTCCAACTGCCTGTGTTCTCGAGTTGGGCACAGAGGGTTCACAGTTGTCGTCTCTCCTTCAGCTGGGGTGTGTATTCTTGCCCTTTAGATGGTAAAGATTTTAAGACAAAAATGAACACTTTGCCTTCGCTTCAAAAACTCCCTGAATGTCCCTTGGCCCCTCTCAGCCTGGCAGGTGGGCTCCACGTGTGCAGGCCAGGCGAGCCGGGGGATCCTGTGTGCAGTAGGGGCCGGGGTCAGGGCCAGGGACCCACAAGTCTATCCGTAGCCCCACCCCCCGAGATCGGCCAGGCACCTCACGGCCCTCCTGTCCCTGCAGACCCAGCCGGTGCCCAATTCTGTGGCGTACTACCTGCACCACTCCCCCTGGTGGTTCCACCGCGTCGAGACGCTCAGCAACCACTTCATCGAGCTCCTGGTGCCCTTCTTCCTCTTCCTCGGCCGGCGGGCACGCATCATTCATGGGGTGCTGCAGATCCTGTTCCAGGTGAGCCCACGCCGCCCGCCCTGCCCCGTGTCCACAGAGACGCTGGCCCATCACCCTATTTCTGGCTGCCCCACTGTCTGGGAGGCCCCTGGGGCATTACAGGCCCCCTTTCTTGGGGACAGCCTGTCCTCCCCAGCCTTTGTTTGTGTCGGGGGCCCCACTGCGGCGCTGTCCGGGGCTGGAGGCTGAGGGTTTCCTTCCCAGGCTCCCTCCAAGGACTGGCTCCTCCCAAGAGTGTGTCCTGCAGCTGCAGGAGGCCCGGCCATGTCCTGGGCTCAGCAGTGGGAGAGGGTCTGCACGCCAAGGCCATGTGTGGACACCCCCACATTTCTGGGATCTGCTCCTAAGATTCTTCCATTCTAGAGGTTTCCTTTCACGTGTTTGTCTCAGTCCACCGGGAACCAGAGTCTGAGAGAGGCCAGGGTCATTTGTCTCCATGAGGGTGAGGGGCTGCCTCCCCCAGCTCCCGGAACCCCGGGTACCCCCTAACCCCCGTCCTGCCCACGGTCACTGCCATCCCTGCCCCACAAGCCCCCTGCATTGAGGGCGCCTCAAAGGGCAGGACACCCCCACACCGCCTCCAGGGGGGCTGGGCCAGTCTCGGGCCTTTGCTTTTCCCTGTAAACACTACTTTCCGACTGTCGATTCCCAAGGAAAACGTGGTGGGGATTTTAAAGGTGGTTCTCTCTCTCTCGATTGTTTCGATGGAGGTGTAACATACAGCCAGGGCAATGCACAGGTCTTGGGGTGGCGTTCATGTGCTCTGGAAAACAGATATACCTGGGTGCCCCATGCCCCTTCCCCTGCCCCCGCCATGCCCCTTCCCCACCCCGCCCGCCCCCACCCCCACCTCGCCCACCCCCACCCTGCCCTGCCCACCCCTGCCAGAGCACCGCCACCTTAAGGGGCAAAGCTCCGTCAGCAGGCATGGGTGCCACGCCACGTTGGTGCACGTGGGGGCGCCCACGGTTGTTGGCCGGGTCCTGTTTCACGGTGCACGCCCGTGGTCAGTTCGTCCGCCTGTCTGTGCACTTGTGGTTTCTGGTTTTCACCACAGCCTGCCATGCACACACTCAATCTCGTCATCCTGTGGACGTGTTTTCAAGGGCGCTACTGTATCATGAGCAGGCCTGTGATTCACTTTACTGGAAGCTGCACGTGTCCCAGGGTGGCTGTGCTGTTCTTGACCCCACTCCCTGGCCGCCGGGGCCCTGAGCAGCTCCTGAATGCCTCGGGCTTTTCCGCATTAGCTGCTTGGAGGCTGGCGCCGGTGCCCATCGGGTGATTTCCCTGCGGGCATCGATGTCGCTGTGAATCTAAGTGGGAAGAATGGACTTGCTCACAGATTGTCCCCCATCCAGGACCGCATGTTTCTCTCTGCAGCTGCTCAGGGCTCCTGGAATAGCTTCAGTTGATTCTGTGTAGCCGGATCTCGCGTGTTTGGGGGCTCCTGGAATAGCTTCAGCTGATTCCGTGTCGCCGGACCCCACGCGTGTTTGCAGGGTCCTGGAATAGCTTCAGTTGATTCCATGTAGCCGGACTCCACGTGCGTTTGGAGGCTCCTGGAACAGCTTCAGTTGATTCTGTGTAGCCGGACTCCACGCGTGTTTGCAGGCTCCTGGAATAGCTTCAGTTGATTCTGTGTAGCCGGACCCCACGCGTGTTTGCAGGCTCCTGGAATAGCTTCAGTTGATTCTGTGTAGCTGGACCCCACGCATGTTTGGGGGCTCCTGGAATAGCTTCAGTTGATTCTGTGTAGCTGGACCCCATGCGTGTTTGGGGGCTCCTGGAATAGCTTCAGCTGATTTTGTGTAGCCAGACCCCACACGTGTTTGCAGGGCTCCTGGAATAACTTCAGCTGATTCTGTGTAGCCAGACCCCACGCATGTTTGCAGGGCTCCTGGAATAGCTTCAGCTGATTCTGTGTAGCCAGACCCCACGCGTGTTTGCAGGGCTCCTGGAATAGCTTCAGTTGATTCCGTGTAGCCGGACCCCACGCGTGTTTGCAGGGTCCTGGAATAGCTTCAGTTGATTCCGTGTAGCCGGAACCCACACGTGTTTGCAGGGTCCTGGAATAGCTTCAGCTGATTCCGTGTAGCCAGACCCCACGCGTGTTTGCAGGGTCCTGGAATAGCTTCAGTTGATTCTGTGTAGCCGGACCCCACGCGTGTTTGCAGGGCTCCTGGAATAGCTTCAGTTGATTCTGTGTAGCCGGACCCCACACGTGTTTGCAGGGTCCTGGAATAGCTTCAGTTGATTCCGTGTAGCCAGACCCCACGCGTGTTTGCAGGGTCCTGGAATAGCTTCAGTTGATTCCGTGTAGCCGGAGCCCACGCGTGTTTGCAGGCCGCAGCTCCGAGGTGACTTCTTTTTGTTGATGCTGTAAATGGTGCCCTTTTAAGTCACACGTCCTCCTCTTGGTTGCTAAGTGTGGGACTCTGGTGACCTTGACCTTTCTCGGACAACCTCTGCACTGGTACTACCCCGTCTGTCCGCGGGTCCCTCGGAGACGCGTCCTGTGGGTGATCTGGGGATTCTGCCAGTTCTGCGTCCATCCCTTTCTCCCCTGCTGGGCGGGGTCGAGTGCTGTCCTGGGTCTGGGGTCTCACAGCAGGGAGGGCCCCCCGCCCCGCGCACTGCCTCTCACGATGCCGGCTGTGGGTTGTTTTCGTGGCTGCTTTTATTCACTTCTCCTTTGTGGGCTTTTAGCCATGAATGGATGTTGAGTTGTGTTTCTCCATCAGTCACGAGATGACTTGTTCTTTCGTCTGTAACGTGGCGAGTTACGTTAATGCTGCGGATGCTGAAGCAAGTTCACATTCCCAGAACATCTGAGCCTCTTCTTCTGCGGGAGTTGGGAAAGCAGAGGCGACTGTCCCTCACACCTGGCAGTGCTCCTGCGTGAAGCCACCTGCACCGCCAGGGTCTCTGTGACTGATCACCCTTGTGGGCCACAGGACACGCAGGGTTTCCATTCTTTCTTGACTTGAGGCAGTTTTTGTGATGAACATTTTCCTGGGAATTTGTTCATCTGTTTTCAAATCTGTTGGCAAAAAAAAAGTCATTGTATTATCTTAGTTTTATAGCCTCTCAAGTAGCCGGGACTACAGGTGCCACCAAGCCCAGCTATTTTTAATTTTTTGTAGAGATGGGGGTCTCACTGTGTTGCCCAGTCTGGTTTTTAACTCCAGGGCTCGAGCACTCCTCCTGCCTGACCTCCTAAAGCGCCGTGACTGCAGGTGTGCGCCCGGCCTCAAGGCCTGTGTCCTCACTGACACGCGTCTCCTGAGACAGCGGGGAGCAAGGTCACGCTTAGGGTCAGCCTGGCCGTCTTTCTCTTTTAAGTAACAGGCTCGTATATCTCAGCTGACATATGTGGACGTATTTCCACATCTTCGTGTTTTTCTCTTTGTTCTTTGTATCTTCCTCTTGCATTTTTTTTTTTTTTTTTTTTTTTTTTTTTTGAGACGGAGTCTCGCTCTGTCACCCAGGCTGGAGTGCAGTGGCACAATCTCGGCTCACTGCAAGCTCCACCTCCCGGGTTCACGCCATTCTCCTGCCTCAGCCTCTCCGAGTAGCTGGGACTACAGGTGCCCGCCACCACGCCTGGCTAATTTTTTGTATTTTTAGTAGAGACGGGGTTTCACCGTGGTGCATTTTTTTCTGTTATTTATTCTCCCTCCCCTCGTTGATAAGGAAGACCCTCCGTTTCCTCAGTGGTTATCAGCCAGGTTAACTTACCGAAGGCCTCAGTTTGGGCAGCATCTTTGCCACCCTGACTCCCCGAGGTCCTCAGCCCACCCAGCCCGCCTCTGTCCACCAAGCCATCTGCGTCCGTTGCTCCAGCGTTTCAGCTCTGTTTCATTTTATTAATTATTTTAGAACAGTTTTAGGTTTTCAGAAAAACTGCAGAGACTACAGAGGCTCCCTTATCCCCCCTCCCAAACAGTTTTCCTGCGCTCAGCACCTTGCATTGGCCGGGACCTTGTATAGTTGATAGGCAGGACTGATAAATTGTTGCCAACTAGAGTCCTGGGCTGACAGGAGAGCCATTTGCAGTGTTGCTCATTCTGTGAGCTCCAACAAATGCCTGTCCCCATCACAGCTTCATGCAGAGTCGCTTGTGGCTCTGGAAGTCCTCTGTGCCCCGCCCCCCCTCTGTCTCAACGGTGCTGCCTCTTCCGGACGTCCTAGAGTGGGAAGCATCATGCGGCCTTTGCGGACTGGCTTCCTTCCCTCCGCAGCAGCACGTGGGCTCCCCGTGCCTCCTGCAGTCTCCACTGCTCGTTTCTTTCGGTGCCGAGACACCCGTGGTCCGCACATGCCCCGGTTTATCTCTCCACTCAGCCTCGGAAGTGCCATAGACGGAGCCCCGGGCACAGGTGCTGCCCACACGGGGCACAAAGAGGGTTGTGCTGAGCACAGGCGTGGGGCCAGGGCCAGCTGTGCCAGCCCCGGGTCCCACTGCCACCCAGGGAGGAGTGTCCAGCCTGAATGGAGGAGTGTGTGCCAGGATTCCTAACCTGGGTGGGGCCACGCACACGGGTGACCCCTGAGCCGTCTTCAGCCATGGGGTCCTGGGGTCCCAGCTGCTGGAGGAGGGCAGGGCTGGAGACTCCGGGAGTCCCCCCGACCCCCCGCACCTCCTGCGTGGGCTGTGCTGCCCCAGGGTCCTGCCTGCCCCTGCCGGTGGAGAACAGAGAGGTGCCCACGCCAGGCTCAGGTCTGGTTCCGAGGCTGGTCCAAGGGCACCCCTGGACGCACGGCCCAAGCAGGGGTGTTGGTCCACTTAGCTCTGTGGTTGCCTGGCAGGCGGGGGTGCTCAGCATCCCACCTCCCACTTCCATGGCCCGTGTACCCTATAGCGTCCCTCCCTCAGGCCGTGGTGGCTGGTTCCACCACTGCCTCTCTCCAAATAAGGTGATGCTGGCTGGGAGAAGCTCTCATGAAAAGCAAGGTGCTGAGTTACTTAAGTAAATGGAGCAAGTGGGAGTCACTTGAGGGCTGAGCTACCGTGACATGGAATGGGGAGGTGACCCTTGAACCAGAGGCTCAAAAACATCCTTGTTTATTCAGAACGCAGGAACCTGGCCAGGGGGTTAGATAAGAATTGGACCAATGGGCCCCAGTGCGGGGAGACAGGGACCCTCCCAGGCATGACGGCCGGGCTGCGGGTTCCCTTAGTGCTGGTGCTGGCCCAGTTTTGGAGTCCGCTGCCTGGTGGGGTGAGTGGCAGTGGACAGTGGGGATTCTGGAAGGGGAGGGGACAGAGCTGGGCCTCACTGCACCTGGGACTCTGAGCACCACCCCCAAAGACCTGGCACAGGCAGCGCCTCCCTTCCAGGCCTCGGAGGTCCGGCCGTGTCATCCTCTCCAGCCCCACACCGTGTCCAGGGTGAGGTGGAAGCGCCAGGGTTGTGGCTGTGCTCTGCGGCCTGGCCTGGCATCCCCCTTGGAAGAGAGGATGGTCGGCCGGCTGTCCCGGCTGCGATGTATCCTGTCCCCTCCCAGGCAGTGTGGGGGCTTGAACTAGGGTTTTGCCCCCACAGGCATACAGGGCAGAGGGTGTTTGGGGGATGATGCGGTGTGGGGCTGAGAGTGACCCGCGTCCTCTAACAAACATTGTAGTGTCCTGGCCAGGGCCACACCCTCACCTGTGCCGCGCTGTGCCAGCCCTGAGACCTCCGAGCGCCGCCCCCCTGGAGCCTGTCCTGGTTCCGTGTGTTCCCATCTGAGCGCCGCCCCCCTGGAGCCCGTCCTGGTTCCCGTGATCCTTCCGTTGGGGAATTGAGGCATGAGCAGCCTCCCTCTTCCCACGCAGTTTCCACAGCTGTTCCAGAGGGTTCCGCAGGGCCCTGGGGCCACTGCCTGCCTGGAGAGGTGCACGTGAGCAGTGACCGCAGAGCCCGGCCTCCCAGCCAGCACCCCATGGGAGCCATCATCCTCCACTAGGGCACTGGGGACAGGGAGACGAAGCCCGGGGCCGCCAGGGCAGGAGGAGCAGGGGCGAGCTCAGGTCTGGAGCCTCTGAGGTGCCTGCTCACAGGGGGCTGTCCAGCCCCACCCCACCCCGCGCTGCCCATAGGGCTCCTTGTGCTGTGGTGGCTGCACCCCACGCCCCCTCAAGACAGAGGCCGGGAGGCCCTGCCAGCCCTGCACACTCAGGCCGGCTGTCCTGAGGCTCTGTCCCGGAGCTGGGCTCACGGGCCCTTAGCTATGTTTTGGTTGTGATGAAACAACACAGATAACGCCAAGTTCATGCTTTTGAAGTGAACTCGGGGGTGTCCAGTACATTCACAGCGTGACGCAACCACCACCTCCACCTGGTTCCAGAAGTTCCCATACCCCCCCCAACACCCCCCGCCGGGCCTCCACCAGCCACTGGGAGCTTCATCTCTGGATTCCCCTGACCCGGACGTTCCATGCAACCGGCATCCTACGATGTGCGGCCTCCGTCCAGCCTCCCTCCCTGAGCACCATGACCCTGGGCCCGTCCCTTTCGGGGCACGTGCTGAACTCCGATTCCTTTGCAAGGCTGGATATGTTTCTGTGGGTCAGGCACAGGGCTCTGGGTCACTGCTGTCGTGGACGCCGATGGACTTATGTTAGACCTCAGCAGATTCTCTACCTCCCACCATGTTCTCCATGTTCTTCCGCCCTCATCTCCTCTCCGTGACACCGGAGAGAGACCTGGGTTCACGCCCACCAGAGTGCCCACCTGGGAACACAACGCATGTCCTTGGTGGAGGGTCCCTGTGAGCAGGCATGCCCTCTGCAGAGGGTCCCCGTGAGCAGGCATGTCCTCGGCGGAGGGTCCCCGTGAGTGCAGGCGTGTCCTCGGCAGAGGGTCCCCACAAGCCACCTGTTCTCTGTGGCAGCTGACAGGCAGAAGGCTGCATGCAGAGACCCCGCTCTTCCTTCTTGGGGCCATGCGCCGTTGGCCTCGGAACACCTGTTGCTCCGTCTCTTGGGCCCAGGATTCCATCACCTCCAGCTCCTCTTCCTGTGCCGGCCTTGGGGACCCCCTCTGGCCTCGCCTCCGCTCCCAGCCACAGGCGGGGTCATCTATGGGCTGCACAACGTTGTGAGGACTCCGCCGGTGGGGGCGAGCACAGATGGGCTGTGAGAAGATTGATTTCCCTCTGAGGAGATGGCTCAGTGACGCTAGAAGAAAAACAAGGAAGACGAGGTCCCCCAGGAGCGCTCAAGCTGTGCACTCTACACGGAACTGCGTTTTCGTAACAAAACAGCCGACCAGATGGAGGGCGAGAGATGCACCAGAGCAGCTGAACGGGGCGCAGCTGGGGATGCCTCCACACGGAGCAGGGCCCCGAGCCCTGAAGCTTTCTTAGAAACAGGATCTGACGCCCAGATCTGTGCTCTGTGGAGCCTTAGTTCCCTGAGGCTAGAGTTCCCCACTGAGCCCCACATCAGGATGACCCAAGGGGCTTTGGAAGTACGCTCAGGCGGGGCCCACCCTCACCAACGCAGGCAGACGCTTAGGGCTGGCTGCTGCTCAGAGCTCCTGATGGTTCTGGCGTGGCCGAGCATCAGAACAGGCGCTGGCTCAGGCTGTGCCCCCAGCTCGCTTTGGTCCCATCTGCCAGTCAGGCTGACCACAGGGAAGGGCCAGAAAGGCCCGAGCTTTTCCCACCAGGAACAGATGGCAGGACATTCCAGTGTCACCTGGGGCATCCCCTCCAGAGCATCCCCAAGAGTGGGCCCAAAGGTCCAACCTCAGTGCCCAGCCCTGCGCCCTCCCTGTCACGGGAGCTCAGGGGCTCCCAGCCACCCCGCCCCTGACCAGCCCTGGTCACACTCAGGACAGAGGGCATGGGGGTCTGGACGGGCTGAGGGGAGCTGGTGGCAGAGGTGTCTAACCCCAGCCAGGGCAAGGCGGGACTGTTTTTGGCATTGGGGTTTAGTAACCTTGTAGACAATGGAGACTAAGATACAACTATTTTGGGGCTCAGAACCAGGAAAGCTATTTTTCCAAATTCACCCAGGGAGAGCCATGAATGCACAGTTCATAAAATACCATCATTGCCCATAAAACTGATGTGGCTGCTCCCGTGAGACCCTTCATTAGACATCGGTGTCCCTGCCCTCAACCTTCCTCCTGAGTTACGCGGATAAAGGCTGGACTTTGATGCATCAAATCTGGCTGACGGAGCCATCTGAGGAAGCCACGCCTGGGTCATGCCGGCCCAGGGTCCACCGGCTCAGCCACAGACCATCACCCATGCAGGGCGACCGGCCATGTAAGCCGCCCATCTCCCTGACGCCTCCGCGGCAACAGCAGGGGTGAAGTTTGGCAGCGCACCTGTGACCTTGCCCGCCAGAGCTGCAGGGACAGCGGCTCAATCTCGTTTCGTCACTTAACGATCACTGGCCTGCGGGGGTGTCCAGAAGCGGGTCCCTCTGAGTCCCTCCTGCCGCAGGGTTGCCTTTCCTGCCACGGGTTTACTCGCTGCTGCTAAGTCTTTCCCTGGAGCTCTCCTGGCCGTGCTGCTCAGCCAGCCCTGCATGCAGCCCCTCCCCTCTCTTGCTGTTCATCTCTGTGGCACGGGGTCCTGTGCCCGTGTCTCGCTTCCTTGCATTTCATATTTTGGAGTGGGGGCATTACTGGTGGCCCCCCCATGGCCCCTGTTGTCCGTGTCACCCATTGGCTGAGGGGCGTCCCCGGTACCCACTCTCCAAGCACAGCCTCCTCTGTTTGGACGCACCAGCCCTCCCCGGGCATGACCCCGGCAGGCGCCCTCTGCAGGTGAGGAGTTCCAGGAGGGCACAGGGTCTGGTGGTCTAAGCAAGGGACAGAACCTGCACAGAAACGTGCAGTCATGGGAGGAACGGGCTGGAGGCACCTGCCAGAAGGCACCTCTGAGGTGTCTGCTGTCCCCTCCATGAAGGCACAGCTGGGTTTCAGTTGTGATGCTGGGGCTGGGGGACAGCAAGGGCAGAGCTCAGAGCTGGGTGCAGGGCCCCCCCTCCTCCGGGAAGAGAGGCGCCAGCCGCCTGGGGGCCCCACCTGAGGCCCTGCACAAGGCTCAGCTGCGGCGTCTCCACAGGCCGTCCTCATCATCAGCGGGAACCTCAGCTTCCTGAACTGGCTGACCATGGTGCCCAGCCTGGCCTGCTTCGATGACGCCACCCTGGGATTCTTGTTCCCCTCCGGGCCAGGCAGCCTGAAGGACCAAGTTCTGCAGATGCAGACGGAAATCCGAGGTGCCTGGCCCAAGCCCAAATTCGGTAGGTGGCTCAGCCGGGGGGGCCCTGCCCCAGTGCCCACGGGCATGAGAAAGTCGAGTGGTGCCAGCCCCACAGCCTGCCCGTGTGGGTTGGGGATGCCAGGGTAGGCGGAGAGTCAGCACTGTCCACTGTGTAGCATGCCAGGAACAAGGTGTGTGACGTCGGGTGCTGTTCCGTCCCTGGGACCCAGGACAGCTGGCCCTTAGGGAGCAGCAGCGGGACAGGCCAAGGGGCAGCTGGGAGCCCCACCTGGAAGATCTCACTCCCCTGCCAGGCTCCGTGGTGCGGCGTGCAGCCAACGTCTCGCTGGGCGTCCTGCTGGCCTGGCTCAGCGTGCCCGTGGTCTTCAACTTGCTGAGCTCCAGGCAGGTCATGAACACCCACTTCAACTCTCTTCACATCGTCAACACTTACGGGGCCTTCGGGAGGTATGGGCCTGGGGCACCCGTCCCCTGGAGCTGGGTATGTGGGGAGACTCAGCCCTGACCAGCCACATTCAGACGGGGTTAGAGTGCAGGCCCCCATGACCCCAAGTGTCCCCTGCCCACCCCAGCCTGACCCAAGCACAGGCCGTGCTATCCCCATTACCGGGCCTAGACATGCAGGCCTCCTCCATTCTGGTCCCATGAAGCAAAGGGGCAGGGCTCGAGGTCACCAGGCAGGTGGGCTGCGGCCCTGGAATGCCCACTGGGGGCGTAAGGGAGAGGTGACCAGGCGCCGACCCCCTGGGTGGGAATGCCGGGTAGTGCCAGCTGAACGCAGGCGCCCTCCCTGCCCTGGGGCCAGCCCCTTGGCCTCTGCCCCGTTCCTGTCCACCCCGAGCTGCCGAGGGTCATGGGGCACGTGCCGGCTGCGGCTGGGACTTCAGGGGCAGGGAAGGTGCTCTCAAATGAACCCCTAGGGCCACAGTTCCCAAAAGTTCTCCTCAGCCCCACCCAGCCTCGCAGTAGCCCCTGACTGGGAGGCAGGTGCAGGCTGTAGACCCTCCACCTGGGCCAGGATGGACAGTCGGGGAACCCCCCATGCACCCCACTCAGCCCAGCCGGTGTGTGACGTGGGCCTGGCCTGCCTCGGTCTCCCGGCAGCATCACCAAGGAGCGGACGGAGGTGATCCTGCAGGGCACAGCCAGCGCCAACGCCAGCACCCCCGACACCGTGTGGGAGGACTACGAGTTCAAGTGCAAACCGGGCGACCCCAGCAGACGGCCCTGCCTCATCTCCCCGTACCACTACCGCCTGGACTGGCTCATGTGGTTTGCGGCCTTCCAGGTGGGGGACAGTCCCTGGCGGGCACATGGACCTGCCTATACCCCACCCTCTTCTGCCCGCAGATGGCAGGTTTCTAGAACGCCCACCGAAGGGGCTGGTGGGGAGGGAGGCTGGGGGAGATGGGACCCTGCCTGAGCTGAGACCTGAGCCCACACGACATCCAGGCCCAGCCTTAGGAGGGAGCCCAGCCCTGCCGTCCCCCAGGGTCTGCCAGGTAGTGTCTCATGCCAGGAATCCCAGCCTGGGTGCCATAGCGAGACCCTGTATCTATGAAAAATACAAAAGTTAGCCAGCAGGTGAGGGTGGCGCCTGTGGTTTCAGCTATGCGGGAGGAGGAAGGATCGATTGAGCCCTACCGCTGCAGCCTCAAATGATGGCGGCGTTGCACTCCAGCCTGGGGGACAGAGCCAGAGCCTGTCTCAGAGAACAGGAAGGAAGGAATCCCCAGGGCTGGGGGTAGCAGAGGCACCCACGGACAGAGCTGCTGTTTCTGACCTCCCGGTCCCGTCTCAGTCACCAGAAAACTGAGCCTCAGGGAGGCAGGGCCCAGACAGAGGGTGCTGGGGCAGACAGGCTCTGAGGCACCCAGGCAGGGGAGCGAGGCCAGCGGCCGGCATGGGAATGAGTGGTCAGGGCGACAAGGAGCACGCGAAGCAGGCAGCCCCTTAAGGGGACCCCAGCCAAAAAACTGGGGTGCGGCCACCCAGGGAACCCACCTCCAGGAGAGCCTCAGGAGGGAGTGGAGGGCACAGCCGAGCGTCTGGAGGGGCTTTGCCTGGACAGCGAGTGGCACAGCCGTCTCCAGCCCGACCTCTCCTCCCAGACCTACGAGCACAACGACTGGATCATCCACCTGGCTGGCAAGCTCCTGGCTGGCGACGCCGAGGCCTTGTCCCTGCTGGCACACAACCCCTTCAGGGGCAGGCCCCTGCCCAGGTAGGACGCCCTCCCAGCCGCTGCTCAGGGGTCTCCCCCAAATCCAGGTGTCTGCTGGGATCCCACCACCTGTACCCGCACCCCCACCTGCTCACAGGAAGCGCCCCTTCCCTCCCGCAGAGGCAGGAGGTGGGGCCTGCTGGGAGCAAAAAGGGTCCCCCCACATCAGCCTTGGCATCAAGGCTGGTCCCACCCCTGCCTCATAGCCCACCTCAAACCAAACCTGCCGTGGTGAGAGGAGCCCAGGACAGTTGCTCTGGGCAGGGCGACCGCGGCCCATAGCTTTGTTGAGGCGTTCTCCGGGTGCCAGCTCTGCCCCTGGCCTGGAGAGGCAAGAAGGACAGGCAGGGGCCCTCACTCCAGGAGCCCTAGGAGTCCATGGTGAACTGGGCAGGGGACTGCAGTGAGAGCCCTGTGGGCCCTGCAGCCTGGCCCACCCGGGGCAGTGACATGGTGACATTCTAAGGAGCCCTCCGGGGTCAGAGTCTCAGGAGGCAGAGGTGGCAGCTCTGGGGGAATCGCCCTCCTCCCCATACCAGGGATGACTTTCCGGACTCCACGCAGGGGAGCCGGGGTGCAGAGGGAGACACTAAGGACCCTGACATTGTGACCAGAGGACAAGGTTTTGGGGAGAGCTGGGGCCTCCAGAAGAGGAGCAGGAGGCAGGGATGGGGCCCCACTGGGGTATGGGAGGGGATCTGAGGACAGTGTGGGGTGGGGTCCGGGGGGACGCAGAGCGTGGAGGACTGGAGACGCCTACATGACCAGACCTGGGGTGGCCGCTCTGACAAGCGTTTGCATCCCCTGCCCCACATGGTTGGGATTGAGCAGCCCCCTGGAAGTAGTAGGAACAGAGCAGAGTGTGGACTGCCCGCCCCTCCCCTGCGCCATCAGCCGCCAATTCTGACGGAAAACACAGCTCTGGATTTTCCCTCCAAGAACACTCGGGAGCCGGGACAGCTGCACCGTCTGGAGTTACTCCCAGCTGTCTAGAGGCCCCAGCCAAGGAGCTGGAGGGCGGGGATGGGAGGGGGCGCCGAGGTCCACAGAGGCAGTGAAGCAGCTGGGCCCCGAGTCTGGCAGCCCAGGCAGGGTGCTCCTGGCCAAGCGATGCTTCCAGGGCTGCCTCCCCAGCACTGGTATTACAGGGAGCTGGGGCAGAGGGGCGATGCGGTCCCTCCTCATGGGCCCGGCCTCAGGCAGTCCAGGAGAGTCTCCATCCCAGAGCCTCTGGTGGGGTGGCCGCCCTCCTAGCTGGCGCCCTCAGACAGGGCCACCTTCCTGTGAATTCGCATCAAGCCCCAGGTGACTTGCCTGCCGTGTGGCTACCAGCAGCCCTGGGAGCCTGAGACCTTGGAGCTGGGACAGGCAGCCGTTCACCTGGCTCACTGGGGACCAGGCCCCAGAGCTCGTCCTTCCAGGCTCAAGCCGGGTCTTCTCTGTTACTGCTCCATCTCAGCAGCCTTCAGAGCCCCCCAGCCCCCACCCCAGATCGCAGCCTCCTCGGTGCCTGGGGACCCTGGAGCTGGCTCGGAGGAAGGTTTACCATCGTCAGGTCATGACGGAAGCCTCTTCTGGCGAAGCGCACAGTCAGATCATCTGTTTCTCAGCCACGAGGTGTTGGAAAAAGTAATCACGTCAGAGCAGTTTCAGGTCCATCCATGGGTCCCAAAGTCCACCTGAAAGGATGGATACTGTGCAAACCACGTGTGAAAAGCAGTAACTATTTTATGTGAACCAGTAATGAGTTAACATTTAGGGAAGACATATTGAACATCGTCACACAGCACATCTCTCCCGTCTCCATGATACACGTGTTTGGCAGCTGGAGCAGGCGGTACCATGACAGGACGTGGCCTAACCTTGGGCCTGCATTTAGTTCATCATCGACTTTAAAACTGGAAGATGGAGAAGACACTTATCCCTGTTCCTCCTACTAAGTGCCACCAAGATCCCTGGATGTTACACATAAAACAGGAAGACTGAAGGTGAGACTGAAGGTGAGCCACCAGCAGGGCCCTCGGGACGCGGCCACAGCCCCAAGATGGCGGTGATTGCCTAGGCTTGCTTTCGGCCTCATTTTCAAGACTTGGAGGTGAGGAAACTGGAAACCCAGTAATACCAGCAGATACAGACAAGAAACACCTCAACAAAAATCTGCTCTCTCTGGCTAAAGGGCCAGAAAAGAGCAGCCTAGCAAGACAGGAAATGTACAGAAAATAATCACCACTCCAGCCAACACCACAGAAAGATCCATGGCCCCACTGACACCGGCAAGGTATGGAGTAGGGAGCCTGGACTCTCCTCCAAACAGCTCGCTGGGGTGCGACCAGAGGAGGCCAAATAGGAAGCTGAGATTTTCATCCAAGTGGGCAGGAAGGACCCCCCGCTTCTGTGGTATCAGTGGACAGGAGGAGCCTGGACTCCCCTAACCCCTGGCAGTACTGAAGGGCTCTTCCCCTCCAGAGTGGTATTACGTAATAACTAGCAGAAAGTCAGGACCTTCACCACCGCCGCCATAGTGTCATGGAGGCCTAGTGCGGAGCCACGACTCCCACCCTACCCAGAAACAACAAGGAATAGCCCCAGTGCGTCCACTGGAGTTCTACCCCAACCTGGCAGGAGCTTGGCAATACCCCCGTCTCTACCAGCATGATGTCAGAAGAAGTCGTCTAAAGCAGAAGGTTTAAATAAGATCCAAAATCTCCTAATACACAAAGTGTTCAGTTTTCAGTGGAAAAATTACTTGTCACAGCAGGAAACAGGAAGACATTGAACTGGTGAAAAAGGGCAGTCGACGGGTGTTAGCACCAAGGTGAGAGAGGTGTTAGAGTGAGATGTGAATGCAGCCGTCGAAAATGCATTCAGTAAGCAATTATGAACACAACTGATAAAAAATACAGCCTCAGCAAAGAAAGATTTTTTAAAGAACCAAATGAAAAGTTTAGAAGTGAAAAATATAACTGATATAAAACACTCAACATCTGAATGTCGGGGACAGAGGAAAGAATCAATAAACTTAAACATAGAAAGTACCCAGTGGGAACAAGTGAGAGGACATAGATGGGGAAAAACAGCAAGAGCCTCAGGGGTCTGTGGGACTGAGACTGTAACAAAAGATCCAGAATTAATGTCATCAAAGTCCTAGGAGGAAGAGAGAGTGAGCTTTCGGGCTGAAAATGTACTTGGAGAAGTAAGAACTGAAAACTTCCCAAATTTGGCAAAAGGGACAAGCCTACCTTTTACTCAATAAACTGAGTAAACCCTAAATAGGAAAAACCCAAAGAAATTCAAACCTAAACACATCAAAGTCAAATTTCTAAAAACCAGAGATAATAAAACATTGCCAGCCTGGCCAACATGGTGAAGCCTCATCTCTACAAAAACAAAAAATTAGCGAGTATGGTGCCACACGCCTGTAATCCCAGCTACTCAAGAAGCTGAGGCAGGAGAATTGCTTGAACTTGGGAGGCGGAGGTGGCAGTGAGCCGAGATGACACCATGGCACTCCAGCCTGAGCAACAGAGTGAGACTCAGTCTCAAAAAAAAAAGAAGAAAGAAAAAACATGGGTAAATACAATAGACGTTCCTTCTCTTGAGTTCCCAGTCATGTTTGATGGTTAAGCAAAGGCTATAAAACTGTCTGAAGTAGTTCAAAGTTTATGTAGAGGAAGTATTTCAGATAATTATAAATGGATAAGGGCAAGTGGACATAGAGGTGAGGTTTCTATACTTAACTTGAAGTGGTAAAATGGCATCAGTAGACTGTAAGTTATGTGCTAAGAACAGCCAGTAAAAAACAACCTATACTAAGAGATACATTGGAACACACCTACTGACAAATCAAAATGGAATTCTAAAACATTTAACATAACCCATAGGAAAGCAGGCTGGGAAAAACAAATCAGAAACAGAACAAATGACAAGAAGTAAAATGATGGCCTTTATATTCAATGTAAATGGTCTAAATAAGCCAATTAAAAGATAAAGATTGGCCAGGTGCAGTGGCTCACTCCTGTAATGTCAGCACTTTGGGGGCTGAGGCAGGTGTATCACTTGAAGTCAGGAGTTCAAAATCAGCCTGGCCATCAAGGCAAAACCCTCTCTTTACTAAAAATACAAAAATTAGCCAGGTGTGGTGGTGCATGCCTGTAATCCCAGCCACTCGGGAAGCTGAGGTTACAGTGAGCCAAGACATGCCACTGCACTCCAGCCTGGGCGACACAACAAGACCCCTATCTATCTCAAAAAAAAAAAAAAAGATAGTAACTTAAATATATGCATAATGAGCTTATGGCCTGATAAATCCAGCATAAGTTGAAAACGTAACTAAAAAATGCGTTTAGTACACCTACCAAACATCAATCGTAGCTTAGCCTAGCCTACTACCTTAAATGTGCTCAGAACACTTACATTAGACTACACTGGGCAAAATCATCTAGCACAGACCTGTTTTATAATACAGTGTTGAGTATCTTATGTAATTTATTGAATACTGTATGAAAGTGAAAACAGGATAGTTGTCTGGGCCCTCAAAGTGCGGTTTCTACCGAGTGCGTATCACACCACCGTAAAGCTGAAAACTGTCAGTTGAACTCTCATAAGTTAGGGACCATCTGTATAGGCAGGTTGAAAGTAAAAGGATAGAAAAAAATATGTGAATATTAATGAAAATAAAGGATTCATTGTATTAATGTCAAAGTAGACCTCAGTGCAAAAATTATCACAGACAAAGACGGACAATGAGAAAAGAATCAACCTGCCAAACAGACGTAGCAATCCTAAGTGTGTGTGCACTAAGCACGGATCTGCAAAACGTGAAGCAAAAAAAGAAGTGAAAGGAGAGCTCGACAAATCAACAATTACGGTTGGATGTTTCAACACCCTTCTCTCAACAGTTGATAGGAATTCAGCAAGAACATAAAGGAGCACCGTCATCGACAGACAGGGCCTAATGATGTTTATAGAATATGCCACCCATTGCACTGAATGACATGTCACATTTTCTGGGATGTAGTTAAACTAGTGATGAGAGAGAAAGCACCAAATGCATACGTTAGAAAAGAGACGCGAGAGGTTAGAAAAGAGGAAGGATCTCAAATCAACAATCTGACCTCAGCTGGGTGCCGTGGACGCACCTGTAGTCCCAGCTACCCAGGAGGCTGAGGTGGGAGGACTGTTTGAACCCGGGATGTTGACGCCAGCCTCTTGCCATCAGGCAACACAGGAAGACCCCATCTCTTCAAAAAAAGAAGAAGAATCAAAGCTCAAGATTACATGTATAACTAGGAAAAATTTAAAGCAAGGAGCAGTAAGAAAATAATAAAAAGCAGAAAATGAAATTGAAAACAAACAATAGAGAAACTTATTGAAACAAAGAGATGGTTCTTTTAGAAGACCAATAAAATCAGCAACCCTCTAGTAAGAATAACAAAAGGAGAAGATAAGATTGCCAATATCAAAGATGAAAAAAGAGGTTGGGTGTGGTGGCTCATGCCTGAAATCACCACACTTTGGGAGGCCAAGGCGGGTGGATCACCTGAGCTCAGGAGCTCAGGAGTTCAAGACCAGCGTGGCCAACATGGTGAAACCCTGTCTCTACTAAAAATACAAAAACTTAGCTGGGCGTGGTGGCGGGCGCCTGTAGTCCCAGCTACTCGGCAGGCTGAAACACGAGAATCGTTCAAGCCGAGACTGCACCACTGCACTCCAGCCTGGGTGACACCACGAGACTCTGTCTCGAAATGAAAAAGAGGTAGCACTACAGACCCTGCAATCTGAAAAGGATAATAAGGGAATATGACAAACATCTACATACATACATTTTATAAATTGGATGAAATACACCAGTTTCTCAACACAAACTACCACAACTCACCTGGTATGAAATAATAATTTAAATAGCCCTCTAACTAGAAAATGAATTTGTAATTTTAAACTCCAAAAGGAAATATCCAGGCTCAGATGGTTTCACTGGAGAATTCTAAGATTAATTTCCCAGAAAGTAGCAGAGAAGGAAAAACGTCTATTTATTTATTTATGTATTTATTTACTGAGACAGGCTCTCATTCTGTCACCCAGGCTGGAGTGCAGTGGCACAAACATGGCTCACTGCAGCCTCCACCTCCTGAGCTCAGATTATCCTCCCGCCTCAGCCTCCCAGGTAGCTGGGACCACAGGCCCACACCACCACACCTCACTAGTTTTTTCAGTTTTTGTAGAGACAGGGTCTTGCCATGGTGCCCTGGCTGGTCCCAAACTCCTGGGCTCAGGCAGTCCTCCCACCTCAGCCTCCCAAAGTGCTGGGATTACAAGCATGAGCCACTGTGCCCAGCCTCAGTTTATTTTATGAAGCTAGTGGTTCTCTGATACCAAAACCACACAAAGATAATACGAGATAATAATATTACAAGCCAATATCCCTCAGTGATATAGGCACAAAATTTTTTAACAAAATATTACTAAACAGATTGGGCACAGTGGCTCACACTTGTAATCCCAACACTTTGGGAGGCCGAGGCGAGCAGATCACCTGAGGTCAGGAGGTCAAGACCAGCCTGGCCAATATGGTGAAACCCCATCTCTACTAAAAATACAAAAATTATCCGGGCATGGTGGTGGGTGCCTGTAATCCCAGCTACTCGGCAGGTGGAGGTTGCAGTGAGCAGAGATCGTGCCACTGCACTCCAGCCTGGGCGACAGAGTGAGACTCTGCCTCAAAAAAAAAAAAAATTACTAAATAGAATTTGGCAATATATAACAAAGAATTCTACACCATGACCAAGTAGGGATTATTCCAGGGATAAAGGTTGGTTCCGTATTTGAGAATCAGTTGATGTGATTCACATGTTACCAGCTAACGAAGATAACTCACAGGATCACATCTGTCACTGTGGGAAAGCACTTGACAGGTTTAACATCTATTCATGATTTAAACTTGGAAAAACAGAGAAG
The DNA here is from genome assembly GCF_006542625.1 of Nomascus leucogenys. NCBI lineage: Eukaryota > Metazoa > Chordata > Mammalia > Primates > Hylobatidae > Nomascus > Nomascus leucogenys. Next base: position 102,185,168 of record NC_044398.1, read on the forward strand.
GAGAGGAACTTCCTCAGCTGGATAAAGAGCATCTGCACAAGCCCTGCAGCCAGCATTCTCCTCGAGGGGAAGCAATCACCCTTCACCATTCAGATCCGGAACAAGAAAGGACGTCTGCTTTAACCATCGGATCCAGCACGGTGCTAGAAGCACTGGCCACTGCAGTACAGCAGGACAAGGAAAGAAAAGGCATGTAGATCACAAAGGAAGAAACGAAACTGTGCCTGCTTACAGATGACATCGTTGTCTTTGTAGGAAATCCCAAGGCATCCACCAAAAACACTCCTAGAATTATTAAGTGAGGCCGGGCGCAGTGGCTCACACCTGTAATCCCAGCACTTTGGGAGGCCGAGGCAGGCCAATCACCTATGGTCGGGAGTTCAAGACTAGCTTGACAAACATGGAGAAACTCTGTCTACTAAAAAAGAAATACAAATTACCCAGGCGTGGTGACGCATGCCTGTAATCCCAGCTACTCGGGAGGCTGAGGTAGGAGAATTGCTTGAACCTGGGAGGCAGAGGTTACAGTGAGCTGAGATTGTGCCACTGCACTCCAGCCTGGGCGACAGAGCGAAACTCCATCTCAAAAAAAAAGAAAATAAGTGACTTCAGCAAAGTCAGAAGACACAAGATCAACATAAATGATTGAATAGTATTCCTGTATACTAGCAATGAACACACAGACACCTAAATTAAATACGTAGAACCACTTAAAACCACTCCAAAAAGTGAAATACTTAGGTATAAACCTGACAAAACATGCGCAGAACTTATATGCTGAAAACTCAGCAATGCTGCTGAAAGACGTCAGCACACACCTAGAGAGACGGCCGCGTTCGTGGGTTGGAAGGCACAACAAAGTGGAAGTGACAGCTCCTGCCAGATGGATGGACAGGTTTCATGCAATTCCTAAAAAACCCTAGCAAGATGTGTTAATGGGTCAGGACAAGTCATCCCAAGTTGTCTATGGAAATGTAAAGGAACGAAAAGAGCTAAAACCATTTTGAAAGAGAACAAAGTGGAAGGAATCAGTCTACCCAGTTTCAAGACATAGAACTACAGTGGTCAACACAGTGTGGTATTGACAGAGGGACAGACATGCAAATCCATGGAACACAACAGAGAACCCACAAACAGACCCAAACAAACATGCCCGGTTGAGTTTTTTTACAAAAGCGCAAAAGCAATTCCACGGACAAAAACAAAACCTTCAACCCAAGTCTCACCCCACACAAAAATAACTCAAAACGGATCCTGGACTTCAACATAAAGCATAAGACAATCAACTTTCAGGGCCAGGCATGGTGGCCCACGCCTGTAATCCCAGCACTTTCGGAGACCAAGGTGGGCAGATTGAGCTCAGGAGTTTGAGACCAGCCTGAGCAACGTGGCAAAACCCCGTCTCTACTTAAAAATACAAAAAATTAGCAGGGCGTGGTGGCGCATGCCTGTAGTCCCAGGTACTCGGGAGGCTGAGGTGGGAGGATCACTTGAGCCTGGGAGGCAGAGGTTGCAGTGAGCCGAGATCACACCACCACACTCCAGCCTGGGCAACAGAGCAAAAGCCCATCTCAAAAAAAAAAAAAAAAAAAAAAAAAAAAACTTTCAGGAAAAAAATAGAAGAAAATCTTTGGGATCTAGGGCCAGGCAGAGTCATTATACTTGATACTAAAAAGATGACCTGTAAAAGGAAAAATTGATAAATTGAAATTCATTAAAAGTAAAAGCATTTGCTCCATAAAAGACCCTGTTAAGAGGACAAACATAATTTTTAAGCTGCAGACAAAATATTTGCAAGCCACGTATCTGACAATAGTCTAAACTCTGGAATATATAAAGAAGTTTCATAACTTAACACTAAAATAATCTCATTAGAAAATGAGCACGGACAGAAAGAGACGTTTCACCAAAGAATGCACAGATGGCAGATAAGTCCAGAAGAAATGCCTATCATTATAGAAGCAAGAACCACTGTGACACCACTGCACACCCATCCTGTGACACATCACACACCCATCCCATGACACATCACACACCCATCCCGTGACACCACTGCACACCCATCCCATGACACATCACACACCCATCCCGTGACACCACTGCACACCCATCCCGTGACACATCACACACCCATCCCTGACACATCACACCCATCCCGTGACACATCACACACCCATCCCGTGACACCCACCTCCCACCACCCATCCCGTGACGCACACACCCATCCCGTGACACATCACACACCCATCCGTGACACCATCCCGTGACACATCACACACCCATCCCGTGACACATCACCACCCATCCCGTGACCATCACCACCATCCCGTGACACCACTGCACACCCATCCCGTGACACATCACACACCCATCCCGTGACACACACCCATCCCGTGACCATCACACACCCATCCCGTGACACCACTGCACACCCATCCCGTGACACATCACACACCCATCCCGTGACACATCACACACCATCCCGTGACACCACTCACACCCATCCCGTGACACATCACACACCCATCCCGTGACACATCACACACCCATCCCGTGACACATCACACACCCATCCCGTGACACATCACACACCCATCCCGTGACACATCACACCCATCCCGTGACGCATCACACACCCATCCCGTGACACATCACACACCCATCCCGTGACACATCACACACCCATCCCGTGACACATCACACACCCATCCCGTGACACACACACCATCCACACACCACCCATCCCGTGACCACCCACCATCCCACACCCACCCATCCCGTGACCACCCACCATCCACACACACCCATCCCGTGACACATCACACACCCATCCCGTGACACATCACACACCTATCCCGTGACACATCACACACCCATCCCGTGACACATCACACACCCATCCCGTGACACATCACACACCCATCCCGTGACACATCACACACCCCCTCCATCACCCATCCCGTGACACATCACACACCCATCCCGTGACACATCACACACCCATCCCGTGACACATCACACACCCATCCCGTGACACATCACACACCTATCCCGTGACACATCACACACCCATCCCGTGACACATCACCACACCATCCCGTGACACATCACACACCCATCCCGTGACACATCACACACCTATCCCTGACACATCACACACCTATCCCGTGACACCACTGCACACACCCCATCCCGTGACACATCACACACCTATCCCGTGACACATCCACACCCATCCCGTGACACATCACACACCCATCCCGTGACACATCACACACCTATCCCGTGACACATCACACACCCATCCCGTGACACATCACCACCCATCCCGTGACACATCACACACCCTATCCCGTGACACATCACACACCTATCCCGTGACACATCACACACACCTCCATCCCGTGACACATCACACACCTATCCCGTGACACATCACACACCCATCCCGTGACACATCACACACCCATCCCGTGACACATCACACACCCATCCCGTGACACACCACCCTCCCCACCACCCCATCCCGTGACACATCACACACCCATCCCGTGACACATCACACACCTATCCCGTGACACATCACCACACCCATCCCGTGACACATCACACACCCATCCCGTGACACATCACACCACCCTATCCCGTGACACCACTGCACACCCATCCCGTGACACATCACACACCTATCCCGTGACACATCACACACCCATCCGTGACACCATCACACACCCATCCCGTGACACATCACACACCCATCCCGTGACACATCACACACCTATCCCGTGACACATCACACACCATCCCGTGACACCACTGCACACCCATCCCGTGACACATCACACCCATCCCGTGACCATCACCACCATCCCGTGACCATCACACCCCCCCTACCCACCCACCCATCCCGTGACCATCACCACCCATCCCGTGACACCACTCACACCCATCCCGTGACCCACTGCACACCCATCCCGTGACACATCACACACCCATCCCGTGACACATCACACACCTATCCCGTGACACATCACACACCCATCCCGTGACACATCACACACCCATCCCGTGACACATCACACACCTATCCCGTGACACATCACACACCTATCCCGTGACACCACTGCACACCCATCCCGTGACACATCACACACCTATCCCGTGACACATCACACACCCATCCCGTGACACATCACACACCCATCCCGTGACGCATCACACACCCATCCCGTGACGCATCACACACCTATCCCGTGACACCACTGCACACCCATCCCGTGACGCATCACACACCCATCCCGTGACGCATCACACACCCATCCCGTGACCATCACACACCCATCCCGTGACACATCACACACCCATCCCGTGACACATCACACACCCATCCCGTGACGCATCACACACCCATCCCGTGACACATCACGCACCCATCCCGTGACGCATCACGCACCCATCCCGTGACGCATCACACACCCATCCCGTGACGCATCACACACCCATCCCGTGACACATCACACACCTATCCCGTGACACCACGGCACACCCATCCCGTGACACATCACACACCCATCCCGTGACGCATCACACACCCATCCCGTGACACATCACACACCCATCCCGTGACACATCACACACCCATCCCGTGACGCATCACACACCCATCCCGTGACGCATCACACCCATCCGTGACACCACCCCATCCCGTGACACATCACACACCCATCCCGTGACGCATCACACACCCATCCCGTGACACCACTGCACACCCATCTCGTGACACATCACACACCCATCCCGTGACACATCACACACCCATCCCGTGACGCATCACACACCCATCCCGTGACACCACTGCACACCCATCTCGTGACACATCACACACCCATCCCGTGACGCATCACACACCCATCCCGTGACGCATCACACACCCATCCCGTGACACCACTGCACACCCATCCCGTGACGCATCACACACCCATCCCGTGACGCATCACACACCCATCCCGTGACACCACTGCACACCCATCCCGTGACACCACTGCACACCCGTCCCGTGACACCACTGCACACCCATCCCGTGACACATCACACACCCATCCCGTGACACATCACACACCCATCCCGTGACACATCACACACCCATCCCGTGACACCACTGCACACCCATCCCGTGACACATCACACACCCATCCCGTGACACATCACACACCCATCCCGTGACACCACTGCACACCCATCTCGTGACACATCACACACCCATCCCGTGACGCATCACACACCCATCCCGTGACACCACTGCACACCCATCCCGTGACACATCACACACCCATCCCGTGACGCATCACACACCCATCCCGTGACGCATCACACACCCATCCCGTGACGCATCACACACCCATCCCGTGACGCATCACACACCCATCAAAACGGCTGGAATAAAAGTAGCAACAACCCCACATGCCGGCAAAGATACCGAGAAATCAGGTCACTCAGCCGTTGCTGGGAGGGTAAAATGGCTCCTCAAAAACGACACCCGAAGTTGCTGTGGACTCAGCAGCTGCTTCCATGGACGTTTAAGCCAGAGAGTTGAAACCCAGGTTCATGCAGAAACCCTTGCAGAGGTTTACGGCAGCTGTAATAGACAAAAACTGCAAAGAGCTCAGCTGTCCTTCCACAGGAGAGCGACTGCACAAACTAGGGTGCGCTCACGCCACGGACTCTGGTCAGCGACAGGAGGAAGGAAGCCTCCATTTCATGACCTGGCGGAACCTGAGAATTGGCCTGAGAATTGCCTGCCCTGCGGGTACGTGCCCTGAGAATTGGCATGAATGAGAATCGCTTGCCCTGCGGGTACGTGCCCTGAGAATTGGCATGAGTGAGAATCGCCTGCCCCGCGGGTACGTGCTCTGAGAATTGGCATGAGTGAGAATTGCCTGCCCCGCGGGCACGTGCCACAGGGTTCCACTCATTCTTGAAATCATATGTTCTTGAAATCACACAAGGACCCCGAAGGGCGGGGGTGGGTGTGAAAGGACACGCGGGTCCGGGTGTGGATGGGGCCCGTGTCAGTGGCCTCAGTGTCAGGCCCTGGCTGGGATCCTGACTGTAGCTGTGCAGATGCCAAGCTGTTGCCAGTAGGGTCTATTTCAAGAGGGCTGAGAGACCCCCTATTTTCAACACTCTCAAGCCCTCTGGGGCGGTGCCATGGCCTCCTTGGGTACTTTGTCTGCAGGAATGAAATGCAACCCTTCAGGCCGCTGGGGGCCTGGGGCCCCTTCCCACCAAGAGGGTTCTGACCCTTTCCAAAACCCTTTCCAAACTGCAGTTCCAGCTCTTGATGTCAGACACCAGACCCCAGTCCCCCCAGGCCTTGACCCTGTCCTGGGAAGGAGCAGAAAGCAAGAGCAGGAATTTGGGAAAGATGGGCGATCCCCCTGCAGGAGGCCTTCCCAGGACCCCCACCCTCCCGGCCTCACTAAACGCAGGGTTTGGGAGAGGGTGGGCCTGCGTGGGGACTGCATTGCCCTAGCAAGGCCCAGGAGAGTGTGCAAGGACCATGCTACCAGCACAGCCCAACGCCCTCACGGCTGCACCCCAGCGCGTCCCTTCAGCCTGCTGCTGAGCTGCTCAGAGGTCGACCTTGGGGTCCAGTGTGACTTCTCTGCCTGGCACCACCTGGCCTCAGTCCCCATGCTGGCCGCTGCAGTCCATATAGCCAAGAAAACCATGGTGGCCTCAGGCCCAGGGGGTCCAGGAAAGACCCCTGGGGCCCAGGGCAGTGCCCTCCTGGAGTGGACGGGGACCACCAGCTGCCAGCATTGCCCTCAGTCTTGGCTGCCCGGGAGGTTTTCCGAAGGCCCGACCCCACTCCTCTCGGAGCTGCTGATCCCTCTCTCCCATCAGGCGCCTCAGGGACCCTCCTCCACCCAGAGGGTCTCTGTCTTCCCGGTTTTCCTGGCGTAATTCGGACTTGGAGAGAGAAGAATCATCATCCATCACACAAACAGACCAAAGAGACCCAAAGCCCCTCACCCTGCCAGCCTAAGGGGCATGGCCCAAGGGCTCCACCCACAGCCCCCAGGGCACAGCTGTGTGCAGGTCACCAGAAGCCCCAAGTAATGACAGCACCCCAGACAGTCGGCACCGGCCCCTGGTGCAGCGTGAAGCCGCTGGCACTTGCCTGGGCTCATTCCAGGGGCCATGAGAGGGTCCTGTTACGGCTGCATCCTCACACCCACCGGGCAGCTGGGGCCCAGCTCTGCCGTGGATCCCAGCCAGGCAGCAGCCGCCCTGTGGGCTGAGAAGCTTCCACTCCTGCTGCACAACTGCGAAGGGGCCCGGAGGGCCGGGAGCTGGTGATGGTGACAACTCTGCCTGGCACCTCCTCCTCCTCCGGGGCAGCCGAGCAACCCTGGACACGAGGGGGCTTCATCCCACCCCCAGGAGAAAATGCCCAGTCCTCCGAGAGTCCAGTGCGGGCTTGCCAGCCGGGGACCAAGACCCAGTGTGGCCTAAACCAGGCCTGGTCACCAGGAGTCAGGTGGGACCTTGTACAGGGCTCAGTGGAGAGACCTGCCCGCTGCCCCGGTCCAGGGCAGATGGGGGTGGGAGCCTTCATCCCACTCGGGCATGACGGAGGAGAGCAGGCAGCCAGCGTCTGCATGTCTCAGGCAGGGAAGGGCCTGAAGCTCTGGGAAGCAGAGGCTGCGCCCTCAGGAAATAGGACCCGGCCTGGCTCCCTCACAGCCTCGGGCTGCCCCGTGGACCGAAACCCCCAGGCACCTTGCGCCAGGGCTGGCCCGATGGTGGAGACGCCACACCGTGAGCAGCAGGTTCCTCTCCGTGTCTTCCCAGGCGGGGGGGACTTGGGGCTCAAACTGGGGCCTTGTGAACGGTCTAGGGCCTGCTTAGTGCCACCCTTGAAACTCCCGGCCTTCCCCGGGCCGGTCCCTCTGCCGTGTGGGCTCTGCCGAGTGGGCCCTGCTGGGTCTCCTCTCCCGGAGCTGCCCCGCGTCCGCCCTTGCCCCTTGCTGCACTGTTCACTGCCGAGGGTGTGGACTGGAGCAGTCACCCTGCCCGGGGCTGCTGGAGGTCTACCTGTGCTCAGGGTGGGGGTTCCTCACGCAGCTCCTCTGTCCGTGGGGGACCCCTGTGAGCAGCTGCAGCTCAGCAGCAGGCTGAGGAGCCGGGCTGGGGGCTGGGAGTCCCAGCAGGCCCTGGGCTGACACGTGCCCTCTTGCAGGTGGGTCCGAGGAGAGCACTACAGGTACAAGTTCAGCCGTCCTGGGGGCAGGCACGCCGCCGAGGGCAAGTGGTGGGTGCGGAAGAGGATCGGCGCCTACTTCCCTCCGCTCAGCCTGGAGGAGCTGAGGCCCTACTTCAGGGACCGTGGGTGGCCTCTGCCCCAGCCCCTCTAGATGTGCACAGAAATAAAGGCAAAGACCCAGCCCCTCGGCGGTTCAGCAACGTCTGCCCGGCCCAAGCTCGGCATCTCCAAGAGAGACGTGGAGAGGAGAGCGGGGGGACCCAGCCCCCAGCACAGGGGTCTTGGGTGGGGTCTGCTGTCACAAACTGTGGCGGCTCCCAGACCCTGCCCGCCTGGGGCCCCACATCCAGGCCAACCCTTGTCCCAGGCGCCAGCCTTCTCAGGGGGCTCTGATCTCCGGTCCCTCCCACCCTCCTCCCAGAGGCCCAGCCTGGGGCTGTGCCGCCCACAGGAGTTGAGACAATGGCCATCATGACACCTTCCTCCACTACAGCCCTGACCACAGACCCAGCCAGGGAGCTCTCGGGGTCCCTAGCGCCCCAGGGGCTAGTTTCTGTTCCCCCCTCAATGGTGTGTTCCCAGCCAGGTCCTGACCCTCAGAGCCGAGTCCCCGTCATGTCTGGGGCAGCCGAGCCCTCACCCCACAGGGACCTGGACGTGCCCGGCTAGGATGTGGGGTTGGACAGGCCATTTTCTGTCCTTTCCCTCATCTCCACCCCCACCACAGCCTACACGCATCCCACACGTACAGGCACACACAAGGGCACACAGCCCATGCACACGTGTGTTCTGGGCCCGGTTTCATCCCCCAGTGACTGGTGTCTGTGAGGTGCAGATGGACACACCGCACACCCAGCCCCCCCACCAGGCTGTGACCATGCTGCCTCTGAGGCCTTGACAAGACCCCTCAGTCGGAGGACAGCTGGCCGTGCACACTTTCATCGTTGTCGGACAAACAGCGTCTACTGCACGTTTTTCTATTATTCCTATTCTTGTGCCATATCTATTGCATATTTTTCTACTATTCCTATTATACTGTTTACCAGCTTACTCGAAAACAAACTGCTTAAATGAAGAAGTTATTGCACCTCCCTCCCCTTGGCGGTGGCCGTGCCCCAGCCCACACTCTGGTGCTGGGGCAGCGGGTGACCGAGCGGGACTCAGGCTTGGTGGAGAGGTTAATGGGTGGTGCTTTGCCTGGCGACCCTTCCAGTGTCTGCTGCGGGGATACTTGGAGTAAAATGGGAATGAGCAGGGGTGCCGGCTCTGCTGGAAGGAGGCAAAGCTCTGGGGCAACGTCCCCCACCGAGGATGCTGTGAGGCTGGGTCCCGGGAGAAGTCAGAAGTGGGCCCCACCATAGGACAGAGGCCCTCCCCTCTCCCCCAGCCCGGGGGGCGGTTCCCCCACCCACCCCTTCCCCCTGCCTCCATCCACGGCACCTGGAGCCGTGATGCCCACGGCTGAGCCACTGTGGGGGGCCCCAGTGGGGACAACACGGTGGTTCAGGCCGAGGAGGCCGGCTGCGGTGGGCACAGTGTGGGTCTGTGTGGAGCCCCCCCTCAGCCTGCCCGGGGGCAGCCAGCCCAGGTGCGAACAGAGGGCCCGTGTTCCAGCTCCCGGGGAAACAGGGCGCCCTGTGTCTGTGGAGGGACAGACGGGGCCTCGGAGGGACGCGCCAGGAGCCAGCAAGTCTGCCGGAGTGACCACGCGGAGCTGTCGGCCACGGGGGCCTGGGCGGCCCTTCCTGGGGGGCTGTCCCGGGGACTCTGCTGTTGGTGGGGCCCAGCCCTGTGGCACAGCTCAGGGGCGGACATCTCGGGCAGCGGCAGGAGTTGTGGGAACCCATGGGACCATCGCCCGGGAAAGGCTGGTGCCACGGGGTGCCCCTGCCCAGCCTCTGCAAGGGGGAGGCCTGAGGAGCCAACAGCCCTCCATGCCCCCTGCCCAGAACCCTCCCGTGTGGCCGCCCTCCCCGTGGTGGGTCCCGAATCCCACAGCCCCTCCTCCCGGGCTCTTTCACCCTGCTCCAGGCTCCTCTTGTCCCGGGGCAGCTGTGCACCACTGGTCTCCTGGGGGCCCCATGGTGGGGCTGCAGGTCCTGGTCAAGGGGGGCAGGGCAGGAGCCCACAGCAGGAGTGACTGCACAGCCCGTTCATGGGACCCACAGCCCAGAGGCGCTGCAGCGCTGTCCTGGGACCACAGGAAGGGCCTGCAAGAGCCTGGAGTGGGCACCCTCATCCTCTGTTGGGGATGGGAGCTGTGACTTCCCAGGGGACCTGGGGGCGGGGTCACAGGGCGTGTGGGGTCAAGTCACACAGCATGAAACAGACCAGAGGCCGTCACTAAGCAAACAGTTTGTGGTGTGGAGTGTACTCCCGAGGCCGTGCGCCCACTACCCCTCCGTCCAGCCCGTTTCCATCTTCTGGACAGAGCCCCTAGCCCCAGGGAATCCATCTCACGCCTCTGTGGGTCTCCCTGTTCGGCACACTTCATATAAACGAAATCACGACCCTCAGCCCTCCCATCGGGCATGTCAGCTTCTTCCTTCGCATCTGAACTCTCTCCACAGGGCCTGTGCGAGACGCCCCGCCCCCGGCTGCCTGTGTTCTGTATGACGGAGGGTCCCACCTGCCGGTGTGGGGCAGTGGGGCCAGTGGCCCCCACACGTGTCAGGCCGATGCCTGTGGTCAGGAAGTCCCCTGGGGGCGGACGTCTGGGCATCTGGGGTTGGAGTCATGGTGTGATCTGCCTCCCCATCTCGGCCAGCCTCGGGGGCTTGTCACTGTGGAAGGTAGGTCTGCTACCACTCCTGGGTACCCCACCAAGGTCACAAAATAGGGGGGCCCCTGGACCCAGCTGGGGGCCTTGGGGACCCACTCCATGGAGCCCTTGGCTCTGACCCGTGAGTGTCCAGCCCTGCTCAGGGAGACCCCCTCACCCGGCAGGCAGAGGGGCCCTAATGGTGGCGTCCAGTCTCTAGATCCAGGTTCCCAGAGACATCCACTCACCTGGGGCCGACAGGTGACCTGAGGTCAGGTTGTGACAGCCTCAGCTGGAGTGGAGCCTGCACCCTCTGCAGACCCAGAGCCCATCACACCTGACCCTTCCAAGGCTGGGTTCCCCTCACCTCATCAGTCTTTGGCAGATGGTCCCAAGGCCTCACCACACTGAGCCCATCTCCCCCAAATGTCTGGGGTCCCTGTGTGGTCAGGGCCATGGGGCCTTTGCAGTAGCAACCACTGACGGCACACACACAGCAACCCCCTGGCTCCCCAGGGCCCGCTCTACGCCCTGACACTAAGCTGCCCCTGGTCCCGCGCCAGGCCCTCAATGTGGGGCTGCTGGGTCAACTGTGGGCCTGGAGGAAGGGAGAGGCCCCCTGGAGTCCCCGGAGCAGCCTCCCTGGCTGGGTCAGGCCCTCAGCCATTCTCACTGCAGCTTGGAGGTCTCAGGCTGCCCAGGTCCTCATCCGGGCAGCAAGGTTTGGGAGAATGGCGGCTTTGGAGCTTTAGACCAGCAACACACAAGAATAGCACAGACAGCGGCAGCTGGCCCACAGTGGCAGAAAAGAAAGCTCCCTCGTCAAAACAGTGTGGCAGCAGCATGGAGACCTAGAGATGGATGGGGCACAGTAACCACCCAAGAAATCATCCCACATGTGTGGCCAGGTACCGTCCGACGAGAACAACCCGAGAAATTGTCCCCCACACGGCCAGGTACCTTCCGACAAGAACAACCCGAGAAATCGTCCCACATGCGGCCAGGTACCGTCCGAGGAGAACGACCAGGTACTGTCCGACGAGAACGACCAGGTACCTTCCAACGAGAACGACCTGAAAAATCATCCCTTACGCGGCCAGGTACCATCCGACGAGAACGACCAGGTACCTTCCGACGAGAACAACCCAAGAAATCATCCCACACGCAGCCAGGTACCTTCCGACGAGAACAACCTGAGAAATCGTCCCACACTCAGCCAGTACCTTCCGATGAGAACCAGGTACCTTCCGACGAGAACAACCCTAGAAATCGTCCCATACGCGGCCAGGTACCTTCCGACGAGAACGACCCGAGAAATCGTCCCACACGCGGCCAGGTACCTTCCGACAACGGCTCCGAGACCGTTCAATGGGAAGAGGACAGTCTTTTCAGCAAGTGGTACTGGGAAAGCTTTATCTCCACATGCAAAATAATGAATGAAGCTGGCCCCTTACCTAACAGCATACACAAAAATTAACCGAAAAAAAAACAGGATGAAACACCTAAACATAAGAGCTAAAACTGTAAGACTCAGAATAAAACCTGGGAAAATCTTTAGGACATTGGATTTGGCAGTGATTTCTTGGATATGATACCAACAGCACCGGCAACAAAACAGAAAATAAATTGGACTTCAATAAAATTTGACATTTCTGGCTGTGTACAGTGGCTCACACCTGTAATCCCAGCACTTTGGGAGGCCAAGGTGGGCGGATCACCTGAGGTCAGGAGTTTGAGACCAGCCTGGCCAACATGGTGAAACCCCGTCTGTGCCAAAAATACAAAAATTAGCCTGGCGTGGCAGGCACCTGTAGTCCCAGCTACTCGGGAGGCTGAGGCAGGAGAATCGCTTGAACCCGGGAGGCAGATGTCGCAGTGAGCTGAGACCATACCACTGCATTCCAGCCTGGGCAAGAGAGTAATATTCTGTCTTAAAAAAAAAAAAAAAGTACCCATAAATGAGACTGCAGAGCTGCCCTGAGCTGCTGTCTGTCTGTCTGTCTGTGGAAGCCCTGCCCTGCAGGGCAGCCGCAGCTGTAACCCCACCTCTTCAGTAAGGCTGTTTCCTTCCACCTCTGGCTCGCCCTTGAATTCTTTCCTGGGCAAAGCCAAGAACCCTCTCGGACTAAGCTCCTCTTTCGGGCTCGCCTGCCATGCATCGGAATGATATGGCCATGTGGAGACTGTCTGGGGGTTGCTCAAAATGTTCAGCGCAGACGGATGACCACGTGGCCCCGCAACTCCACGTCTGCACATAGACCCAGGAGAGCCGGAAACGGGGACCTCGGTGTGCGTGCACCGGAACATTTGCAGCAGCCCAGAGGTCGGGACAGCCCAGATGAACAGACCAGGTGTGGTCACCCATGAGCATTACGCAGCCACAAAGAGGAGCGAGGCCCTGACGCTCAGACGAGCCTTGAGAACCTGACGCCCGGTGAAACCGCCAGACAGAGAGGACACCGGTCCTGCGATGCTGCCTCTGGAACATCCAGAACAGGGAACACAGAGACGCTGGGCGGGGAGAAGGCGGACGGCAGACTCGGGGCTGCTGGCAGGAACAGGGAGAGCGGGCGTGACGGCTCACAGGTCCAGAAGGTTCTCTGGCGGGTGATGAAAATATCTGGAATTAGGTAGAGATGCCGGTTGTACGTGTGGCAAATGTGTTACATGCACCACATTGCTGACTTTTAAGTGGTTAATTTTATGTAAATGTCAACTTCACCTCAATGTTTTAAAATATAGCAAAGCAAAGCAGAGTGTCTTAAGTATCCTGAGACCCTGGGCCCCCCTGCCTCAGGGCCCAGACCCTCACCCTGCCAGAAGGTCCAGTGGGGCTCAGGATGCCGGGCAGGGAACGCGCTTCCCTCCTTCTCTGTGGCGTGCACGGGGCCGGAGCCGCTTAAGACCAAGGCTCAGTGCACCTGGATGCTGGTTAAGCCGGAAGTGCCGCACAGAGCCACCAGTGGTCCCGCGAGCTCTGATGATGGCCTCGGTTGCAAACATGCAAACGTCGATTCACCAAGGACCACGCGAGCAAATGGCAGGCGATGCCGGCGATCCTCAGCCCACTGCTGCCTGGACAGCTTGTCCCTGATGCTGCGAGCCAGGCTGCCCACCCAGCCCTCACCCGGGCCCACCTGGCGCTTAGCAAATGGCCTTCCCACATCAGGCTCGTGGCTTTCCACACCACCCAGTGTTCACCTGGGCTCCCACACACCAGCAAGAGGCAGCAAGCAGGCACCTCTCTCCCATCTTGCTCCAAGCGCTGTGTGTGGAAACCTCCGGGCGCTGGGAAGAAGCACCCCAGGCACTAGGCAGGGGAAGGCACGGGGGCCTCCGTGCCCACCCCCAGGTCTGAGCGCATTGGGGAACCCGGGGCACCGGGAGGGTCTGCAGACAGTGCCACCCTCCCTGCAGGGCTGCGGCCACCTTACTCTGCCTGGGCGGCCTGGCCAGGGGCCGCAGCTGACGCGCTGCGTCTGGGCTGGTGGCTCACTGTTCTAGGGTCTACACCTGACCCAGTGTGGTCTACACCTGCCCAGGTCGTACCACACTGTCCAAACTGTTACAGCTTTCAAACCAGCCCTGGACTGGCCGTCATAGCCACCTTGACTGTCGTTGGCCCATTGCTGGAAGCAAGCTGGCGGAAGCTTCCGTTAGCTCTGACGCTTGGTGTGCAGACAGATGGCGGGCCACAGCACCGTTTCCTCCCCGCCCCAAGCCTCTTTTTCTTCTTGGGCGGCGCGTGGGGCCATCTCCTCTGCCTCATCTTTTTCCTAACCTGGAAGTTGTCCCTTAAACACCTGCCCACGGTGAGCTACTGCAAAGCCCTTCACCCGCAGCCATGTGGACATGCTGGAAAAACATCAACAAACTCTCATCTGAACCACAAAAAAGAAGAAAGAACACTCCGAAAAGGAAGGAAGAGGCACTGAGCCAGGTCAGCGCCCCAGGCCGCTGGGAGGAGGTACCTTGTCCAGATGACATGGGACATACACGGATTTGCAGGAATCCAGGACCCATTACAGACACGGGACACACAGGGGTTTGCAGGAAACCCAGACACATTACAGACACAGAACACAAACAGGTTACAGGAAACCAGGACGCATTACAGACACGGGACACACAAGGGTTACAGGAAACCAGGACCCATTACAGACACAGGACACACATGGGTTTGCAGGAAACCGGGACCCATTGTAGATACGGGACACGCGAGGGTTTACAGGAAACCAGGACCCATCACAGAAACGGGACACACAGGGGTTTGCAGGAAACCGGGATACATTACAGACACAGGACACACAGGGGTTTGCAGAAAACCGGGACACATTACAGACACAGGACCCACACAGGTTTACAGGAAATCAGGATGCATTAGAGACACGGGACACACAGGGGTTTGCAGGAAACCAGGACACATTACAGACACAGGACACACACACGTTTGTAGGAAACCAGACCCATTACAGACACGGGACACACACGGGTTACAGGAAACCGGGACACATTACAGAACAATGTTGGTGAACCCCAAGCTGCAATGATCTAGCAAAAAGGCAAGAAAATACAAATAGCCAATATCGAGAAGAAAAGAAGAGATATCGCCACAAATCCACAGAGATGCTACAGGAATAATAAGGTAATATTATGAACTACTTTATTCTAATCAACTCAGCATCCTAGATTAAACGAGAAACACTCCATGAAAGGCGCAGATTACTAAAACGAACGCTAGCCCAAACCCTAATCGTCTCCCTACAACCGACGAAGAAAGAAAACCCAAGCGTCCCGTAACAATTGAAGAAATTGAATTTGGGCCGCGCGTGGTGGCTCATGCATGTAATCCCAGCACTTTGGGAGGCCGAGGCAGGTGGATCACCTGAGGACAGGAGTTCGAGACCAGCCTGGCCAACATGGTGAAATCCCATCTCTACCAAAAATACAAAAACTAGCCGCCGTGATGGCGCAGGCCTGTAATCCCAGGTACTCGGGAGGCTGTGGCAGGAGAATCGCTTGAACCCAGGAAGCGGAGGTTGCAGTGAGCAGAGATCGCACCATTGCACTCTAGCCTCGGTGACAGAGCGAGACTCCGTCTCAAAAAAGGAAAAAAACAAAGACATATCTTGAATTTGTAATTTAAAATTTTCCACAAAGAAAACTTGAGGCCAAGATGTGTTCACTGGCCAGTTCCATCCAACACTCGGTAGAGAAATGACACTGCCCTATCCAAGCTCTTCCACAGAATGGAGGAGGAGGCAGCCCTCATACGCCCACCAGGACGGGAGGAGGCAGCCACTCTGGAGAAGTGTCAGTTCTGGAAACAGGAAGCACGAACTTCCTCAGGAAGCAGCCACTCCACTCCTAGGTGTCTGCCCAAGAGAAATGCAAGCACAAGGATGTGTAAGCAGCGTTTATAGCAGACCGATTTACTGCAGCCGGGACCAGGGGTGGCTCCAGCATGCGTCAGCAGGAGGACGGGTGAACCGGGTCATCTGGGAGCCATCGTCCTCAGAAACAGCCACATCTGGCTGTTGATACGCACGGCATCGGACCCTCCAAAGCACCGCGCACAGCTAAAGAACACCGACGAAAAAGCTCACAGGTCACAGCTCCACTCGGGGAACTCCAGGGAGGACAGCGGCCCAACTCCAGCGACAGACACAGGCCCATGTCGCCGGGGCGGGAACGCGGGGAGATCTGGAAGAGGAATGTTCTGAGTCTCACCTGTGGTGCCGGGTACCCTTGTCAGAAACCTTCGGTTACATTTAAATGGGTGCATTTTATGTTTGGAAATCATGCCCGGCTCTCTGGATAAAGTCCTGATTAATGCGGTTTCGAATTTCTGTGATCTAAACACCACGCCTGCCCCCATCTCGGATTCAAGCCCCCAACACGTCCTCACTCAGCAAGGAGCTGGGCAGACATGCACGACCAGCTCCCACCTACTGTCGCGAGCCCGCCTCACCTCGGGGAGCTGATTTGGAAAGTGAAATGAGCACGGAAACATGTCAGCGCCAGGCTGGACCCAGCGAGCCGCCGACGCCAGCGAGACGCAGAGAAGAGAACGCTGGTCAAAGAGCAGCTGGGCAGTGTCTGCTCGGCCGAAGCCCAGTCCCGGAGAGGCAGGCTCTGCACCAGGATGTGGAGGCTGCAGGGTCACAAAACCCCGGGGGCCAGAGACAAAGGTAGTGAGTGACCACGGGGCGTCCAGGGCGCAGGGGAAGGAGGCAGCAAGCACACGACGGAGCCTCCGCACAGAGCGTCATGGCCACGACTGGAAAGCCCAGATGTGTCACAAGCCCACGGCCCAGGTCAGAGGCGGCAGGACGGCGGGCGGCCCCATGCACCAGAACTGCGGCCACATGTGGAGGAGGACGGACACTGGCCGCACGGGGACTACTCTGCTTGGGACCTGGTGGTGGCCACGCTGATGTTCACCCCACGGACATTTTGGAACTCACCGTCCACTCTGTGCTGCTTTGCAAGAGTTCCAGTCCACACGGAAACTGTTATCACCAGAAAATCTCTCTCACTGTGGCGTGTGAGCCTCCGGCTCCCGGTGTCCTGCTGTTGTTTTGAGACGGAGTCTCACTCTGTCACCCAGGCTGGAGTGCAGTGGTGCCATCTGGGCTCACCACAGCGTCCCTCTCCCAGGTTCAAGTGATTCTCCTGCCTCAGCCTCCCGAGTAGCTGGGAATACAGGGGCGCGCCACCACGTCCAGCTAATTTTTGTATTTTTAGTAGAGACAGGGTTTCTCCCTGTTGGCCAGGCTGGTCTCAAACTCCTTACCTCAGGTGACCCACCTGCCTCAGCCTCCCAAAGTGCTGGGATTACAGGCATGAGCCACCGCACCCGGCCTGGGCTGCACTTCCGAGTCCCTGAAGCTTCCACTGTGTTTATTATGAAGAGCTGAGCTGGGGTTTGTCCTCTAACAAGTGTGCTAAGGAAGCGGGAGGAGAACCCGCTCCATGCGGGGCCATCATGGCTCCCGGCGTCTCTGCCTCTTCCATCCTATTTTGTTTCTGCTGATGGTTGACCCCAGGCAGCCTGAGCACAGCCACCCCCCTGCATCCAGGTCACCGTGTCCTGAGCACAGCCGCCCCCTGCATCCAGGTCACCGTGTCCTGAACACAGCTGCCCCCCTGCATCCAGGTCACCGTGTCCTGAGGACAGCCGCCCCCCCTGCATCCAGGTCATCGTGTCCTGAGGACAGCCGCCCCCCTGCATCCAGGTCACCGTGTCCTGAGGACAGCCGCCCCCCCTGCATCCAGGTCATCGTGTCCTGAGGACAGCCGCCCCCCTGCATCCAGGTCACCGTGTCCTGAGGACAGCCGCCCCCCTGCATCCAGGTCACCGTGTCCTGAGGACAGCCGCCCCCCCTGCATCCAGGTGATTGTGTCCTGAGGACAGCTGCCCCCCTGCATCCAGGTCACCGTGTCCTGAGGACAGCTGCCCCCCTGCATCCAGGTCACCATGTCCACCCAGCGATGTGCTCCCCAGGCCGGACTTTTCTAAACTCAGCCTCTGAACCCACCACAGGCCAGACACACAGGGCCTTCCCCCAGCCTCACAGCTTCGAGAGGACCTGGGGGGCCCCAGTGACTGCCTTTCCAGGGCACCTCGTTTTAAGGGCAGTGAAAGCCAGGAAAGCCACGGCCAACAGGACCCAGCGAGGCCCACACTGCCCTTGCTCCTGTCGAGGGGCCGGCGCCCGTCTGTCCTCAGGGAAGGTGGTCTTCGCCGCTGGCTCTGGTCAGGGCTGCATCTGGGCCACCAGGATGTTCGGTGCCAGCCCTGCAGCTGCAGGGCCTTCTGTGGTGAGCACGCATTTGCATCTCAATGACCCTGATTAATATTTAAGGAGCCAGCTGTCTGAGCCACATGGAAAAAAAGGGTGGAAAAAAAACGCCTTGTTCCTTTAAAGGGTGGGCTCCAGGCTCTCCATCAGGTGGCCTCATCTCCCCACACGATGTCCACACTCACAGTTCTTCTCCATGCAAGATACGCGGCACCATCAGCCAGATCAGGGCCTGTGTCCCCGCCAGGGCCGGCCCCATTGTGTGCCGAACAGCTGCAGGCTACACCCCCGGCCCGTCTGCCTGCCCTGCGCTTTCACAGCCCTGTCTGGTGGAGGTGCACAGCACAGCCCACAAGTCAGGGGCCGTCCTCAGGGGGTGCCCCAGCCAACCCACCCCGGGCCCAGAGGCATCCCCCACTCGGTCACTCTCACCCCCGCCAGGGGCCTCCCCAGCCACCCACCCATCTGTCCACAGTGCCTCTGGGGCAGGCGTGGCCATGCTTGCTGTTCCTGTTGTCTGTCCCCTCACTGGGTGTCAGCTCCCCCGAGGAGGGTCTGAGGGTTGGCCTTGACCCCAGGACAATGGGGACACCGGGCGGAATGCGGTCTCCCTAAATTCACAGCCACCCGGAATCTCGGAATGGGACCTATTTGGAACTAGGGTCTCTGCAGATGTGATTAAGGGGAGGGCCTTGAGATCAGGACATCCTGGATTGAGGGCGGCCCAGACCCAGTGACGGCTTCGTAAAGCCAGGGATGACGATACACAGCAAGGGAACGAGGCCGTGTGAACACGGAGACTGGAGTGATCCACCCACCCCGGGGCGTCCGGCCGCCGGGAAGTGGAAGGGGCAGGAAGCATCATCCCCCAGAGCCTCCACAGAACACGTCTCCAAGACACCGAGACTCACTTCTGCAGAGCTGGGAGGGGACACCTCACAGTTGCCTGGAGACACAACACAGCCCTGGGCTGCCGCAGGCCCAGAAGATGGGGCCCCAGCAGGAGTGGGAGGCGGTATCAGGAGCCCCACAGACCCGGATCTGACCGAGAGGAGCACGTGGAGGCCCCCTCCTCAGCCAACCACCCCACCACCCCCTCAGCCTCCTGCATCCAGGCAGCGGCCCCACCACCCCCTCAGCCTCCTGCGTCCAGGCAGCAGCCCCACCACCCCCTCAGCCTCCTGCTGCAGCCCCACCACCCCCTCAGCCTCCTGCGTCCAGGCAGCGGCCCCACCACCCCCTCAGCCTCCTGCTGCAGCCCCACCCGAGGCCCAGAGTCAGGTCCTGAAGCCCAGGTCGAGTTCCCCAGTCCAGGGTGAGGTCCTGTGGCCCAGAGTCAAAACCCACGGCCCAGGTGAGAACCTGCAGTCCAAGGTCAGGACCTAAAGCTGAAGGTCGGGCTGGGCCTCTGCAAGCCCCACATCCCAAGAGGAGCCAGTGGGCGCCCCCTTCACACACTCATGGGGACCCTGGGGAGGCCGAGACGCAGCAGGCACCGAGAAAAGCACAGGCTCCCCGAGAGGAAGGCTCTGCCCAGGCTCGAGGCTGCGGCTGCAGGTCGGGGCACCCGAGGCCACCACCTCATGGCCACGCCCCTGAGGGCACCAGTCTCCCGAAACGCAATAGCAGGAGTGGTTCTTTTTTTTTTTTTTGAGACAGAGTCTCACTCTGTCACCCAGGCTGGTGTGCAGTGGCGCGATCGCGGCTCACTGCAAGCTCCGCCTCCCAGGTTCACACCATTCTCCTGCTTCAGCCTCCCAAGTAGCTGGGACTACAGGTGCCCACCACCACGCCCGGCTAATTTTTTGTATTTTTTAGTAGAGACGGGGTTTCACCGTGTTAGCCAGGATGGTCTCGATCTCCTGACCTCGTGATCAGCCCGCCTCGGCCTCCCAAAGTGCTGGGATTACAGGCGTGAGCAACCACGCCCGGCCAGAGTGGTTCTTTTTTCTTTCACCTGCCTGAGGTGCTGAGTGGACAGGTCCCTGGTCCCTTCCTGCCATCCCTGGTCCAAGCGAGTCTGAGAGTTCGGGGGATAATGGCGGCTAGTCGGCGGGGCCTGGACAGCCACGTGCAGGAACCTCAGAGAAGATCCCCAAGGGACGGGAGCTGACATCGTGGTTTGTGGCTATTTCCCAGGGAGAGAAACCCCACGTTCCCTGGGAGGGAAGAGGAGGGAGCGTGGCTCGGGGCACCAGGACACAGAGGCACCGGTGACGCCCCTCTCAGGCCAGGGGGACACACACAGCACCTGCGTGGCAACACGTGCACACACCAGCTGACAGCACACATAAGTACACAGCCGTGGGTGCCACACTTCCTGCCAACATCAGTGTTGTTAATTGTGTGAATGGAAAGGTATTTTGGAAATAGGAGTGAGGCGTGTGGAGTTGAGCCTCTGCCCGGCGGTTGCTCTTGACCCCGGAGGTGACCACACCCCAGCTACATCCCTGAAGCAGCCGCTGCACAGAGCGGCCCCTGCAAGGAGCAGCCTGGCCGAGCCTTTTCCAGTTTCCAGCCCCTGCTGCTGGGCCTGGCTTCTGCAGGAGGAGCCACCAGGCCCAAGACCTCAAGTGCCCACCTGAGAAAGGGGTTCAGAGCTTTTCTTTCTCAAGGGGAAACGTGAGCTTCCAGCAGCCACAGAGCACCTGGGGAGCAACCCCCTTTCTGGAACTCAAAGCCTCTTTCAGAGGAAGATCCGGCCTCCGGGGGTGTGGGGTCACCTCATCCAGGGCAGGGGTGTGGCACCTCCTGAGGGCTCCTCGGTCCCGCGTCACTCTGACCATCCTTGGGCTGCCCTGCCCCCCCGTGACCCTCCACGCCCAGTGTCCACTACCCCCTTGGGGGACATTGTCCATGGCAGCCCCCAGCCCCCTATCCGGAGCTGCAGCAAGGCCCCCCAGAAGCCCCCACAGTGGGAGGCCCGCGTGTTCGTTCCACAAACACCTACAGAGCCCCCGCCTTCCGGGGGCCGTGGAGCCAGGTGTGGGGACCCGGCCCCAGGCTTCTGGCTGGCAGGACGCACTCGAGGCCTCTGTTGTCCCGAGGGCTCTGGGGTAGCGGCAAAGCCTGGGGGCCTCCAGGTGGTGGCAGCTGATTGGACCCATCCACACATCCTTGAGTCCTTACCCTTCTCCTATCCCAGGGCTGGCAGTGGCCACCTCACAGGGGCTCCACACCTCCTTGGGGTGGACCCTCCCCAGCCCGCCCCAGTGATCTCAGCCAGAAGCAGAGCTGCAGCAAGGAAGGGGCCACACAGCCAGGACTCCTCAGCCCGACCACACCAGGACGCCACGTCCCCGGGCTTGAGGCATCTGCCTTTCGGGGCCGGGCCTCTGGCTCTCCCGGGAGTAGGATGTCAATGAGACTCCTCTTCCCTGGGGGCAGGTTGGCAGGGGGAGGGGGGAACAATGAGCGGGCAAAGAGACCGCACCCCACCTGGGGACACGGGAGAGGCCAGGCTGCCCCTCCACAGGGAGTAGGGGTGCAGGCAGGTGAGGGTTAAACCCACAGCTGGGGGGTGCCTCCCCACACCCTTCTCTGGGGCCCTGGAGGGACAGCTGGCCCATCACTGTCCCTGTCGGGGCTCAGGCAGCACAACTGTGCAGACAGTGTGAGCCCAGGCCTCTGACCCAGGCTGCTCAGAACAAAGTGCTCACACGTCGACCCAGCCTCCCCGCTCTGGGCAACACCAGAGGCCAGGCTGCAGGGCGGCACAACTGGCAGTGTTCCCCGGGCGTCCCCCGAACCTGAGTGCCCAGGGCCTCCCAGGCCTCCCCCCTAACCCATGTCCCCCAGACCCAAGTGCCCAGCGTCCCCCAGGGCGTCCCCTCAACCCCGGGTACCCAGCTCACAGTGGGGACCGTGCTGAATCCTCGCCCTGCAGGCAGCGCCAAAAACCAGCTGGTCCATGTGCCTTGGCCACATCCACTCAGCACAGGCAGCGTGTGACCAGCACCCTCGGCCCTCTCTCCATACCGTGATGGGGACCCCACCGAGAAGCAGCCCCGGCCCCTCGGTGGCAGTAAGGGAGTGACCTGATGGTGACTGAACACGCCCAGCTTCGTCCTCAGGTCCACAGGGTGGGAACCAGACACCAAGCAGCTTGTGAATAACTCGCCAGCTCCGCTGGCCTCCTCGTCCCATGACCCCTGAGCTGAGAATGCACAAAGCCCCCGAGGGCTGCAGAGCCGCCTTCTCCCAGCTCTACAGGGTCTGTGCGTCCACACTGGGGGCGGGGGGCACCCTTCTCTGGTCGGGCCGTGCACACCCATACCTGGGCAAAGACAGAGCGGGGCCGGAGCCACCCACAGACCCGGGCAGCAGAGGGGCCGGCCCAGAGGCCTAGAGACCGTAACAGTGGGAGAATGCGGAACCCCAAAGCCACGTCCTCGCCCCAGAACCTGTGGACGTTACAGTATTTGGAAACGGGTCTCTGCAGACGTCAGTAGGTTGAGGGCTTTGAGAAGAGATCGTCCTGCAGTAGGGTGGGCCCTAAATCCAGTGGGAAGGGTCCTTCTAAGAAACAGGCGAGGAGAAAACACAGAGAGAGGACGTGGTCCAGTGAAGTCAGAGGCAGAGAGGAGCGACACAGCCACGAGCCGAGGAACACCTGAAGCCCCTGGGAGCTGGAAAGGGCAGGAGGACCCTCCCCTGGGGCCTCCGGTGGGAACACGGCTGTGCCCAAGCCTTGATCTCAGACTTCTGGCCTCCAGGACAGTGGGGGTGGGTTTCTGTCGCTTTAAGCCCCTGACTTTGCTACAGTAGGCCCAGTCCCCGCGCCCTCCTGACGGCCGCGCAGCCGCACTGGGACGGATCCATCTTCTCAGGCCTCACCTGGCTCCTCCCGTCAGCCTCGGGGCCCAGCTGCCCCTCAGAGGCTCAGTCAAGACTCATCTTTGGTCTCAGGGCTCCTCAAAACACAAAGTCAAAAGCACAAACAACTCCCCTCTAGGCAGGTAAATTTTATAACTTAGACGAAATGGACCAATTCCTTAAAAACCACGACCAAAACTCACCCAAAATGTAACCGATACCGAAGAGCCCTTCAGCTATTAAAGAAATTAAATCTGTAAAGATATGAAAAGGAAATGTCCAGCTGGGCGCAGTGGCTCACGCCTGTAATCCCAGCACTGTGGGAGGCCAAGGCAGGTGGATCACCTGAGGTTGGGAGTTCAAGACCAGCCTGACCAACATGGAGAAACCCCATCTCTACTAAAAATACAAAAAATTAGCTAGGCGTGGTGGCAGACACTTGTAGTCCCACCTACCTGTGAGGCTGAGGCAGGAGAATCACTCAAACTGGGAGGCGGAGGTTGCAGTGAGCCGAGATCACACCACTGCACTCCAGCCTGCGTGACAGAGCGACACTCCAGCTCAAAAAAAAAAAAAAAAAAAGAAAGAAAGAAAAAACCACAGGCCGGGCATGGTGGCTCACACCTGTAATCCCAGCACTTTGGGAGGCCAACGTGGGTGGATCACTTGAGGCCAGAAGTTCGAGACCAGCCTGGCCAACATGGCAAAACCTTGTCTCTGTTAAAAAAGAAAAATGAGCCAGGTGTGGTGGCATGCACCTGTAATCCCAGCTACTCAGGTGGCTGAGGCACAAGAATCATTTGAATCCAGGAGGCAGAGATTGCAGTGAGCCAAGATCACACCACTACAGTCTAGTGTGGGTAACAGAGTGAAACTCTGTCTCAAAAAAAAAAAAAAAAAAAAAAGAGGCCAGGCGCAGTGGCTCACACCTGTAATCCCAGCACTTTGGGAGGCTGAGGCAGGTGGACCATGAGGTCAGGAGATCAAGACCATCCTGGCTAACATGGTGAAACCCCATCTCTACTAAAAATACAAAAAATTAGCCGGGCATGTTGGCATACGCCTATAGTCCCAGCTACCTGGGAGGCTGAAGCAGGAGAATGGCTTGAACCCAGGAGATGGATGTGGCAGTGAGCCGAGATCTCACCATTGCACTCTAGCCTGGGTGACAGAGGAATGCAAGGTTGGTTCAATTTGAAAACCAATCAGCCGGGCACGGTGGCTCACATCTGTAATCCCAGCACTTTGGGAGGCCAAGGCAGGTGGATCACCTGAGGTGAGGAGCTTGTGACCAGCCTGGCCAACATGGTGAAACTCCGTCTCTACTAAAAATACAAAAAATGAGCCGGGCATGGTGGCAAGCACCTGTAATCCCAGCTACCCGGGAGGCTGAGGCAGGAGAATCACTTGAACCCGTGAGGTGGAGGTTGCAGTAAGCCAAGATCATGCCACTGCAATTCAGCCTGGGCAACAACTGTGAAACTCCATCAAAAAAAAAAGCAAATCAACCAATTAAAAGACTAAGAAAAACCATATGATTTTATCTCTGATAGATACAGGAAGAAACATTAGACAAAATTCATCTCTATTCATAATAGAAACTCAGCAAATTAGGAAGAGAAGGGAAGTTCTTCAGCCTAATAAAAGGCATCTACAGAATCCATAGCCCTCATACTATTTAATGGGGAAAGACTGAAAGCTTCACTGTAAGATCAAGCACAGGACAAGGACATCCAGTCCCACTGTTTCTATTCCATATCACACTAGACTTGCTAGCAAGAGTAATAAGGCAAGAAAAAAGAAAGCAACATGGATGCCGCCAAAGGCACTGACAGAATAAGTTTACACAAAGTTTCAGAATTGGTGAAACTAACCTATCGTGAAACACATGCGAGGACAACGGTTCCCTCTGTGGGGGGCGTTGCCTGGGGAGAGGTATGAGGAACGTTCAGGGTGTTTGGTCTTGAGTGTTCTGTCTTGACTGAGCTGTGGGTGACTGGTGTCACATTTGTCAAAACTCATCCAGCTATAACCTAAAATATGTGCATTTTATGTTAGCGGGTTGAGGACTCACCATTGCAAACCCTGCAGGCTCCATCTGGGGAGGCCCCCCTACATGTGGCTGCTGTGCTCATAGCTGCTCATGCAAAGGCCCCACCAGGACCTGGGCCTGTTGGTGCAGAGCCCTGTGAAGCGGAGGCTGCACTCCCCCATAGGGCAATACCCAGCACCATCCCCATTACAGACCTTCCAGACCACCCTAGCATGTTCTCACACACGCTCAAAGGGAAAAGGCATCTCTGACCTTCGAATGTTCCCTGTTCACCCTCTTTCCTTAATTTGCATTACAAGGTCACCCCTGAAAAGCCCCTTCTGAGCTATCCTTCCCTCCAGGTCCCAGAGATGCACAGCCAGGCACCCACAGGCTGCAGGCAGCTCCCGCCCAGATGACCCTCAGTGCTCCATCACAGGGACTCAGGCCACGGTGTGGGGAGAACTGTCCAGCCATCTAGCTCACCCACTATTCCCAGGGGCTCAGAAGGGGGCAGACAGTCCCAAGAGACAGGTCGGCCATCGCTGCTGAGTAGGTGAGGCCACAGCTCTGTGTCCCAGACAAAGGCCCAACAACAAAGGTCACACGGCCACCTCACTTGGGCGGGGGGGTGGGGAGTCATGCCCAAGAACAGCCCCTGTCCTGGCCTGGGGTCTGCAGGGTAGGCAGATGCCCTCCCCTCCCCTTCAGGTCCATCACTTTGTGGGGTCCTCTGAAGCTGGGCCTGAGGTAGCTGCAGCCCCCAGACTGGTTTCCCCCAGTCCAGGCCCTCCTGGAGGCTCATGGCTTGGCACAGGCAGAGACCAGGGAGTTTGTGTGGGGACGGCAGGGCAGGGCGGGCCACACATGGAAGCGCATCCTCTCTTCCACTCCCCGCCTCCCTCCACAACATGAGTCACGCCCATTCCCCAGGCCAGTCTGGTCCCACAGGCCCAAGGTCACAGCCCACATGGAGTCTGGACAGCCATTTAATTTGGTGAGGGACTTGAGGATGGGATTTTGCCCCTACTAAAGACAAGTCTGTAATAATACGGCCACAAAATTCTAGAAGAAACCATTTTGCTACCCACGATGACTCAGGCAAGGACCACCAAGGGGGCCGAACTGTTTGGTGACAGGCAATGGGAATCGGAAAGCACAGGGCGAGAGGAGCCCAGCCTGGGCCCATCACAGGGACAAGTGCAGCTGCAGTGTCAGCGGTGGAACAATGTAGAGAGGCAGCACCCAACAGAGGAGCCGGCTGAGGGTGCCGGGTGGAGACTGTGGGCTCAACTCCCTCAACTCCCAGCCCATGGGAAACTCAAGGAGTGAGGAACGAGGCAGATGACACAGGCAGGCGTCAAAACGCCAAACTTCTGCCAAGACAACCAGGCTGGTACACGGGCTCTGCGAGCCACTATCCCTCAGTGGGAATTTGAATTCTCCAACTTTGTTCCTTCTCAAGATGATTTTGGCTCTCTGCCGTCTCCTGCAATTTGATATGAACGTTACAGTCACCTTGTCCATTTCTGCACACGCAAAAATCAGCTGGGATTCTGATAGGGATTGTGTTGAATCTGTAGATCAATTTGGGAAGTATTCTCATCTTAGCTATATTAAGACTTCGTATCCATGAACATGGATATCTTCTCATTTATTTAGACCTTTCTTTCTTTCCAGTGTAGTTTCAGTGTACAAGTCTTGCACTTCTGTTAAATTAATTTTTTTTTGAGACAAAGTTTCACTCTTGTTGCCCAGGCTGGAGCGCAATAGCACGACCTCGGCTCACTGCAACCTCCGCCTCGAAGGTTCAAGCGATTCTCCTGCCTCAGCCTCCCGAGTAGGTGGGATTACAGACCTGCACCACCACATCCGACTAATTTTTGTATTTTTAGTAAGACGAGGTTTTGCCATGTTGGCCAGGCTGGTCTCCAACTCCTGACCTCTAGTGACCCACCCACCTCAGACTCCCAAAGTGCCGGGATTACAGGCGTGAGCCACCGCGCCCAGCACAGATTCATGTTTGAATGCATGCACCTGTTCACTAATTCACTGGATTTGTTCTCTAATGGGAGTGTCCCCACGTCGGGAGACGCTGAAGTATTTACAGTCACAGTGTCTGCTGCTTTGAAACTGTCGGCAGAAAACACAGAGGCACGTGTGTAACGTGTAAAACACATACGGGCAAGTTGCCGAAACGGCCAACCCTGGGCGCTGGGTGTGTGGATGTTCTCTGGGCTATTCAGCCTTTGCTTGAAAACCTTCACATCACGCAGCTGCTGGGAGGTCATCACATTGGCGCGACCCTCCCCTGGACCCAGGCACGGCTCTGGCTGAGATGACCTGGACGGTGCCCTCAGCTTAGGCACAGCTTGGGGAGGCTGCTTCTCAGGGAGAGGCGCCAGGGCTGCTGTCCCCAATCCAGCCTCCCCATGTGGCTGGGCCCTGGGCTGTCCGGCTCGACGGCCCCCTCGCTGGGGCAGAACCTTCTCTACCATGGAGCAGGTGCCTTTGTCCATGGGCTGCCGGGCCCGAGCCCCCTGCTCTCCGCCATCCCAGACACAGACCCCAACAGAAGCCGTTGTTCCAGGACTAAAGCGGCAGCCACTGCGGACTACAGGGATTTGTGAGCGAGACTGGCAGGACGGGTGATGGCGACTGGCACACCCCTTCTCCCTACTTCCAGCCTCATGCCTCGCACCCCCTCTCCCCATGCCCCTCCCAGCCATGCTGCCCCACTCAGCCTCACGCAGCCTGGCCACATTGTCCCAATGCTGTCCTTTCAGAGTAGGGAGTGATGTTCATCCCGACCCTGGTTCCCCGTGCCCTGAGTCCCCCACAGTTCCTCACACTCCCCGTTAACAAGCACACTTGCAGGGGGCGGCCGTCCACACGCAGAGCCCTCGCTGCCATGACGGGGCCAGCCCAAGAGGCGGGGGCTGCAGCCACTGCTCTCATGAGGGTGGCAGGAGATGCCAGCCCGGAGCCAAAGTGTCCGAAGCGGCTCACAAAAGGTAGCTCACAGGGCGCCGTCCCGACACTATGATCCACCCAGCTGAGCTCCCTTGTGATGGCCGTAAATTTTCACAAGCACTAAAACAGCTGGGGCCTCACCTCACCAGGGAACAGACTCAGAACAAATGCTGGAGGTGACTGTCCTCCTGTTCTAGGAGCTGCTGTGAAAAGCCTCTGCTGCAGGGGGGACGGGGTGGGATGGGGGGGACTGGGGGGGGACGGGGGATGGGGGGGCCGGGGGGACGGGGCAGCGGATGGGCTGAGGACCTACGGGGTGGTCAGGGCCCGTCTTCCAGCACAGAAGATTGCTGCTGCTCTGACCACCTGGACAGAGACGGCAAGGACAGGGCACCGGCTGGGGGCAGAGGCTGCTGTGACAGCCGTCCTGTCCCCTCCACACCAGTGCCCTGGCCGCTCCGTCCTGCAGCCAGCCCTCCTGGCTCCGTCCGCTCAGCTCCTTTCAAAGCCCAAACATCCCACAGCTAAACCTGTAGGTGGGCGCAGTGGCTCACAGCTGTTCTCCCAGCACTTTGGGAGGCTGGCCCAGGAGGATCACTTGAGCACAGTGACCATGATCTTCCCGCTGCACTTCAGCCTGGACAGCAGAGCAAGACCCAGCTATAAAAACAGAAAGAGGCCAGGCACTGCAGCTCACGCCTACACCCACACCCTGACCACCCCACCCCCTCCCCACCCCCCACCCCCCCACCCCCCCACCCTCATGCTCCTCCCCTGCCTCATACCCCCTCCCCCTCACACTCCACCCCCACGCCCCTCCCCTCACCCCTCCCCCTGAGCCCCTCCCCCAATCCCCTCCCTCTCATGCCCCTCCCCTGCCTCATACCCCTCCCCCCTCACACTCCACCCCCACGCCCCTCCCCACACCCCTCCCCCCTGAGCCCCTCCCCCAAGCCCCTCCCTCCAATGCCCCTCCCCTGCCCCACCCCATACCCCTACCCCTACCTCCTCATGCTCCACCCACCCTGTGCCCCTCTCTCCTAAGCCCCTACCTTCTCACGCCCCCTCCCCCTCACACCCCTCCCCTCATGCCCCTCCCCTCATGCCCCTCCCCCTCACGACCCTCCCCCCTCACACCCCTCCCCTGCCTCACAGCCCTCTCCCGCCTCACGCCCCCTCCAGTCCCTTTGCCTCCTTATTGTTCACTCTGAGCAGAGTCTGGGAGACACCCCTGCCTGGCCCCTTCCTCTTCCATTCTGGAACATTTCCTTCTGAAGCCGCTGGGGGCTTGGGGCAGGGTGGGTGTCTCACCAGGGAAGGAGCTGGGGCCACAGAGCCCTGAGCAGGGCTAGGGCAGAGTCCACAGGCCCCACCCATTGCCGGGTTCATCCATTTGTTTCTGTGTTGATTTTGCCTTTTTTTCCCTAAGAATGTAATAAATGCCCCCTGCCCCAGCCCTGCCCTTGCCTTAGAGATGGGTCTTAGAATCCCGGGGCCCAGCCGGGAGGAGAGACCCTGGTCCTTGCTTCTGCTCAGGGCACGCACCCTGTTCTCAGGGCGGTGTGGCCTCGGGAAAGGGGCTGAGGGGCTGCCCTAGCCTTTTCTGTGAGTGCCACGCTGGCCAACTGCCAGGAAAGGAAACGTCTCCCAGAGAGAAAACACTCACAGGGCGGAGGGTGCCGGGGTGGCACGAGGGATTCTGGACCGAGGGGCTGGAAGCAGCTCTTGTCCAAGGAGGACCTTCTTCCCAGGCACCTGCTGGTCAGAGCTGGGGCCCCCACACCCGTTCCCAGCGGGCGAGTCCCCGTCCCCCCGTGCCCGGCAGCCTCTGTGACATTCAGCAGGGCCACGGAGTGCTCCAGGTGCCTCACTGGGCCAGAAGTCGAAGGACAGAGGGCTCGGCAGGGCTTTCCTGACCCGTGATGACGGTGGGCAGAGCCCTCGCTTGAAACCAGCCCAGCAACGAAGGCCAACTTCACCCACCTGGTGGGACTAAACCCCTCTAAGGACAGGGGGCCCTTTGGGGACACAGGCTGGGGTTTTGGGGAGTGAGGCTCTGTGAGCCCTGCCCCAGGACCACCACACAGCAGGCCCACAGGCCCAGGCAGGGGCTGCAGCTACAGGGCCGTGCGGGGCCGGGGGTGCCTCCTCCTAGGACCCCTGCAGCCCCCACCCGACACTCCCAGGCTCAGGGGCCCCCTCCCCACCCCACGGTGCCAGGCTCAGGGGCCTCCTCCCCGCCCCACAGTCCCAGGCCCAGGGACCTCCTCCCCGCCCCACGGTCCCAGGCTCAGGGGCCTCCTCCCCGCCCCACGGTCCCAGGCCCAGGGGCCGCCTCCCGGATGTTTCTTCTGGAGCCTGACCCATGGGCTTTCCTGCATCTTCTTTGAGATAAAATCAAAAACAAATCTTTAAAGGCCATCTCCAAAAACCACAGAGGCCGGAACAAAGTAAAAATAAAGCGTCCTCTCAGGAGTTTCCTGCTTATCTAAAAACGCTTGTGTCAGCAGCACCTTCCAGCCCAGCGGGGTCCCTGGGGCCTCAGCCTCTGTCAGGGGCCGGACCCAAGGCCACGTGAGCCACGGCAGAAGGTGCTGGGCCCTGGCGTCCGGTGCCACGGGAGGGGGACGGTGACCAGCCCTGCGGCTTAACGTCAGTGTCCGTGTGTGTGGAGTCTCCTGCTCAAGGGAAAAATGCCCTTCAGTCCTACGAGGAGGCAGCAAGGTGGCTAAACAGTGCCCCCGACCACTCAAATATCAAAAAGCTGCCTTGCCTGGAAGCAGGATCCTTGCCGATGTCATTGAGATGCGGTCATACCGGATCAGGACAGACCCTAAATCCAAAGTCAGAAGACACAGCACATAACGACCGAGGCAGAGGCTGGAGCGATGAGGCCATAGCTAAGGCCAGGGGCTGGAAGAGGCGGGAAGGCTGTCCCGTCCCCCCAGGGGCCCTCCGTGGCGCAGGCCCTGCAGCCCCTGATCTCAGGCTCCTGCAGCCTCATTCCACAAGCCAGGCTGGACTCCGGGGCATCCAGGGGCAGGTTCTCCTCTTCCCTGTGGTCAAGGCTCCAAGCCGGCCTCCTTCCCTCCTTCCCTCCTTCCCTGCCCAGAGTCTCAGCTACCTCGGAAAAGAGGAGGTGGCGTGACACCGGCTCTGCCGACAAGCCCGGCCCGGGTGTTTTGAAAGCAGAGGTCCGTGAACGTTTTTAATCTGTAGGTAAACGGTACCAAACCCCAGTATGGACCGTGCATGGGCGCTCAGCACTTGATGACAGAAGATGCCGGCAGGGAAACGCAGTGAACCAAATGCCCTCCCACCCGAGGCCACAACACCCACAACACCCACAACACACACAACGACACCCAAAACACACATAACACCCACAACACCCATAACACCTCCCACAACACCCACAACACCCACAACACCCACAACACAACACCCACAACACCCACAACACACACAACACCCACAACACCCACAACACAACACCCACAACACAACACCCACAACACACACAGCACCCACAACACCCACAACACAACACCCACAACACCCACAACACACACAACACAACACCCACAACACCCGCAACACCCACAACACAACACCCACAACACACACAACACCCACAACACAACACCCACAACACCCACAACACACACAACACCCACAACACGCACAACACAACACCCACAACACAACACCCACAACACACACAGCACCCACAACACCCACAACACCCACAACACACACAACACAACAAACACCCACAACACAACACCCACAGCACCCACAACACAACACCCACAACACACACAACACAACACC
This sequence comes from Nomascus leucogenys, assembly GCF_006542625.1. Lineage (NCBI taxonomy): Eukaryota > Metazoa > Chordata > Mammalia > Primates > Hylobatidae > Nomascus > Nomascus leucogenys. The sequence continues at coordinate 102,217,657 of NC_044398.1, forward strand.
CACAACACACACAACACTCACAACACCCACAACACACACAACACAACACCCACAACACAACACCCACAACACCCACAACACAACACCCACAACACACACAACACAACACCCACAACACACACAACACACACAACACCCACAACACAACACCCACAACACCCACAACACACACAACACCCACAACACCCACAACACACACAACACCCACAACACACACAACACAAACACCCACAACACACACAACACACACAACACCCACAACACAACACCCACAACACACACAACACAACACCCACAACACACACAACACACACAACACCCACAACACAACACCCACAACACCCACAACACACACAACACCCACAACACACACAACACAAACACCCACAACACACACAACACCCACAACACCCACAACACCCACAACACCCACAACACAACACCCACAACACCCACAACACAACACCCACAACACACACAACACACACAACGACACCCAAAACACACATAACACCCACAACACCTCCCACAACGCCACTCCTGGGTACACCCCCAGGCACCACGAAAACCTCTGTCCAACAAGAGCTGGTGCATGGACAACCACAGCATCTCACGCACCATAGCCAACAGCCCAACAGCCCAGCATCCACTCACAGACGAACCACGAACCACACACAGGCTGGCCACGCACGGAGCGCCACTCAGCCACGAGAAGGAAGGAGGCTGCAGCACACACCACGCCGGGATGAAACCTGAGGCAGGACCTCGAGTGACGGAGGCTCAGAGGGACACAGTGTCTGATCCCATTTCTACGAAACATCCAGAACAGGCAAAGCCAGAGTCGTGGAGGCTCCCAGGCTTGGGAAAGGGTGGGAAGCCAGTGCTGATGGAGACAGGCTTTCCTCTGGGGTGACGAGGACATTCAGGACTAGACAGAGGTGAGGGCCGCCTGACACTGCGATGTGCTGAACGCCGCCCAAGCGTGCACTTTAAAATCAGTTAACACCGGCCGGGCGCGGTGGCTGTCATCCCAGTGCTGTGGGAGGCCGAGGCAGATGGATCACCTGAGGTCAGGAGTTCAAGACCAACCTGGTCAACATGGCAAAACCCCATGTCTACTAAAAATACAAAAAAAGTTAGCTGGGCATGGTGCCGGACGCCTCTAATCCCAGCTGCTCGGGAGGCTGAGGCATGAGAATTGCATGAACCCTGGAGGCGGAGCTTGCAGTGAGCTGAGATCAGACCACCGCACTCCAGCCTGGGCAACAGAGCGAGACTCTGCCTCAAAAAAATAAATAAAATAAAATAAACTTGGCCCCATGGAAACCATTTTTCTTTCCTAATGGTGGCGGGATGGAGAAGGCTTTTCCATTCCTCATCCCCCCACGTCACCCCACAAAGAAGTCAGAGGCCCAGGGCCCCTCGAATCTCTCTGAGAGCACCTCGGAGAGACTCCGGGGAGGCCCGTCCACCTCACACAGCAGCAGGAGGCACCTCCGATCAGCAGCAATGCAAACAGCACTGCCCACTCCACAGCCCACCTACCCACTTCTTCCCAGCCAACAGGACCCAGGCCTTCCCAGGTGCGGGCCGAGTGTGTGCCCGGCTGTGGGGCAGCCCCATCTCGGGGCAGTGCCCGAGTGGGAATGGGTGAAGGACGTACCGGGCTGGTGGTGGTGAAGGGACACAGGACACAGGAAGGACATCTGTCCCTGGCCACCGTGGGTGGGATGTGGGCCCCAGTGGGCAGTGGCCGTGCTGGTATAGGCAAGGCCGCGCCTCTTCACCCTGTCCTCACCCCAGCGGCCCTGGAGCAGCAGATGGACTCAGAGAGCTCCTGGGAAGGGGCTGTCGGCTGATGCAGGAGGAAGACGGAACTGTCACCCCAGGCTGGGTGGGAACGGAGGGACAGGACCCCACCCGCCATCAGGGGCCTACTCATAACACGGTCCCACGGACCCCGTCCAGAGAGCGGAGGACCTTCCCAGAGGGCATGGAGCTGCCTCAGTGGTGGCCCCCAGCCTCCCAGGTCAGGGGCCTTCCCATTGTTGGCCGCCCAGAGGCTCCCAGTCCACTCCCCCCATTCCCCACTCTAGCTCACAGAGCCCCTGAGGATAGAGTCCTGAGCGTCCCCCAGGCCTCGGTCTTCCCACCCAAAGCGGCTCCTGTGCTTCACATCGAACCTCCCCTCCCAAGGTGCCCCTGCCCACACACCACCCTGCACCAGTGGGGTCAGAGCCTCCAGGAGACGAGGCCTCGGCCCAGCGTCCCTCCCTGCCTCCTGCCTCCAAGCTCAGGCCTGAAACACGAACCCTGGGTCCCTTTCATCACACAAGTCTCAGTATTTGAATCCAGCTTTACAACAGCCCTGCTGTAGGCAGGTGTCTGCTTTTGAACAAACTGTTGGTTCCCGTCCCCAATGCCCTGGGTGCGAAAATCTCAGCATTTAACGCACCTGGCTTCCAGCCTCTGGCAGGATTTCGGGATGTGTGAGTGACTCGTCTGACCTGGGTCCAGGCACAGTGGTCCCAGCTGTACCCTGGAGGCTGAGAGTTCATTCCCCCCACTAGGACTGGGCCAGACCCCTGCCTGGCTGCCTGCGCCTCAGGCCTGAGCTGGGCTGTTCCCCGGGCCTGGGACACCCTTCCAGGTCCTGTCTGCTGCAAGGTTCCTGGAGCACATTCTCCCAGGACACAGGGGGGCAAAGAGAGAAACAGCAGGGTCCCCTCAGGACGCACATCCCAGCTCCAGATGTCACGTGTGTGGCCTGAGGGGAGGGGTGTGTTCCTGTGCATGGCAGCAAGTGTCCGTGTGTGTGCATGTATTGTGTGTGCGTGTGTATGTGCATGTGTGTTGCGTCTGCACATGTGTGTCTGTGCACGCGTGTTGTGTGTGTGCACTGCGTGCCATTGCACCCGTGGCATAAGGTGACACATGCAGCTTCCAGAGCTACCCCACGGCCTCCAGCACAACCCAGGCAGCAGAGGCCGACCCGTTTTCCGTCCTGTGTCTCGGTTTCCTTGTTTGTGCAACAGGGACCCTCCCAGAATCCCTGGGGTGACTCTGGGGAGCACAGTGACAAGCAGGTCCGTGAAATCCCTGGGTGCAGTGACTGGCACCTCCCGAGTGCAGCCCAAGGGCAGGGGTTCCACCAGAACCCGCTTTGCAACCACTGGGAGACCAACCTGCACGGAAGATCACAGCCTGCAAGGGGCCGCGCGAGAATCAGGCGGCAAAATCCACGAGACAGACGCGGGGAGCCGAGCAGAGACGCCTGGGAAAACAGATCCGGCGCCACGTCTGAGGCCTGGAAGCGACCGGGTCAGGCAGGTGGGGAGATGTCTTCACACCTGGCCTGAGAGCCACATCCTGAGTGTTCATAAGCAGAGGCGGAGCCAGGGCCGGGTCTCCCAAAACCACCTCACACACGTGCACAGACACACGTGCTAACATGCACAGACGCACGTGCTAACATGCACAGACGCACGTGTACACAGACACGTGTGCGCACCCTCCCCTCCCCAACGGCACAGCCGCTCCTCAGAGAACCTCCCTCCTCGGCCTGGTGAGTCTTGAAACGGCGTTTACATTTTTTAGTTTAAAACTCACACATTTCCCCGACCCTCTTATTCTTTTTGTGAGACGGAGTCTCACTCTGTCACCCAGGCTGCAGTGTAGTCGTTGATCTCGGCTCCCTACAACCTCTGCCTCCCGGGTTAAGCAATTCTCCTGCCTCAGCCTCCCAAGTAGCTGGGACTACAGGTGCCGCCACCACGCCCGGCTAATTTTGTGTGCATGCGTGTGTGTGTGTGTGTGTGTGTATTTTTACTAGAGACGGGGTTTCCCCACGTTGGCCAGGGTGGCCTCAAACTCCTGACCTCAGGTGATCCACCCGCCTCGGCCTCCCAAAGTGCTGGGATTACAGGCGTGAGCCACTGCGCCCAGCCCAACATCTGTTTTTAAAATTCACCATCCACAGACACAGTGGCAGCCACAGCACACGCAGCCCACAGAAGCCCGGCCGGGTTAAAAAGCAGCAGTTTTGTGGCAAACCCTGAATTCTGTTTCAGTGGCCGAAGGAGCACGTTAGCACATCAAGGAGAAAGAGAACTTGGGAGGGAGAAGGAGAGGTGGATGAGGAATCAGATTAATTTATTTTGTGTAGCAAAATATCTTACCAGCTTTCAGCTGTAAAATTCTGACACGCTTACCTGAAGGGGACAAATAGACCACAGCGACCCTCGCTGTCACACCCGCAGAGCCCGGCGCCGAGAGCCATCCTGGACTTTAAAAAGTGGAATGAAGGCGAAATCACACAGAAAATAAAAGCAGACGCTCAAAGGAAGCGGCTGTACGTAATTGCTTTTAGCAAATAAACATTCTTAAATCCCGGTTTGACGGGAACCGAGGGAGAAAAGTACAGGTTTTAGGAAAGAACGGAGGGGTGGGGGCTTGGAGCTAAAAGAGGCATCTAATTTTATCTGGCTCCTTTCCAACAATAAAATCTAATCCATCATTTTCTCTGGGTGAAGGCTCTTAATGAAAATTTAGAGCGTGTGACTGAAATTTAGAATTCCCCAGGGATCCCGCAAGGAACATACCTAACAGCCGTGCAAACCTCCCTCCAGCCCGAGCTGCCAGAGGGCACGGCCGCGTGGAAGCAGCGGGTTCTCATCTGGCTCTCAGACCACCGTGCCCCTCGCCACACGGGGAGCCTGTCCCTGAACCGAGGCCACGTGCTTGAGCTTGGCAGTCCGGCCTCCCCATGGGCTGGGCAGACCCAGCGTCTGGCTCTGGGATCCACGGCCATTTGCGGCTCACAGCACGAAGCCACGTGGGAAGGGGTGGGGGCCCCGGGTCCTCCTCTCAGCCTCTCAAAGCAACACATTTGCCCCGACGCCGTCTGCCATCACCCTCCCGCTCGGAGAGTGACAAGGAGGAACGAATCCCGCTCTCCTCTGCTTCCTGGAAGCTCTCACGGTGAAGAACAAAAGTCAGCCCACATTCTGGGGTGCACAGAATGGGATCTGCAGGGGAGGGGGAGGCAGAGGCGGCCGGCTGAGCACCCGCCAGCTGGTAAGAGGCAGGGCTTCGTGACGCGGATGGAATCGGCACCAGTGCCCCATCGTGGCTTCTCACTGTCCAGAGAAGACCCCGGGTGACTCCGCCCTCCAGGGCACCCTGGGGCAACGTGGGACGTTTTTGCCCATCTCGAATCACAGATGCTGCTGGCATCAGGTGAGGGGAGGCTGAGGAGGCTGCAAACATCCTCAGAGCAGGGGCAGCCCCCGCGCAGGGATGCATCCTGGATAGGCCAGCAGTGGTGCCATGGATGGGACAGTGGTGCTGTGGACGGGACAGTGGTGCCACGGATGGGACGGTGGTGCCACAGACGGGATGGTGGTGCTGTGGATGGGACGGTGGCACCGTAGACAGGATGATGGTACCATGGATGGGACAGTGGCGTGCCCACCAGGGCTCTCAGCAGGCCCACGCTCAGCCAGCATCAGAATGACTTGTGTTACGGGCTCACAGCTCCCGACGCCTTGCAGGGATGTGGAGCCCCCCCATTCCACCCCCGTCCCCAGGACCAGGTTGGACGCTCAGATGCACCCCTGCCGCGGCATCCCTTTCCCGACACAGCACGAGGACACTGGGGGTGGCATCCACTCTCCCTGAGTTTCATGGCTTGGGCAGGGGCTGGTGTCCCCAGACCACGTTTGTCCACAGACTCGGGGGACCCAGGCCTCCCTGCACGCCGCCAGGCCTGGGGAGGGGATAGCCGCCACCGTGGGACTGGGGGCAGCAGGTGGGGCTGGTCAAGGCGGAGGACCAGGGTTCCCCTAGTGTGACGAGCTCGCTCTGCTGCTGGCCGTCGTGGGCCTGCTGTGGACAGGCGTCAGGTCAGGTCTTCTGCCCATCTTTTAATTGGGCTCTTTGCCTTTCTCTGGTTTCCTCTCGTCTTTCTTGAGCCCCTGCGTGTACAAGGCTCTGATGCGCCTCCCAGCCCCAGAGGCCCGTGGTGTCCCCGTGGTGTCCCCTTGTGTCCCCGGCACTCGGCTGTGAGGCTCGCAGGAGGCAATCGGGGCCTTCCAGCCCTGGCCCAGCCCCTGGAGAATGACAGGACGTTTGCAGGCAGTGGAGACCTTTGGTTAATGCTCCCTGAAGCCGACCTGGGATTGGGGGCAGTCTCAGGTTTTAATATCCTCTGGGGGTTCCATTTTTAAGGACCTTCTTGGATGAGACGACATTGTCATCCAGGGTATTTCACTTTCTCCTGGGAAGACACAGACCCCAGACAGCCTCAAGGGATCTAAGGATAGCCCAGAGGTCAGGCTGACCATGAGCCAGCGTAACATACAAGAGTGGCCACTGCTTCCAAACTGAGTGCGAGCCCAGCGTAATCCTAAATCCAGCACACACGCCCACCACAATCCTAAATCCAGAACACAAACCCACCACAGTCCTAAATCCAGAACACAAGCCCACCACAATCCTAAATCCAGAACACAAACCACCGCAATCCTAAATCCAGCACACACGCCCACCGCAATCCTAAATCCAGAACACACGCCCACCGCAATCCTAAATCCAGAACACAAACCACCGCAATCCTAAATCCAGAACACACGCCCACCGCAATCCTAAATCCAGCACACACGCCCACCGCAATCCTAAATCCAGAACGCAAACCCACCACAATCCTAAATCCAGAACACAAACCACCGCAATCCTAAATCCAGAACACAAACCACCACAATCCTAAATCCAGAACACAAACCACCGCAATCCTAAATCCAGCACACAAACCACTGCAATCCTAAATCCAGAACACAAACCACCACAATCCTAAATCCAGAACACAAACCCACCACAATCCTAAATCCAGAACACAAACCCACCGCAATCCTAAATCCAGAACGCAAACCACCACAATCCTAAATCCAGAACACAAACCCACCGCAATCCTAAATCCAGAACACAAACCACCACAGTCCTAAATCCAGAACACAAGCCCACCACAATCCTAAATCCAGCACACACGCCCACCGCAATCCTAAATCCAGAACACAAACCACCACAGTCCTAAATCCAGAACACAAGCCCACCACAATCCTAAATCCAGCACACACGCCCACCGCAATCCTAAATCCAGAACACAAACCACCACAATCCTAAATCCAGCACACACGCCCACCGCAATCCTAAATCCAGAACACAAACCCACCGCAATCCTAAATCCAGAACACAAACCACCGCAATCCTAAATCCAGAACACAAACCACCACAATCCTAAATCCAGAACACAAACCACCGCAATCCTAAATCCAGAACGCAAACCACCACAATCCTAAATCCAGCACACACGCCCACCGCAATCCTAAATCCAGAACACAAACCACCACAATCCTAAATCCAGCACACACGCCCACCGCAATCCTAAATCCAGAACACAAACCCACCGCAATCCTAAATCCAGAACACAAACCACCGCAATCCTAAATCCAGAACGCAAACCACCACAATCCTAAATCCAGCACACAAACCCACCGCAATCCTAAATCCAGAACACAAACCCACCGCAATCCTAAATCCAGAACACAAACCACCGCAATCCTAAATCCAGAACACAAACCACCACAATCCTAAATCCAGAACACAAACCACCGCAATCCTAAATCCAGAACGCAAACCACCACAATCCTAAATCCAGCACACACGCCCACCGCAATCCTAAATCCAGAACACACGCCCACTGCAATCCTAAATCCAGAACACAAACCACCACAATCCTAAATCCAGAACACAAACCACCGCAATCCTAAATCCAGAACACAAACCACCGCAATCCTAAATCCAGAACGCAAACCACCACAATCCTAAATCCAGAACACAAACCACCGCAATCCTAAATCCAGCACACACGCCCACCGCAATCCTAAATCCAGAACACAAACCACCGCAATCCTAAATCCAGAACGCAAACCCACCGCAATCCTAAATCCAGAACGCAAACCCACCGCAATCCTAAATCCAGAACACAAACCACCGCAATCCTAAATCCAGAACACACGCCCACCACAATCCTAAATCCAGCACACACGCCCACCGCAATCCTAAATCCAGAACGCAAACCCACCGCAATCCTAAATCCAGAACGCAAACCCACCGCAATCCTAAATCCAGAACACAAACCACCGCAATCCTAAATCCAGAACGCAAACCCACCGCAATCCTAAATCCAGAACACAAACCACCGCAATCCTAAATCCAGAACACAAACCACCACAATCCTAAATCCAGAACGCAAACCACCGCAATCCTAAATCCAGAACACAAACCCACCGCAATCCTAAATCCAGAACACACGCCCACCGCAATCCTAAATCCAGAACACAAACCACCACAATCCTAAATCCAGCACACACGCCCACCACAATCCTAAATCCAGAACACAAACCACCACAATCCTAAATCCAGAACGCAAGCCCAGCGTAATCCTAAATCCAGAACGCAAACCCAGCACAATCCTAAATCCAGCACACACGCCCACCACAATCCTAAATCCAGAACACAAACCACCACAATCCTAAATCCAGAACGCAAGCCCAGCGTAATCCTAAATCCAGAACACAAACCCAGCGTAATCCTAAATCCAGAACACAAACCACCGCAATCCTAAATCCAGCACACACGCCCACCACACTCCTAAATCCTGGCCAAAGCCACCCAGGAAAGCATTTTCAGAACCAAAATTTGCCGTCATACCAAGAGAAGAAGGATACTGCCCAAGCCAGGCAATGCAGAGTGACACCAGACCTCACCGTGAAACCCAGCATCAGGGCAGACGTCGAATCAAAACACATGTTCCTACCACATTAACGCGACACCACCAGCTTCACTTTCCGCACGGTGGCTCGAGTCTTCAATCTTCTGCCTGCGATCAACAGAGAATTTGGATTATTTTCCATAAAAGTGGAGCCCACATAATTCTCAGCAGACGCTCTTGTACGCACACAGGCCGCACCAGCACATGCTGCATTCTAAACCTCCTACAGGTTGAGAATCCTTCCCTTGAAAAGCAGCACAATTTAAAAGGAGCTCCCTACGCCAGGCGCGGTGGCTCACGCCTCTGATCCCAGCACTTCGGGAGGCCAAAGCAGGCGGATCACGAGGTTGGGAGTTTGAGACCAGCCTGACCAACACAGAGAAACCCTGTCTGTACTAAAAATACAAAATTAGCCAGGTGTGGTGGCGGGCACCTGTAATCCCAGCTACCTGGGAGGCTGAGGCAGGAGAAACGCTTGAATTTGAGAGGTGGAGGTTGCAGTGAGCTGAGATCACGCGACTGCCCTACAGCCTGGGAGACAGAGAGGCTCTATCTCAAAAAAAAAACTCCCTAAAATTCAAAACCATCACTTTTCTGTATCTACATGAAAGTGTGAGTCCAACCCCTCACACTCACAAGCTAAAATTTGAGTTTCTGATGAGAAACATCCAGAGTCCTTCTCCCACCTCCACAGCAGCCGAGCCTGGTAAAAAGGGTCGGGGGCCACGGTGGCCATGCGTGGGGCTGCCCCTGGCCATTCCCGGTGTCTGGGCGTCACTAAAGCTGGCCCAGCCTCGGCGTGTGGGCCACACAGGCTCCGTGCGGGTCTGGATGCCAACCCCCCCAGACTCACATCGCAGCTGAACCCCCCGAGCTCACTGCTCCTCCTCTGCAGAGGGCCCGAGTGTCCTCCAGGGGGTCTCCCCAGAGTGCTGTCACCAAGTCAGGGAAGGGCGTCCCCGCCCTGTGGGACCTGCCACTGGGTGAGAAAGAGCCGTGATACCATGGCTACAGCCCTCAGGATGGCAGGAGCCAGGCTGGTCCCACCTGCACTTGGGGGAGGCCCAGAGGCTCCAGGTGAGTTCACGTCCTGTGGCCGCCACAGAGTGGGGGTTCCAAACCACACCAGTTCCTTCCCTCTGGCTCTGGAGGCTCCCGAAACCCTCAGTGCTCCTAGGATGGTGGACACATGGCTCTGATCTCCGCCTCCGTCCACATGGCCAACCTGGGTCTCATTCCTTCTCTCACCAGGACGCTGGTCATGGCACCAACGCCACCTGGCTCCAGTCCGACCTCATCTTAATGTAATTCCTCCTGCAATGACCGCATTTGCAAATGAGGCCATATTTGAGGTTCCCTAGATGAGAATTTGGGGGGCACACTGTTCCAGGAGAGCGTGCTGTGGAACCTGGGGTGCCAGATTCAAGGAGAGGCTGGAAGAACAGGCAGAGTTTGTCCCCACCCTGGGTCCCAGTACTGCCGGGGACCCTCCTGCAGGTCCAGCCCTCCCCAAGCTCCTGGAACACCTGGGGAAGCTGAGACAGTGGCCAGCAGGTGAAGAAAGAAGCTTCAGGCCCAGCGATGAGAGCGGGCGGCCGTGTGGGGAGCTGAGCTCCTCAGGGCTGGAGGGGGCAGGGTAGGAGGGTCAAGAAGGGAGGAAAGGCGGAGTCAACCCCAGAGTTAAAAGCTCACAATGAAAAGGTATTTCAATAAAAACTTGACATTGGAAGATGACCCTTCCCACCCTCCCCAGCTCCTGGCTGGTCAGCAGGTAGCACCCAGCTGTCGGGCACAGGCCGCCCCTGCTCTGGTGACAGCTGCGGGTGCAGTGGGGGACACACAGTGGATCCACGCCTCCCCACCAAAGGTCGTATATGAGACATTTCCAAACCAATTTAAAACACACACAATAAAAAACTAAAACATCTTTTTCACGTTTTCCAATATCCACAGCTCCCCAAGGCTGCCAGGGGTCACCACCCCATAGGTGTGCACCTGGCCCTCCCCTGCCTCCCAGGGCCTCTTCTCTCAGCCACCTGCACAAGGTGACAACACTTTGTTCTCATGAAAAGCCACTGTGTCTGCCCGGGGATCACACGCAATCCTCGCCTCCCGCGTTTGCTGGCAAGTTCCACGAGCGTGTCCCACGTAAGGTGAGGGAGCCAGTGGGGCTGTGGTGGTGAAGGAGGCTGCTGGGAAGAAAAGACTATTCCTCTATCCTCTTAAATTCTGCGACTGGGGCCTGCAAATTAAACCGACAAAAGACGGATCCATAGGATGAAAAACTTGATTGACAAGCACACGGCAGCCAATGAGAGAAGTGGGTGGTTCAGCAGCGTGGACACCACCGCCTTGTATCCTCACTAGGTCAGGGAATGGGGTAGCAGAAAAGGCTTCTGAGGGGAAGAACAAATGGGTTTCTTCAAAAAAGACAAAAGGGGTTTTAGAAGGACAATAGATAAAGCTTGTCTGTGCACCTCACGCCTGTAATCCCAACACTGAGAGGCCGAGGAGGGTGGGTCACCAGAGGTTGGAGTTCGAGACCAGCCTGGCAACCAACATGGCAAAACCCCGTCTCTACTAAAAATACAAAAATTAGCCAGGCGTGGTGGCGCACATACCTGTAATCCCAGCTACTCCGGAGGCTCAGGCAGGAGAATTGCTTGAACCCAGGAGGCGGAGGTTGCAGTGAGCCCAGATCACGCCACTGCACTCCAGCCTGGGGGACAGAGCGAGACTATGTCTCAAAAAAAAAAAAAAATTAGCCGGGCATGGTGGTGGGCGCCTGTAATCCCAGCTACTCTGGGGGGCTAAGGCAGGAGAATCACTTGACCTGGGAGGCGGAGGTTGCAGTGAGCTGAGATCGTGCCTCTGCACTCCAGCCTGGACAACAGAGCGAGACTCTGTCTCAAAAAAAAAAAAAAAAGAAAGAAAGAAAGTTTATGATAATACAGGCATAAGCGGTGTTTCTGTCTTGGTTCCCCCAAGCAGAGATTTGGGGCATGTTTTATTCCAATTCTCTATTCTGGGAACGGAATCACCGTGAAGAAGGAATTTGTAGCAGCTTCAGGTCCCAGGAGTTGCTGGTTTTAGTCAGAAGAGAAGCTCTGAGAAGCCGTTTTTCTGCCTCTGTTGATCTCAGTTGCCTGCAGCTCACGATACTCCTGATGCCAACGTGGCATGTTTTCGGGTCGCAAATCTCGCTCCCCTTCGAGGCCCTCAACCACAACACACCGGGCCCATCACTCCATGCTGCAACCCTGTCCTATGGACGCAGATCTGCTTTTCCTCTGAGATCAGGCCCCAGCAGATCTTCTAGGAGCCCCTCAGTCTCCCAAGTGAGGATGTTTCCAACACCCAATGAGGCAGGAACGAGGAGGGGAATGTAGGCTCCACGGTGTGGAGTGAGGGGAGGAGGTGCAATGGGTCCTCACTCTGGGAAGCCACTAACAGAGCCCAGGAAAGGAAGCGCTGGACACCAGAGGGCCTCCCCAGGCCAGGCCAGCAGCCCCCAGTTCAGGCTGTGCTAAATAAACGCAGGCCACAAGGACATGCTCAGAGGGAAACCACTCCACTGATGGCTTCCTGAGGGCCCCGCAGTGCCGACAACACACACACATCAGATAAGCATCGCGCCTACCGTCACTCTACCCCCCACTCCAGCATCTCCTGGGTTTACTCTTTCAGTGAAACAGAGCTTGTGCTCTGAGCATCTGATAAATTACCGTGAGTAATGTCTTACACCTGACACCTGGAATAATGAATAAATTCCCTCCCCAAAAATAGGCACAAGTGTTCTTCACTCCCTGAAAGAGACATGGGCTTAGAAAGCACAGACTCACAAGTTCAACATGCACCGGGACCACCAGGGAGGACCCAATGGTGAGCCCTTCCATAACTTAACAGGAATCCTCTAAGTTGAGCTTTGTTGCTTGAGTTCACACTCAACTTGCTCTTTTTTAAGTGGGACCCACTAGTACATTCCTTTCTCAATGCCTATTTTCTGATTTAAGGGAAATGACTCTAGGGAGGTGAAAAGGAATATTATTACTTCACAGTCCACATGTATTCCATACTGAAAGTCAGGTGGTTCTGCAACATGGAGGTCTGGCATCCACAGGCTGTGTCCTGACAGCAACCTGGACATGGTACAGCCAAGATGGTGGGGGCCATCATCATCACCACCATCACCATCACTATAGCCTTCACCATCATCATCACCATCACTATTGTCTTCACCACCATCATCACCATCGCTACAGTCTTCACCACCATCATCACCATCGCTACAGTCTTCACCACCATCATCACCGTCACTACAGTCTTCACCACCATCACCGTCACTACAGTCTTCACCACCATCACCGTCACTACAGTCTTCACCACCATCATCACCGTCACTACAGTCTTCACCACCATCACCGTCACTACAGTCTTCACCACCATCACTACAGTCTTCACCATCATCACCGTCACTACAGTCTTCACCATCATCACCGTCACTACAGTCTTCACCACCATCATCACCGTCACTACAGTCTTCACCACCATCATCACCGTCACTACAGTCTTCACCACCATCATCACCGTCACTACAGTCTTCACCACCATCACCGTCACTACAGTCTTCACCACCACCATCACCGTCACTACAGTCTTCACCACCACCATCTGATGATGGTGAAGACTAGTGATGATGGTGAAGACTGCAGTGATGGTGATGATGGGGAAGACTGTAGTGACGGTGATGGTGGTGGTGAAGACTGTAGTGACGGTGATGATGGTGGTGAAGACTGTAGTGACGGTGATGATGGTGGTGAAGACTGTAGTGATGGTGATGATGGTGAAGACTAGTGATGATGATGGTGAAGACTGTAGTGACGGTGATGATGGTGAAGACTGTAGTGACGGTGATGATGTGGTGAAGACTGTAGTGACGGTGATGATGGTGGTGAAGACTGTAGTGACGGTGATGATGGTGGTGAAGACTGTAGTGACGGTGATGATGGTGGTGAAGACTGTAGTGATGGTGATGGTGGTGAAGACTGTAGTGATGGTGATGATGATGGTGAAGACTAGTGACGATGATGATGGTGAAGACTGTAGTGACGGTGATGATGGTGAAGACTGTAGTGACGGTGATGGTGGTGAAGACTGTAGTGATGGTGATGATGATGGTGAAGACTAGTGACGATGATGATGGTGAAGACTGTAGTGACGGTGATGATGGTGAAGACTGTAGTGACGGTGTTGATGGTGGTGAAGACTGTAGTGACGGTGATGATGATAGTGAAGACTGTAGTGACGGTGATGATGGTGAAGACTGTAGTGACGGTGATGATGGTGGTGAAGACTGTAGTGACGGTGACGATGGTGGTGAAGACTGTAGTGACGGTGACGATGGTGGTGAAGACTGTAGTGACGGTGATGATGGTGGTGAAGACTGTAGTGACGGTGATGATGGTGGTGAAGACTGTAGTGACGGTGATGATGGTGGTGAAGACTGTAGTGACGGTGATGATGGTGGTGAAGACTGTAGTGACGGTGGTGATGGTGGTGAAGACTGTAGTGACGGTGATGGTGGTGAAGACTGTAGTGACGGTGATGGTGGTGAAGACTGTAGTGACGGTTCACCATCACTACAGTCTTCACCATCACCATCACTACAGTCTTCACCATCATCATCACCGTCACTACAGTCTTCACCATCCTCACCATCACTACAGTCTTCACCACCATCATCATCACTAGTCTTCACCATCATCATCACCATCACTACAGTCTTCACCATCATCACCATCACTACAGTCTTCACCATCATCACCATCACTATAGTCTTCACCATCATCATCACCATCACTATAGTCTTCACCATCATCATCACCATCACTACAGTTCACCATCATCATCACCATCACTACAGTCTTCACCACCAACACCACCATCTCTGACTGACACTTACATGGCACTGACCACTTGCCCTCTCCATGTATCCATTTATTTAATCCTCACACCTGTTAGGTAGGAACCATTAGCCCCAGTTCACAAGTGGTGAAACCAGAGCACAGAGAGGTTAAAACCACGTAGGCAGGCTGGGGGCGGTGTGGCTCACACTTGTAATCCCAGCACTTTGGGAGGCCGAGGTGGGCGGATCACAAGGTCAGGAGATTGAGACCACAGCGAAACCCCGTCTCTACTAAAAATACAAAAAATCAGCCGGGCACGGTGGCGGGCGCCTGTAGTCCCAGGTACTCAGAGAGGCTGAGGCAGGAGAATGGCGTGAACCCACGAGGCGGAGCTTGCAGGGAGCCGAGATTGCGCCACTACACTCTAGCCTGGGCAACAGGGCGAGACTCCATCTCAAAAAAAAAAAAAAAAAAAAAAAAAAAAACACGCAGGCAGAAGGTAACACCACCAGAGTGTGAACCCAGGCAGTCTGGTTCCAAAATTAGTCCTGTCCCTCAGCCCCCCGACTCTAGGTGAGCATTCAGACACGGCAGGCTTGTGTGTGGGTGCACAGTCAGCAAGGACAGCCTTGCTTTCCTTCCTCCTGCCTCCTTCTGCTTTGGCCTGTGTCCTGCACAGAGAAGGCTCCCCCAGGCCCTGTGGGGACGGAAGGAGGGGGCAAGTGGGCGTTAAAATGGGAAAGTCTCGGGCCGGGGGCGGTGGCTCACACCTGTAATCCTAGCACTTTGGGAGGCCAAGGAGGGCATGAGCTCAGGAGTTTGAGACTAGCCTGGGCAACACGGTGAAACCCCATCTCCACTTAAAATACAAAATTAGCTGGGTGTGGGGCAGGCGCCTGTAGTCCCAGCCACTCAGGAGGCTGAGGCAGGAGAATCACTTGAACCCAGGAGGCAGAGGTTGCAGTGAGCCGAGATCGCGCCACTGCACTCCAGCCTGGGAAAAAAAAGCGAAACGGTCTCAAAAACAAACAAAAAAACGGGGAGGTCTGGCTCCCGTCACTCACCTGCAGCTGGAACACCCCGAGGAGCCCGACTCAACACGTGCTTTTCTGAAGATGAGCCACAGAAGTTGTTCCTGGGGAGCAGGGCCGGTTCTTTCGTGCTTCTAATGCTATAGGAAACCTCAGCTGGGGAGGCCGCAGGCGAGGGGCCGCAGACAGGCCTAGGGTCTGCAGGAAGCTGCGAGTCGACAGGAGAGAGGGGATGAGAGACGCGCTCAGCACAGGCGGCGAGAAACGCTGCCGTCACCTCCTGCCTGGGCCACGTGGGGCCGCCCGGCCGCCGCCATGCAGTTGTGGTGTGTAAAACCGTGGGTCGGCCTGCGTCTGCTGGCCACCAGGGAGCAGAGGCTCGTTAAGAACGTCTGTTAAAAGCCAGGAGCCTCCATCGTCACTCAGCTAAAAACGTGTCAGTGGAGAACAGAACCAAATGTGCTTTTTCTAGGGGAGGAAACAGGCTTTTCACATACCAGCTGTCACCAGGACCAGGTAGGTGTGAGGGCCTGGCAGGTGACAGTGGGCAGCAAGGGGATGGCCGGCAGTGGCGCCAAAGGGTTGCGTCTCGCCAGAGCCTTCCTCCTCGCCTCCTGGTCAGATCCTCCCCCTCCCTCACCACCGTGCGCCTGCAGCCACACTCGCCCCTCCCAGCCTTGGCCGGAGAGTCCTCCGAGGTGCGTGCGAGGCAGCAGACAGAGTCCCCGTGCCAGCCACCCTCCCCCTCTTCGCTCCGTCTTGCCAGGTGACTCCAAGTCTTCAGCAGCAGAACGCGGTCCTCCATCCTCGGGGTCCCTGAGCTGCAACGCAGCCGCCTGAGGCTGGGGACGGCCCCAAGGAGCCCCCAGTCACCAAGAAGTAGCTTTCAGAAAAGCCGCTGCAGGTTCCGGGGAAAGGCGGCCTGAGCGTGCATTCCCGTGAGACCGCCTGGAGAGGCAAGCCCCGCTGTGGGGGACGAGGCAGGCTGCAGGGCAGGGGGTGCCTGATGGGGGCTGAGGCTTGTGCAGAGAAGCCAAGAGGACACCTGGACCCTCCGAGTCCAGCCACGAGAGATCCAGAGCCCCTGACGAAAGCAGAGCCTTGGGCCGGGCCCTGTGGCTCATGCCTGTCATCCCAGCACTGTGGGAGGTCAAGGCAGGCGGATCACGAGGTCAGGAGATCGAGGCCATCCTGGCTAACACGGTGAAACTCCGTCTCTACTAAATATACAAAAAATTAGCCGGGCGTGGTGGCGGGCGCCTGTAGTCCCAGCTGCTCGGGAGGCTGAGGCAGGAGAATGGCGTGAACCCGGGAGGCGGAGCTTGCAGTGAGCTGAGATCGCACCACTGCACTCCGGCCTGGGCGACAGAGCAAGACTCCGTCTCAAAAAAAAAAAAAAAAGAAAAAAGAAAGCACAGCCTCTGCTCCCTGCTGAGAGGAGGCCCCAGGCCGGGGGAGGGGGCTGCCCCACGTGTTCCCAGTAGGTACACCCCTGCCCCCACCCACAACAAATGGGGCACAGCAGGTGTGGACGGGGCGGCCTTCTGCACCCTTCGTGGTGCTCAGCTCTCTCCCGGGACCCCTGCACCTCCCAAGGGCACCAGGCCTCCCTTGGCCCCGTTCCTTGTTGGCTTCCAGGCCTGACCCTATTTGACCTCTTCTCTGGGGTTCCCCTCACCTCCTCCCAGTGACAGGGGAGGGACACGGGTGCCTACAGGGAAGGTGACAGGTCCCTTCTAGCCTCAAGAAAAGTATGGTAAGCCCCAGTTGAGGGACCTTCTAGGAAATCCTGACCTCCCTCCTCAAAACCGCCCAGACCACCGACCTCCCTCCTCAAAACTGCCCAGACCACCAAAACCAAGGGAAGTCCGAGAAACAGCCACAGCCCAGGGGGGTTCACAGCCCAGGGGGGCTCACAGCCCAGGGGGGCTCACAGCCCAGGGGCGCCCAGGCAGCCGAACGGGAACCGTCCCGGGATGGGGAAAGGCCCCTCGGTGAAGGCCCAGGACTCGGGTGAACCGCGTCGATCCCGGCTCGCGCCAGTGTGAGGTGTGACCTCCACAGGACCCCACGGGGAGGGCACAGATTGGGGCTCGGCACTGTCTTCTCGGTGTTTCTGAAAACCCACAGCTGCCCAAAAGAAAACCTGTTATTTGTTTAAAGTACTAAGATTCCTGTCATCCCAGCACTTTGGGAGGCCAAGGCAGGAGGATCACTTGAGACCAGAAGTTTGACACCACCCTAGGCAACATAGTGAGACCTCGTCTCTATCAAAAAAAAAAAAAAAAAAAAAAAAACTTTAAAAAATTAGCCGGGCGTGGTGGCAGGCACCTGTAATCCCAGCTACTCGGGAGGCTGAAGCAGAAGAATTGCTTGAACCCAGGAGGCAAAGGTTGCAGTGAGCCAAAATCGCACCACTGCGCTCCAGCCTGGGTGACAGAGCAAGACTTTGTCTCAAAAAAAACTTTTTAAGGTAGCAGGATTCACCCATAATGACATCAGCCCGGCATTTCCACAGACCCCAAAAGGGAAGCGAAGAGACGGGCCTGGCTGAACCCACGTGCCACACTCCGAGTTTCTGCACAGCCTGGCTGTACTCGCAGGCCCCCATCTCAGCCCCACTTCTCCTCAGCTGCTTCTGGGGTTTCTGTAATTCCCCAACTATCCGGACCTCAGTGACTCTGGACTGAGGAGTCTTACCTCCCAGAGTGACTGTGCTTACAAATAGGATTTTCTCAAGCTGGTTTCTACTCTGAAAACAGTAATAACGTATGTCTGATCCTCGTCTTCAACAAAAAGATTTAAAAGCAGGAAAGCATGGCCGGGCATGGTGTCTCACGCCTATAATCCCAGCACTCCGGGAGGCCAAGGCAGGTGGATCACTTGAGATCAGGAATTCAGGACTAGCCTGGCCAACATGGTGAAACCCCATCTCTACTAAAGATACAAAAAACTAGCCGGACCTGGTGGCAGGCGCCTGTAATCCCAGCTACTCGGGAGGCTGAGGCAGGAGAATCACTTGAACACAGGAGGCGGAGCTTGCAGTGAGCTGAGATTGTGTCACTGCACGCCAGCCTGGGTGACAGAGCAAGACTCCATCTCTGAATGAATGAATGAATGAATGCAGCCAAGCAATGTTGATAAAGACCCCACAACAGGCATCTGGCCCCACAACAGGCATCTGGTGGCTGTGTCCAGACCATGCTTCTCAAATGGGATCCAGAAAGCTTCCAGGGTCCCCGAGGTCAAATCTGTTTTCATGACACTTCTAAGAATGGTTTCTTTTTTTTTTTTTTAGACTGTGTCTCACTCTGTTGCCCAGGCTGGAGTGCAATGGCACAGTCTCGGCTCACTGCAACCTCCACCTCCGGGGCTCAAGCGATTCTTGTGCCTCAGCCTCTCGAGTAGCTGGGATTACAGGTGTCCGCCACCACGCCTGGCTAATTTTTTGCACTTTAGTAGAGATAGGGTTTCACCATGTTGCCCAGGCTGGTCTCGAACTCCTGACCTGAGGTGATAAGCCCGCCTCGGCCTCCCAAAGTGCTGGGATCACAGACGTGAGCCACTGCGCCCGGCCTCCTTCCCACTCTCCTGAAAGTGTGGGGCGGAATGTTCCGGAGGCCACAGGCTTGCAAGCAGACACAGACATGAGAATCCAGCACAAACAGAAAGCCACGCCTCCTTTCCCTTCCCACTACATTTTTTTTTACGGGGAAACAGTTGTTTTTCATTAAAATGTTATGTTCACATGCAATGGATTTATTGCTATTTTTACGCGAAAAAGTGAACATTTTTAAATGCTCTATTTCTAGTAGAGTGAATGTCCACAGCAGCCGCCCACATAAACAAAAGCTCGAATGGTTTTAGGATCGTGAAGGGTCCTGAGACCAGAGTTCGGGAGCCGGGCTGGGCCAGCGTTGGGTAAGGATCCTTCCGGAACCCGGGATTACGGGGACGATCACACGGACCTGCGGCTCCACCCAGTGGCGACGGCGAGGACAGCAGGAGACCCCAGCGGGCAGGAGCGCGGCCTGAACCGCGTGGCCCCGGGGATCCGCCCAGGGCAGGCAGGGCTGTCCCGGGCCCTGGAGCACTGGGGGCTCGGGGCTGGCCGTCCTCCGCGGCAGGGCCGTCCTGCGGGGCGCAGAGTCCTGGGCAGCCTCCCCGGGCTCCACCAGCCGAGACCACAGGCGTCTCCAGATGCCGGCCGGCATTCCCTGGGGGCAGAACCGCCCCCACCCCGTGAGAGCTGCGCAATCCACAACACAGGACGGTGCTGAGGGAGGCATCAGCATGGAGCAAAACATTCTCACACGATGGCCGAGAGCTCCGGGCACTTACTCCACCTCCGCTCCGTCCCACAGGGGCTCCAAGCCGGCCGCTCCGCACCATGGGAGCCGGGGTGGACCCACGGAGCGGGAGGGGGAGCCCATGTCGGTCCGGCGTCCTCGCCAGTCCCGCAGCAATGGCAGAGGGGATGTCTGTGCGGTCACTGCCGGGTCAGCGGCGCTTGAGGGGTTCAGGCCTGGGCGCTCCCTGGGGGTCTTAGCCTCTCCTTGCCTCCTGCTGGCCTCACAGACCCCGGGGGCTGCCATGCAGTCCTTGAGGCCCCCAGCCACGGCTGCGCCAAGGAGCACTGCCTGAGCTCTCAGCCCCGTATGAGACATATATGATATACACACACACACGTATATAAAGTTACAAGTATGAAAAGGTTCATTGTGGCATTTTTTGGTAGACTGGTTTTTAGTAGGATGAGAAATGACATGGTTTTATTCTGTCTTATGAAGCTACATGTTTATGCACAGAAAAGCAAACAAATCAGCCTTGAGGAGCCCGCAGCTGATCAAGTGAGCGACTGTTTCTCCCTGTGTGGGGAACCCTCCCTGGTTCTGTCAGGGCTCACTCCTTCACTCCGGGGCAGGGACTTGGCTGTCATTCAACCCATCGGTGAGGTTTTATTTCTACAATTATGTTATTCTGTTATTCTTTGAGATAAGAGTCTCGCTCTGTCTCCCAGACTGGAGTGCAGTGGCGCGATCTCAGCTCACTGCGACCTCTGCCTCCTGGATTCAAGCAAGTCTCCTGCCGCAGCCTCCCGAGTAGCTGGGATTACAGGCGCATGCACCACCATGCGCGGCTAATTTTGTATTTTTAGTAGAGACACGGTTTCTCCACGTTGGTCAGGCTCGTCTCAAACTCCCAACCTCAGGTGATCTGCCCATCTCGGCCTCCCCACGTGCTGGGATTATAGGCGTGAGCCTCCGCCCCGGCCACAATTATGTTTTTCATGTGCAGGTG
This sequence comes from Nomascus leucogenys, assembly GCF_006542625.1. Classification (NCBI taxonomy): domain Eukaryota; kingdom Metazoa; phylum Chordata; class Mammalia; order Primates; family Hylobatidae; genus Nomascus; species Nomascus leucogenys. The sequence continues at coordinate 102,238,725 of NC_044398.1, forward strand.
GCTCCTTGTTCTTTTTGCATGTCTCCCTGTTCTTCTTTGTTGTTCTTCCCTCATTTATCTCCTTGGGAACTGTAAACACAGCTCTTTCACGTTATTCCTTGGCTGCAACCCCCGACGTGCTGCTCTGTGGGCTGACCGGATCTGTGCAGCCTGTATGTCCTCCAATGTTGGAATATATTTGGTTGTTCTTTCCTGCACCTGCCCTGGTAAAGTGGGGGTCGGGGGATCCAGGCAGAGGATTTTGAGGATTGTCTCTGACCAACCCCACGACGTGCTCCAACCCTGAACTGGGTCTTCACAAGACTGTCTCAAGTCTCAGAGGCTCACACCTCACAGCTGGGAGCAGCAAGACCGTGGCCTCCTCTCAGACTAGCAGCCTGCCCGCCTGCTCCTGAGGTGTGGGGTGCCCCCACCCCCAGCCCTTCCCGCTCACTCCATTCTCCTTGTCCTGCTCTTGTGGGTGCAGGGGCTGTCTGCAGTCCTCCACCTCCCCGTCTGGGGAGTGGGACTCAGCCCACACCATTGCAGGCATCTCTAGGGGTAACTGAAGACCATGGTGACAATTCTCACCACAGAGCTTGAGTCCCCACCAGCCACTGAGTCTCGCCAGCACCAGCCTCTCTCAGCCTCTCCCATAGGACTGGGCAGGTATGAGACCCCAGCGCTCTGAGGTTACATCCCACCCTCGGTCATGCGAGTACTTTGTACTTTCTATTTTCACATTTAAGCCTTAGACACAATTTCTATGCAACAGAAAAAATCCCATCCAGAACCATGTAACCTCCAATTTTTTTTAACTTTATATATATATATATATTTTTTTTTTTTTTGAGACTGGGTTAAGAGACTGGCTAATTTTTGTATTCTTGGTAGAGACAGAGTTTCGTCATGTTGCCTAGGCTGGTCTCAAACTCCTGGACTCAAGCAATCCACCCGCCTCGGCCTCCCAGAGTGCTAGGATTACAGGTGTGGGCCACAGCGCCTGGCCAAAGCCCTGATTTCAATTAATAGTTTCCATGTAAGTTAACCTATGGCTAAGCACCTTGCATACGCCAGCATTCATGTTTTTTGGTTTGTTTAGAGACAAGGCCTCGCTCTGTGTCCCAGGCTGGAATCAGCTCACTGTAGCCTCAAACTCCTGGGCTCAGGAGATCCTCCTGCCTCAGCCTCCTGAGTAGCCTGGACAATAGGTGTGAGCCACCGTGCCTAGTTTTTTTTTGTTTTTTTTTTTTGAGAGATAGTGTTTTGCTATGTTGCCCAGGCAGGCCTTGAACTCCTGAGCTCAAGCAATCCTCCCTTCTCAGCCTCCCAAAGTGCTGGGATAATAGGCATGACCACCACCCCCAGCCTGTATTATTTTTAATGAGGCCCACCTTGCCCCTGGCAGGCACTGTGCGAACACTTTACGCGGCGTCTCAGTCAACCCTCCTGACAGCCCTGGGCAGCACTGTCCTCCCCGTCCTCTAACGAGCAGACCTCAGAGAGGTTGGGCCACTCACCCATGCCAGCTACCTAATAAGTCGCACAGCCAGCCAGGAACCCAAGCCAAACACAGCCGTGTGGACAGCCGCCCCTCCATGCCACACCTCCTCCCTGCTGAGGGAGAGGACGGCCAGTCCCCGTCCACATCAAGTGTCCCGAGAACCAGGTCTGCCTCCCCACAGGGCAGTGCTCTGGCCACTGGCTCCTCAGTGCCGGAGCCTCCTTTGGGGCAGAGAGCAGCCCGGGGCAGCGCAGAGCGCACTGGACATCCCGCAGAAGCTCCAGAGGCAAACACTCCATAGATCCGAGCCGCTCCAGAGCCCAGAGGTTCCGGGCCAAGGGGGCACACGCAGTTTGGGTTTGTGCTACTTCCCTGGGACATCCTGATGTGGCCTGTTTGGGAGAAGCTGCCAGGAACACCCTAACCTGTTGGCTCCATGTCCCAAGTCACCCAGCCCCGTCCCACACCCTCCCCGCTGCACCATCTCTACTGAGGCCTCTGCAGGATCCCCCTGGGACATGATGAAAGGCTCTGCGAACCCTCAAAGCCCAGGTACCATGGGGTCCAGATTTGGGCAGCATTTTCATAGAAAACTGCATCAGAAAGACTTCACTGCATCTCCCAGCCCTCCTCAGGGAACCAGAGGGGATCCGTTCCTCACCCACAGCAACCTCTGCAGCCTCTCCTCAAATCCCCAGCCTCTACCACAGCCTCCCCCTCCCCTCTCTTCCTTCTGTTAAATGAAGTCTATAGGAAGCCACTGGTGGCCAGGCACGCTGGCTCACACCTGTAATCCCAGCACTTTGGGAGGCCGAGGCGGGAGGATCACTTGAGATCAGGAGTTCGAGACCAGCCTGGCCAACATGGCAAACCCTCGTCTCTACTGAAAATACAAAAATTTGCACGGCGTTGTGGCATGTGCTCGTAATCTCAGACACCTGGGAGGCTCAGGCAGGAGAATCGCTTGAACCCGGACAGGTGGAGTTTGCAGTGACCTGAGATCACGCCGCTGCACTCCAGCCTGGGCAACAGAGTGAGACTTCATCTCAAAAAAAAAAAAAAAAAAAAGTTCCAAGTCACCAAACTGAAGCTAAGTTGTTTATCTGAACTTCTGAGAAACCAGGAGAGTAATAACAGCCAAATCCCCAAACAGGCCGGTCCCAGCCGGTACAATAAGGAGTTCTCTTCTGCTTTCACCCTTACAAGGAAAGCAGCTTCGAAGTGGGCGATCCGTTTTCTGTTTCCACTTTCCTCAGCCCTTCTGTCTAGAAAACCAGCCTCCTCTGTTCAGCCCCGCCGGACACTCCCTGCTCTTTGTAGAGCCAAGCGTTGCCCGAATCTAGCATCACCAATGAAGCCCATGAGGACCTTTAAACTAAATTTGTAACTCTGTCTTGCGACAATTCTCTGGATCAGCTTATGCTGGGAGGGAAAGAGGGCAAATCAGACACTGTCCTAGTGGACGAGGAGGGAGACATCCGACCTGCCGTGGGTCATCTCAAGCACCTACTTGGCTGGCTGAAGGGATCCCTGGAGACCTCATAAAGCGCTGCTTCTCGGTGTGTCTGCGAGACGGTTTCCGAGGAGCCTGCCTGGGAGTCGGGGGACCAAGCGGAAGACCCTCCATGTGGGCGGATACCGTCAATTGCCTGGGGGCCCAGATAGAACAAAAAGGGGCTGGGCACGGTGGTCCACGCCTGCGATCCCAGCACTTTGGGAGGCTGAGGCAGGCGGATCACTTGAGGTCAGGAGTTCGAGACTAGCCTGGCCATGGTGATACCCCATCTCTACTAAAACATACAAAAAAAATTAGCCAGGCATGGTGGCATGCACCTGTAGTCCCAGCTACTCCGCAGACTGAGGCAGGAGACTTGCTTGAACCTGGAAGGTGGACGCTGCAGTGAGCTGAGGTCCACTGCACTGCATTCTGTCTCTAGCCTAGGAGACAGAGCGAGACTCTGTCAAAAAAAAAAAAAAAAAAAAAAAAGGGAAAAGGAGTTCTGCTCTTGTTCCTGGCGCTGGGACTCTCTCTTCCTCCTCTTGCCCTTGGACATCAGAACCCCAGGGCCCCCAGCCTTGAGACTCCAGGACTTAACACCAGCGGCTCCTTGGATTCTCAGCTTTCAGCCCTGGCCTGAGAGTCACACCTTTAGCTCCCCCGCTTCTTCCGTTTCCTGACTTGGACCGAGCCAGGCTGCCAGCATCCCAGGTCTCAGGCTTGCAGATGGCATCCCTCCTGGGACTTCTCCCCCTCCCTAACCGCATGGTCCAATTCCCCTAACAAACCCACTCTCATCCGTCTATTCATCTCTCTCTCCAATATATTGGTTGGCCTCTGGAGAATGCCTACTGATGCGACGCCTGTTTCTGTACACTGGCTTCTGCCTCAGATCTCACAGGTGTGCCAAGGAAGCAGCATTCCAGATCTCATTTAGGAAACTGTGGAGGACGGTGTGCAAGACAGCCCTGACCGTCTTACCTCAGTTTCCCCACCTGTAAGAGGGGTTTGGCCATATCAGGACCCCAATTCGGGCTACCAAAAGGACAGAACGAAGACGGAGCCGGGCAAGTTACTGCCTCTCCGTGTGCTGCTGGGCAAGTAACTACAGACGCGAGGTCAGATCTCACTCTCCGTTCCCCTCACCTTGGGGACGCATCGTCGGCGACCCCCGTCCCCCACCGACCCCCCGCCGTTCCTTTTCTCTTCCCACCGTGGGCTCAGAAACAGGACCGGGGCCTTCCTTACCCCGCAGCCCACCTTCCCCCTTTAAATACGGAGCCTCGAAACCATCTCCGGAGAAAGGCATCGACCTGTCCCCCAGGCGCGACCTCGACCTTGCCGAGACTCGCTCCGAAGCCCACCGAGGCCTGTCCCGGGTACTTCTTGGTTTACAACTGAAACGGACCAAAAAGACGGCGGGCATCCTTCTGGATCATCTGATGCTGCAGGGGCCTGCGCCTTTCGCCGTCTTCGAGATATTTTACGGTCCTGGAGTTGCAGAAAACGTCGAGCAATGCGAGCGACTCTCGACCAGCGTCGCGTCCGTCAAATGCAATCGATCATCGCCAGTGGAGAGCGACCGGATATGAGACCCCTGCCCGACTCCAACATGGCCGCCCAGCCCACGACCGAGGCCTGGGCGGCCGCTGCCAGGAGCCAAGATGGCTGCGTAGAGCGCTGACGTCACGCGGGCGGCCACCGTGCGCGTCCGGCCCTTTCCTGCTGGGACCCGGAAATTATCTCCCAAGGCGGAAGTAAGCGGCGCGCGACGGTCGGTTGAAAAGTTGGCGGGCGCGGGCGGACGCTGCGAGCGGGGCCGTCCGGGTGGTCGGGGCGACTGCTCCGAGGGCCCGCCACGCCCTGCGGCCAGCCCTGACCGTCTTACCTCAGTTTCCCCACCTGTAAGAGGGGTCCGCGGGCGGGTCCCTTTGCCATTCTCCTTCTCTAAATGCAGGGACAGAAGACGGCCGCTGACGGGACGGCCACAGGTGCCCAGGCCCGACGCCTGCACGCGGGGCTCGCGCCCGGGCGTTTGGCCATATCGGGAGGCGGCAGGAGGCGGCGGGCGGCCCTGGCGAGGGCACAGGGGGGTCAGGGAGCAGCGCTAGCTGAGGTCCGGCGGCCAGAGGGAGCGGGAGGGAAGGTGCGGGGCCTGGGCTGCTGCCTCCTGGGCACATCTAGCTTTTGAGGGTCACACCGCAGGGAGAGGTGACATTTTGAAAAGGTAATGGGGGCCACGACCCCTCCAGAGGCTGTAGGGAGGACGCTTCCTGCCTCTTTCAGCTCCTGGGGGCTCTGCGACCTCCAGGCGTCCTTAAGAGGCTTGTGGCCGCGTGGCTCCAAACTTTTTTTTTTTTTTGACACGGAGTCTCGCTCTGTCACCCAGGCTGGAGTGCAGTGGCGCAATCTCGGCTCACTGCAAGCTCCGCCTCCCGGGTTCTCGCCATTCTCCTGCCTCAGCCTCCCGAGTAGCTGGGAATACAGGCGCCCGCCACCATGCCAGGCTAACTTTTTTGTATTTTTTTTTTTTTTTTTTTTTTAGTAGAGATGGGGTTTCACTGAGTTAGGATGGTCTCAACCTCCTGACCTCGTGATCCGCCCACCTCGGCCTCCCAAAGTGCTGGGATTACAGTCCTGAGCCACCGGCCCCGGCCCAAACATTTTTTTTCTTGAGATGGAGTCTCCCTCTGTTGCCCAGGCTGGAGTGCAATGGCATGATCTCGGCTCACTTCAACCTCTGCCTCCCGGGTTCAAGCGATTCTCCTGCCTCAGCCTCCCGAATAACTGGGACTACAAGCGCGCGGGCCACCACCCCTGGCTAATTTTTGTATTTTTAGTAGAGACAGGTTTCCACCATGTTGGCCAGGTGATCCGCCCACTCTGGCCTCCCAAAGTGCTGGGATTACATACGTGGGCCACCGTGCCCGGCCTCAACTTTTTTTGAGACAGTCTTGCTCTCGCCCAGGCTGGAGTGCAGTGACATTATCTCAGCTCACTGCAGCTTCCACCTCCCAGGCTCAAGCAATCCTCCCACCTCAGCCTTTCCAATAGCTGGGACCACAGGTGCGCACCACCACACCCAGCTAATTTTTGTATTTTTTTATAGAGATAGGGTCTCACTTTGTTGTCCAGACTGGTCTCCAGCTCCTGAGCTCAAGGGATCCTGCCGCCTTGGCCTCCATAAGTGCCGGGATTACAGGTGTAAGCCACTACTTCCTGTCGTCTACTTTCTGTATTTTGCAAATAAAACGTTTGCAGGTCATGTCAAATATCAAGTGATTGATCTGTGGGGACGCAGGCACCTTCCTCAGAGCCCCTCCCTTGCTCCTGCCCCAGCCAGCCTTGTGCATCTGCACACACCTAGGCTACTCAGGGGCTCTCTGCTGCCCACTGAGTGCGAGGACTCTCGGGCGCTGCAGGGACCTGGGTGCTGCCACACGGGTGGACAGCCCATGGTGGCCGGTTGGAGGCCTCTGGCACAGACCCTGCACACCTGGAGGCTTCTGCTGGCAAAGCCTTGGGACCTAAGACCAGATGCCCAGGGCTATGGCCCACTTGGGATGACACACAGGATCCACAGATGTGTGCATCTACCCCAGTGACCCCCTTTTTGGGGTGCATGTGTCTGTTCTGGGGCTGCTGTGGGCCCCAGGGGTTGGGGGTGGACAGTGTCCCCTTGTGAGAAGGCCGGTGTGGCAGGAGTTCCCTGTGGGCGCAGGCCAGGCCCTGGAACAGTCTGTGCTTTGCACGCTGCGTTTGTGAGCGGCCGCGCTGTTCCTGAGCTGTTCAGGAGCTCAGAAATCCAGGCCTGCATCTTTCTGCCCCACGTGGTGGTAGAGAGAGCCAGGAAGTGAGTGCCGGCCACCCAGGGCCCCAGGCTTATTTCCCGAGACGGAGCTTGGCCACCTGTGGTCTGGTCTGCACGTAGCAGGATGCACATTCGAGGCCTGTGACCCATGGGGTGGGAAGTGGGGTGTGCAGCTGCCCCACCCGTATTGGGGTGACCTGGCTGTCCCCAGCAGCCACCTCTGTACGGGGGCTTCCGGTCAGTTCAGGCCATCCTAGCGTCTGGCTGGGCTCTGCCAAACCCACTTGCCAGTCAGATTTGGAAGACTGGACATTCCGTGGTTTCCCTAGCCCCAGAAGCAGCAGCAGGGCCGCCCCCTGCACTGGGGGTCCCAGGATTCCCGATGGGCTGCAGCGTGACCCGTCCAGGGTCTTAGAGGCCAACCTGGACTCACTGCATGTCCTGTGGTTAGTGGTACAGGCGGGTCCTTGGGCCCTGATGCACTTACAGTGGTGGCCGCCCAGCCCAGGATGTTTGAATGAAGCCGTGGGGACGGCCAGAGGCCAAAACACACTGTCATAGCTTCTAGTTGTCCTTGGGCAAAATCACTGGACCTTTGTCCTCCCTTTTTTTTTTTTTTTTTTTTTGAGACAAGGTCTCCCTGTTGTGAGCTGTTCATGATCACAGCTTACTACAGCCTCCACCTTCCAAGCTCAAGGGATCTTCTAGCCTCAGCCTCCCAAAGTGCTGGGACGACCGGTGTGAGCCACTGCACCCAGCCTAGTCATCCGAAAGCGAGTGTCCGTCTGTGTGGGCTGGGACTCTCCCAAAGCCAGAGGCCCTGTCAGGCTGCTGCACGGCTCTGGCCACCACCCTGCGGATCACCGGCTCCTAGGAAAGCCGCCCCAGGGACCACGACACCGGAGGGTGGCCTGGGGCAGAAGGCGCGACTCACTCTCCCTCCTGTTCCCCCCCAGACCTTGGAAAAGTCTCGCCTCAAGGCCTCCCACCACCCTCAGCTGAGCAAATGTGCATCTATTTTGGAAAATCCGCGACTTCTTTGAGCTGGTGCTCTTGAAAGAGTAATTTGGTGTAGCCGGCAGTGGGGGCCTCTGAACCCAGCAGCCTGTTAATTTTGCCCGTCGGTTCCCCTTAAACACACTCAAGTTCTGAATGGGGGCAGCACCCCATCCCCGGGAGCCCAGCCGGCATTGCTTCTGGTGACACACTGACCTCCAGTCCTCAGGCCAGGAGCCAGGGCGTCCGAGCCCGTGGGATCCACCGCGCAGCCTGCTTCTGTCCTTCCAGGGCCTCCTGCCTCAGGCCACGCTTCTGGTTAGGAAAGAGATACCTAGGTTTTCAGGAGACGGGCGTCTCTTAAGCAGGAAACCTGCGGCGACTGTAACCACGCACTGACCTGCAGCTGTTCAGAATAAACCGAGCTAAGGCAGGCGCGTTACCCCGAGGCTGCAGTGCGAGCGTGGCTACGGCCAAGCCCCTAGCAGGCCCCTGACCACACAATGGAGGTCAGGTGTGGATGACAGCCACGCACCCGGGATTCCCTTGAAGTTTTTTTTTTTTTTAATTATACTTTAAGTTTTAGGGTACATGTGCACAACATGTAGGTTTGTTACATATGTATGCATGTGCCATGTTGGTGCGTTGCACCCATTAACTCGTCTAACATTAGGTATAGCTCCTAATGCTGTCCCTTCCCCCCTCCCCCCACCCCATCCCTTGAAGTTTTCCGTTCTGTTTTCTGTGCTTGGGTTCAAGAGCTTAAATTGTTTTTGAAAATCACTTTGAAACTTTCACAGATGACATAAAGGTCGTTGCCGTGAGCTCCAGTTAACTAGGTGGGGTGAGCTTCCTTTGCTGAGGAGCTTCCTTCGTTATTTCCCCAGGCCCCACGTTTGCGGTTTTGTTTGCAGGGACTGAGCGACGTCAGCGTGTCCTCCACACACTTTCACCCACCGCCCCCAGGCTGCTTGGGGCCTGCAGGCCACAGGGTCCCCCTAGGACAGCCAGAGCCCTCTGCAGAGCCTAGGGCACAGGCGGGTGGAGGACGGCGCTGGTCCTGGGTCCTCAGCTCAGCACTTTGTCCCTCTGTTCCCTGGAGAGTTGACTAGTGTCGGGGGCTGTCTCCCCCACCCACTCAGAGTTGAGGCCACGCGAGAGGCCAGTCCCGGGAGACCCCGCTGCAGTTTCCCGCTAGGAAGGGGTCAGAGCCCCCTGTGCCAGTGTGGGACCAAGCCCTAAAGTCAGCGTGAAGGGCCTCCGGCCTCCCGTGCTTCCCCCACGGTCTTGGTTGGCTGTAAATGGGGGGTCTTGATGCTCCTGCCCCAAGCCAGGCCCAGCGGCACAGCCCCATGCCTGATGGGTCAGGAGCCCCTCGGGCCAGGGACAGCCATTTCTAGGCCAGCGGAAAGAGCCCTGCGTGTTCTCACCCAGCGGCCCAATTAGTGGCCCAATTTCAGAAAGGAGCCCCTGGCTTCGGGAGGCTGTGGTCACTCCGGTGGCGGAATGGCTGCCATTCCTCCCAGTGAGAATCACTGAAGCCAGGTCCAGCTGTGGGGCCGGGGGAGGCAGATTCTTGCCCCCGAGGCTGACCCCAGCTCAAGGGGTCAGCGCCCGGATGTGTCTGGGGGTTTCCGAGTGCAGCCTTGGTAGGAAGGTCGAAGTCAGTCTTCGAGACCCCCGTCTTACTGCAGATGCGCCCTCACAGCCCCTCACACAGGAGCGGAGGTGACTGCACCCACCCAGGTCAGCACAGGACCTGCTTCTGATTCTGGGGGTCCACACGACACGGGGGGGTGACTGGTGCCCCCTCAGCGACCGGAAACACCACAGAAGTGGGGTGAGAGACGGGACCCATCACATGCCTGGGACATGGGCCTGGAGCAGACCCAAGGCCCTCGGCTCACCCTGGCCCTGCCCCCACTTCTCTCAACCTCCTCCTGCCCTTGGCCTTGGGGGTCACCCAGACCCTGCTCAGGTAGGCAGGCCGGATCCACCATGCAGGTGCACACAGCCACTTCCCTGCTGAGACGCTGAAGATGGCAGGATCTGCCTGGATCAGCCCCAAGGCCTGTCTTGGCTGTCCTGGTGGCCCACACCACACTCCAACCCGTGTCCTGATTCGCTGGGGGCACTGGCCATGCTGGACAGAGCTCAGGCACCCTCAGTGACCTTACTGGGTCCCGTGAATTGCCCAAAAGCCAGAACCTGGAGCCTCGGTGACCCCATTAGGAGACTCCCTAGGTCCCTCCAGATGAGCGGCAAAGGCCGCTTGGGGTCCTGAGAGCGGCCACAGAACCCCCAGCTCTCACAACTCAGCTGCAGAGCTCAGGGTGTCCCCCTGCCTGGCCCTGGCTCCGGTTGCAAGCCACCTGCTGTCCCAGTGAACGTGGGGGACATGCCCTGGGGTCCCCCCCCACGCCTTGCCTGCATCCTGGGGTGGCACACACCCCTCCCCTAACAGCCATTTCACTGTCTGGCGCCCGGGCAGAGTGGTGCCCCCAGCCACAGGGAGAGCCCTCAGCAGCCCAGAAACTAAGGTGCATCTGGAGTCACAGCACCCAAGGGCACAGGCAGGGCACAGCGGGCACTGGGACCAGAAGACCTCGTCCAGCCCCCACTATGCCAAGAGGGGCAACCATCTGCCCTGAGGAGGAGGCCTGGTGCCCTGCGCTTTAAGCTGCCCCACCCCACCCCCAAATCCATAATAAAAATAATCCCTTCCCTCATGTGCCCCAGTTCCAGAGGCGCCTCTGATCCAGCCGACCCACATCAGAGCGGGAGGTGCAGGTGGCCCCGATTCACGGAGTCACAGTGGCAGGAAGTCCTGCTGAGTGACTTCAGGGGCCTGGGCGCCCGAGAGGGACAGGGCCCACCTCTCCCCGACAACCCCTGCAGGGCTCTGGGCCACCCCAGGCAGGCCGGGTGGTTCCCTGTGACACTGGGGAAGGCAGAGTGACCTGCTCACAGGCTCCTGGCTCTGGCAGCACCCGCCAAGGGCCTGGCACAGGCTTCCCCGTGGGTTGCCCAGCTTCTGCAGGGACTGAGTTTGGGGAGCTTGGCCCTGTGTCCCCAGAGGCTGCTGTTGCTGCCTGGGGGCCCCCACCTAGGATGCAGCCGGGTGCGTCTGTCACCTGCTGGTACACGGGGCACAGCTCCCACAGGAGCCCAAGGGGTGCACCCAGGGCAGGGTGGGAGGAGACACGGGGAAACGTGACGGAGGAAAAGGACCAGTCTCAGCTCTGCAGGCTGACAGGTGCGGAGCCCCAAAGGGAAGCCCCCTCCCCAGAGCCTCGAGGTCACACAACCCCAGCCCGAGTGCTGCAGCTGGGGTCACCTCTCCCAAGGCAGCGTGCCTCAGAGCACCCACAGTGGGCCGGTGTTGGGGACGCCTCAGGCCGCCACTCTCAGCTCAGATCAGACTGAAAAGCACGGCACCCTCCTGCCTCAGGAGCTGCCCCCTGGGCTGGCTACTGGTCTGGGAACGGGGGATCGGGCCAGAGCAAGGAGCTCCACGGAGCCCCAGGGCCCCTAGCAGCAAGAGGCTCACATCCCAGGGTGAGCCACATGGCCCGCACAGGATGCCCCTGTAAGGGGGGCACAGCTGAAGGTCGCCTGAACCCTGCAGGCTACAGAGGCTCCAGAGGGCAAAGGGTCCCAGCCCCATCCCCACTCCTCCCAGCTGGCTCAGGACACTGGAGGGGGAACCCACCCCAAGTGGAAGGAGACCTCTCCACCAGGGCCCAAGCTGACCCCTCAGGGAAAATGGACCAGCCCCACACTGGCCCCTGGCTGTGTGTCCACCCGCTGGGTGAGCCCTGGGGAGGTGGCAGCACAGGCTATCTCTGGGGTCAGCCCAGCCCTGAGGAGGGGGTGGGCGTGGGGGCGGCGCCAGGGCCCAGGTGGCGGGAGGGGCGGGGCACAGCCAGGGCTCTGCCTGGCGGACTCCCGAACATCACTTGGCCCTCGCTGTCACTCGCGGTCGCCTGGCCGTTGTCATCATTGTCCCTCCGCTGTCACCTTTTCAAGGTAGGTCCGATGAACAGGCCCCTGGGGCTAAGGAGGGCCCTGAGGCCCCGCGGCTCTCGGCTGGCCCAGGTCAGTCCCCTGGGCTCACCCTAACTCCCGGGGCGAGGGCAGCTGCCCCGCGGGCAGCAAAACCCAACCCAAGCCGGTGCTGCAGGCAGGGAGGCGGCTCGCGCGGTGCGGGGGAGCCGTGTCCATCTGAGCACCGTGCACCGCCTGCAGTGCCCACCAAGTCCCGTGGCTGGGGGCGTCCACGGGGTGCACCGGGCGGGTGGCCAGGCTTGGCGGCAGCTGCGCGAAGGTAGGGCCGGGCAGCGAGAACTGGGCTGCGGGCGGGGCGCCAACACCCCGGGCCTGGGAGGACCCGCACGCAGCTGGTCCTGCACCCGCGAGGCTGAGCGTAGGGTCTCCAAGGAAAGGCCTGCAGCGGGGATGGGGGCGGGTGGGGGTGCTGGAACTCCAGGGTCTCCGGGAGGGAATCCTCTGCCTGACCCTGATCAATCCCCCAGAAATCTGCCCCCGCTCGCTCCCGGGCTCCCACCCCGCTACGGGCAGACCCTCTGCTGGCTGCTGGGAGTCTGCCCAATTCACCAACCGGGATTCCACCAGCCTCAGGCCCTGGGCCCCTCCCTAAGTGGCCGGCACAGCTGCATGACCAAAGGGATGGGGAGACTGTTGGGCCAGGAGGCCCCTTCACAGCCAGAGGCAGGCTCCCCCAAACTTGACGCCAACGCCACACCCACCCTCCCAAGGCTCAGCCCTGTCTCCCAACCTTGGCGATGGGGGCCACGGTTGGGATGGAGTGAGGGACTCCCTGGGCCCCTGGAGTGGGTAGGGGGTGGGAGAGGCAGGGGGCAACCCACCTCCACTTGCCTCGAACTTGTGGCAGTTCTGAGAGGTGTCAACCTGTGGCTTTCCCAGGCTGGCCACAAGCAGAAAGCACGCAGGTAACGTGTGTGTGGTTGCCAGACACACTGGGGACCCAGGGGCCACCCACAGCCCATGTCCCAGACTGGGGTCGTGTAGCCTGAGCCCCTAAGATCCTGAGCACACACCCCACCTGCCAGAGATGCAAACTGCAGCAGCACATTCCTGTCCAGGAATCCTGGCTCTGGACTGGGCTCTGCCCATGCAAAGCAGAGGGGCACACAGCGGGGCAGGGCAGGGGCCACCTCCTGAGGACCTCACCCCACGCCTCACACCACGGTCTGGGTCAGCCTGCGTGGACCTCAGTAGGAGGGTGGGAGCTGGGGTCCTGCTGTGCTGAGCACCCTTTCTGCTGCCTGCAAGGGACCTTCGTAAAGTGTGGGGGGGGCATGGGGAAGTAGCTAAGGATGTAAAGTTTCTTGCAGTTAATTAGTCCCACTGGGGGAGGCGGGAGCTGGGGCCTCGTGGGAACTCGCCCTGTGCCCTGCACCCTAGCAACGCCTAGGGGACTGGCCCAGGCAGTGGTGGTGACTCTCCCCCACTTCATCCTGGGGGGCTCGGCTCAGGCCTGCGGGGAGGGAGCAGTGGGGGTGGGGACTACAGGCTGGCGGCCTCGGCCCTGTGGCTTCCTCCTGTGCCCTCCAGCCCCAGGCTGGCTGCTTCGGAAGCCCCTGATCCCATGGAGGAGTGGGACGTGCCACAGATGAAGAAAGAGGTGGAGAGCCTCAAGTACCAGCTGGCCTTCCAGCGGGAGATGGCATCCAGGACCATCCCCGAGTGAGTGCCCCACCCGCCTGATTTGCCTCTCATTTGTCTGCCCTGCGCTGGCCGCTCATTTTCATAGCCACGACCACCGCCGCCGACAGGCAGGTGCAGCAGGAGGCCCTCGGGGGCGAGGTGCCACCACTCACCCACCACCCGCCCACCCGCAGGCTGCTGAAGTGGATCGAGGATGGGATTCCCAAAGACCCCTTCCTGAACCCCGACCTGATGAAGAACAACCCATGGGTGGAAAAGGGCAAATGCACCATCCTGTGAGCCCCGCACCCAGCCCCTCTCACACCATCCTGTGAGACCGTGCCTGGCCCCACTCACTCCATCCTGTGAGCCTGCGCCCGGCCCTACTAGCTCCATCCTGTGAGACCACACCTGGCCCCACTCCCACCATCCTGTGAGCCCCACTCCTGGCGTCACTCACTCCATCCTGTAAGCCTGCCCCCAGCCCCACTCACACCATCCTGTGAGCCCCACTCCCAGCCCCACTCACTCTATCCTGTGAGACCACTCCTGGCCCCACTCACACCATCCTGTGAGACCACACCCGGCCCCACTCACTCTATCCTGTGAGACCACTCCTGGCCCCACTCATACCATCTTGTGAGACCACGCCCGGCCCCACTCACTCTATCCTGGAGCCCCCCCCGGCCCCACTCACTCTATCCTGTGAGCCCCACTCCCGGCCCCACTCGCACCATCCTGTGAACCCCACTCCGCTCGTGTGATAACAGTCTGTAAAGGTGTGACTTTATAAAGACATCTCCAGGTTTCCGTCCCTCTGCACTCTGCGGGAAGCAATGCGGGGGCGTGTCCGCGGGTCAGAGAGAACTAGAGCAAGTCCCTGATGTAAAGGCTGCGCCGCACAGCATTGGAGACACCCTCGTTGAAGCGAAACCAGACCTCGCTCCTGCCCACAGCCGTGCCCATGCGCTGCTCCACTGAGTCCTGCTCCGGGGCCGTGTCCTCTGCAGGGCCACAGGGTTGCTCCTCAGCTGGACCCCAGCACCCCAGGCCCCCCACAACCCCCCAACCCCCCCCCACACACACCTGCACTCAGGACTGCCGTGCTCCTGACGACCACACGTCCAAAGAAATCCTTCTCAGGCTGACGGGGAGGAGGGACTAGTCAGTCCCGTAGGACAGATGCCCCATCCAGCCCCTACCCAACACAGGAAGACCCAGAGCCTTTCCGGGAGGAGGAGCCGGAGCACCTCTGAGACACCTTTCCAAACCCAGCCCAGGCCAGCTGCCCCTCACCCCTCACTGCCATCTGCTCCCCACCAGGTGCCAATCAAGAAGAGCCAATACAGCCACTCTTCTGCCCAGACGGGAAACTGAGGCCTGGGTAGAACCCTGGTCATGCTGAACATAGGGAGCAGGTCCTTCAGAGCCCCCCCTTACGGCACTGAGCCAGCCCCACCCTCAGCCAGACTCCTCCTGCGACTCAGCCCCACCCCCAAAGGTACCCTGGCCCGGCCGCTGAAGGTATCCTGGCCCTGCCTCATGATGGCCCTAGCCACACCCCCAAAGGTACCCTGGCCCCGCCCCATGGGTGTCTTGGCCCCACCCCTGAAGATACCCTGGCCCTGCCTCTGAAGATATCTTGGCCCTACCGCATGACTGCCCCAGCCCCACCCCCAAAGGTATCCTGGCCCGGCCGCTGAAGGTATCCTGGCCCTGCCTCATGATGGCCCCAGCCACACCCCCAAAGGTACCCTGGCCCCGCCCCATGGGTGTCTTGGCCCCACCCCTGAAGAGACCCTGGCCCCGCCTCGACTGCCCTAGCCACACCCCCAAAGGTACGTACCCTGGTCCCACCCCCACGGCTGCCCGTTCCACACCTGTTCCTCCCGGGCCGCTCGCCTCATGATGTGCTCCAGCCGCTGCTCATGGTTGCGTGGGGCAGGTCGGCGCACCCCTTTCTCCCCACTGCCCCCCAGCAGACCCTCGAGCCCTGGGGGCTCCCGTCCACCTGCAGGGAGCAGGCATCGTGAGATCTGGCCACACAGGGCTACAGTGGGGATGGTGCACACCCAGGCCCCAACCTGCACCAGAGCCTGGGTGGGCTCACCTGCGGGCTGTTCTCTGCCCGGGCAGAAGCCTCCGCCCGCCGCATCTTCTCCACCTCGATCTCGCGGGCAATGAGCTGCTTCGTCTGGTAGGTGAGGGGCTTGCGGGCAGGCAGCTCAGGGAAGCGGCAGAGTTCCTCCACGTTCCTGCTCAGCGTGGGGGGCACCAGGGCAGGTCAGTGGGGCCAGGCCCAGGGCCAGAGACCCGCCGGGCGCTCCAACCGCAAACCCCAAAAGCCACAACGCCACAGCGGGAATGTCGGGTTGAGTCCTGGTGCCACCGCACCCCAACCCTGCGGCAGCTGGGTTCAACTGCCCCGAGCCTCAGTTTCCCCAACTGCAAGCGTACGTGAGATGATGAAACCTGCCGATGGCTGCCACGGAGAGTGACTCAGCATCCTGCACGTTGGTGCCATCGCTGGGGCAGCAGGACCCCGGGGCCACTGCCCCGTGCCTCACCCCGCCACCCCCATGGCCATCCCACAGTGGGAAAGGGAGCCTTGGAAAGTGCAGTCACTCTGGTGGCCCCCAGCTCCAGTTCCATGTGGGGGTGCTGAGGCTGGGAGCAGCTCTGCAGCAAAGCTCAGGTCCCACAGCCAATCTCAGGTGGCTGGAGGTAACCCCCCTTCACGGTTACATCTGAGTGAAAGACACATGGGGCCCGCCACCCCCGACGCCACGACCGTGCTTTCAGACTCCTGGCCCCACGCGGGCCCTGGAGCGTGCAGCATGGCCAGGCCTCCACCCCAGGCACCGGGGGACTCACGGCTCCAGCCTGTAGATGTACTGGCCATCGGGTGTGCGCTCCTGCGGTAGGTCAGGCTGTAAGCGAGCATCGTGCCCACCAGGCTGGCCAGCTGTTGCTTCTCACGGGTGCTGTACAGCTGCGTGCTCACCTGGGGGACGGAGGGCAGCAGGCAGGGGGCTGAGCAGGCAGGGGGCTGAGCAGTACAGATGTGTGCTCACCTGGGACGGGAGGGCAGCAGGTGGGGAGTCCCCCACTGGGGGACGGCACTCACGGGGCGGAGCTTGGGGGCAAGAATGTCCAAGAGCAGGCAGAGAGCATCCAGGAGCAGGGCCTGGGGCGTGGCCCGGCTGCGCGTGGCTGGCGTGATGCCAGACACCAGCGTCTGGATCAGGTTCCTCATCTGGCTCATCCGGTTCTGGGCCTGGGGCAGGGGGTGAGCCAAGGCCTGGTCACCGGGGCCTCCCAGGAGAGGAGGGGGAATGGTGGGTGGGGAACGGTGGGTGGGGCCGGGGGCAGCCACACGGGCAGCGCAGGGGAAGGGCACAGGGGAGGCGGCAGGACGGCGGATGGGGAACGATGGGTGGGGCCGGGGGCAGCCACATGGGCAGTGCGGTGGGGGGCACAGGGGAGGGGGCAGGCAGGAGTGGCGCGGGGCAAGCACACCTCCTGCTGGCTGCTGGGGAAGGTGATCCTGGGTGTGTGGCTGGAAGCGAACAGCACATGGAAGGCCACGGGCAGGAAGGGTGGGTAGCGCAGCAGCTGGAAGCTCTGGCTGTGGTGAGCAGCCCCCGCCAGCAGGTCATCGAAGGCGAGCCAGTCGAGGGCCGCACACACAGCGCCCAGGCTGGAGTCTCGCAGCCGCAGGCGCAGGAAGTTGTCAAACAGGCCCTGCAGGCGGCCGGCAACCCCTGAGCTCCTGCCCACCCCAGGGAAGGTGCACCACCGCGGACCCTCCGCCTCCCACCGCAGACCCTCCACTCCTGCCTGCCGCCTGCCCCACAACGCTTCGCAGACCCTCCACGAGGTTCCCCACAATGCTGGGCATCTGGGGCAGCAGCACACACCAGCAAGGGGTCACGGGGCCCAGGGGGCTGAGGGAGGGTGCACCCTGAGCATCCTCACTACAGCTTGACAGAGACTGAGACAAGGGGGTGAACCGCCCACCAGGCGGCCTCCAGGAACCAAAGGGCTCCAGCCTCACTCAGCCCCTCCTTAGACTGCCTGAGGAAGTTCCGCCCACCAGAGTCCAGGCCGTGGCCTCCCCACCCGTTCCGCGGGGGAGCCTAACCCCGCCGCTGCTCCACGCTGCCCCTCCACATCGCGGGTTTTGGGATTTGGGGATTGATTGTGGATCCCCAGCTGCTAATCCAAAGCTGCTTAGAGTCAGTAGGCAGCTTAGGCAGGGAGTCCCAGAGGCAGGACGGCAGGAAGCCCTCAGCGCCCTGCTCTCCACCCCACGTGCATCTGAAGTCCAGAATCCAGCCCCTCACAGCCCCAGGCCAGGCTGTCGGGCAGGGGCTCCACCCCAACCCGCTGAGAGTCCCAGCAGCCACCAGAGCGACCTCCCGCATCAGACGGCCGCCCCTCCCTCCTTGCCTGCCGGCCCGGGCCCTGCAGCCCCTCCCACACTCCTGGCTCCTGCTTCCCACCTCAGAGACTTCCTGGCCCCCATCTCCCGAACCTGCCTCTCTCCACACCCCCGTCCACACGGGAGGGCTGGCAGGGGCAGGGGCACAGCCCAGGTCCCAGCCAAGCAGCTCCCAGGCAGGGATTTTGGTGGAATATAGGTACCTGGACCACCTTCTCGTGCTCGCCCGCAGAGGCAGTGGCATGCAGGACACGGTAGAATCGCTGTGAGGCAGAGGTCAGGGAGCCCACGTCCCCGTCACCCAGCAGGAGTATGTCAGCAGGCGGGGCGGGGTCCTGGCCCACACGGCGCCTGCAGGTGGAGTGCTGAAGCTAGACGGACCCGTGTTAAAAGCACGGGCAGCCCCACCGTCTCCCAGGGACACTCAGAGGCCCCATCAGAGCCGCCACCCACTTCATTCTTCTCAGCAGGGCCCCTGCTCCCTCGCTTAGGTGGAGACAGCCAAAGACACGCCCGGACCTCAACCCCCGAAACATTCCCTTAAGCCGAGGAGGAGCCCTGCCCTGACCCTCTGGGGCTGGGGGATCCCAGGGAAAGTCATCCCCCAGGGTCCAGGCCAGGAGCAGCACATCCCACGGGCCCAGGCCAGCGTCTCCCATGTCCTGCAGCATGACCAGGCCAGCATCCCCTGGGGTCCCATGCCAGGTCAGGGCAGAGACATGCTGGCTGCTCCTGCCCACAGGAGACCAAGCGGTGTGGGCAGGCAGGAGCTCAGAAACCACAGCCCAGGCCAAATGTGACAAAAATGAGGGTGTAGCTGGGGCAGGGCCTGAGTCAAGGGGCGCCGTGGAGAGGGACACCCTGGAGGCCGCACCACACTGGGGGTGTCCTTCCCACAGGGGGGCCCTGGAGGCTTCTCTGGCTGACCCGCCAAGGCTGTAGGGGTGAGAACAAGCCAGGAAAAGGCTGAGGAGGGCCCTAGAGGCCGGACCAGGCAGCCGCGGGCTCAGGACACTGAGTCCCCGCCTCGAGGGTCGTGCTGGCCCACACGCAGGGCCGGCGTCCTGAGGTCCGGGCACCGTGAGAATCTGGGCCAAGGCTGTGGCCACCGCCTACCTCTGGGCTCGAGGCAGCTGGAAGACCTCCTGCCACACCGAGAAGAGCCCTCTGCGCTGGTCCTTGAGGCCCACGCGTGTGGCCTGCACGTCCCCCACGCTCAGCTCCCGCTGGCCCCGGCTGTACAGGAACTAGACACGGGGCCGGGGGCATGAGAGGCGGCCAACTCCCGACCCCACCCCACTCGGTGCCTGCCGGCCGCCCACCTGCAGGGTGTTGATGCAGGCCCGGATGTCATTGTCGGTTTTCTCACAGAGGGCGGCCAGCACCCCCGGGTCGGCCCTCATGCCCTGCCGCAGGGAGACCTGAGGGAGGAGGGCTGCTGGAGGGCCCGATGGTATGCCCCATCCTTTCAGGGGTTACCAGGGTTCCATGGGGAGGGGCACAGAAACAGGGGCCAGAACGAGGCCACACCCCCAACCCTGCCATCAGCCACACGGCGCCCTGGGCTCCACTGACCTCCTGGAGCCGCTGCACCAGCCTCGAGGGCAGAGTTGGCGGGAAGTGGAGCAGGAAAGCCTGCTGCTTCAGCTGCCGCAGGGACGGTGCGAACCTGAGGAGAGGCGGCAGGGCCAGGGACCCCAGGGCTGGCACCACAGCCCAGGACACAGGGACGGGCCGGGACCCTCCCTCCAGGCACCGGGGCCTCTCCTGACCATGGCGCCCACCCGTGCACTCACTGGTCGTTGCAAATGCAGATGATGGGCCTCATGAGGAGCCCCCCATCTGCTCGGCGCCGTCGGCCGCCACCCGAAGGCACGGCCGGGCCCTGTGGCTCCACCTCCTGTGGCCCCTTGCGGTTCAGGATGCTCAGGAGGACGTTGATGGCGGCCTTGGGGGAGGTGCAGAGGACACGGTGAGTCCAGGCCCTGCTGCCCGCCTGCCTGCCCACCCACCCACCTGCCCGGGCATCAAGGAGCCCACCACAGGGGCCCCGTCGATCTCGTCGATGACCAGGCAGTTGGGCTTCCCGCCAGCACCCAGCACCGCCTGCATCTGGGTGGCTGCCTCGATGCGCGTGCGGAACACCTCCGGGCTGCGGTCGTCACTGCAACGGGGAGGTCAGGGGTCGTCAGGGCGGTGGGCGTCCCCAGCAGGGCATCCTCCCAAGGCCGGGGCTGCCGCGTTTGTGTGGAGACCGCCACATGACGCGGCCGCTGCCGATCCCGTGAACGCCGAGGAAGGACACGTTTCCCCAGCCCACACGCCCAGGCCCCCATCACCCTCAGGACGGGAACATCCACACCCAATTTCAGGTCCACGGCCAAAACTCAAACCAACACATCGGGACAGAAGGCAAGCCAGAGACAAGCCTCGCGTCACTCACCTGGCGTTCATCTCCACCACAGAGTACCCTGCATGACGTGCAATCACGTGTGCCAGGGTGGTCTTCCCCAGCCCCGGGGGCCCACACAGCAGTGCCACCTGCAGCCCAGGTAGATAGAGGCATGGTGTGCACTGCACCTACAGGACACTCCCGACCCAGCAGCCAGGGACTGCCACGTGTGTCCCACAGGCTGGGTGTTCCCCCCACCCCACTCCAGCCACCAAATAAGTACAAAATCCAGCACATTCATGTACCAAGATGGCAATAGAAAAAAACCCTGCACAAAGCAAGGTTTGTGCAGACAAAACACAGCTGGTACCCGTGTGACTGGCCCCCAGAAACCACCCACTGTCCACCCAGAACATCCTGGCCAACCGCAGAGCCCTTCAGGGACGATGACTTCCCCCGAGTTGTTACTGGGACAGATCCAGTTCTAACTCGTGCTGATGGCGCTTCACACCGAGACCCACATGTCATCACACCCATGGCTCCTGGAGAAAGTCAACAGGCTGCGAGGGTGCCGGCCGCCGAGTGCAAAGCCTCAGGCTTGTTGCCGGCGGCACAGCCAACGGGGCTCACCTTCTGCCTCGGTCGCTGGCTGGGGTCCAGCCCAGCCTCCAGCATCTCCTCCAGCACCTGCTCGTGGCTCTTCCACTTGCCTGGCGCTGTGGCCTCCTTGCAGACCCGGGCCGGCTCAACACTGGGCCTGGGCTTCCGCGCAGGCCTCTCGTGGCCAAACACCACCAGGTCCCACAACTTCAGCCACTTCAGCAGGCAGCGGTTGGTGAACTGCGGGAAGGACAGGAAAGGAGGCACAGACTGAGGGCACCGCCTTCAGGCACGGACAGTCAGCCTGCCACCGTGAGCCCCGTGCCCCATGGGATGCCGAGCCACAGGATGAATGGCCACCCCCGTCTTCCTGCTGGTGAGTGACCGCGAGGCTCACGCCAGGGGCTCCGTCCCCACAGCTCTGGCCACAAACCATCGGGGAGGCCCCTGCCCTCCCCAGGGGCACCCCAGTGTCAGCTGCTGTGAAGGTAGGAAAGGGAGCAGAGACTTGGATCAGGTGACACCCTGGACCCTTGGCCTGCCCCACAGGTCACAGAGGACCAGTAGTACACAGCCCTGTGCTCAATTCCCCACCTACAACTCAAAAGGGCAAATGAGAGCCCCACTCCATCCCCGAGGTCCAGTGGATTGGCTGTGCAAAAATCACTGGGCCCAGATTCTTCCCTCTTGGGAACAGAGGAAGCCAACCCCACTTGAACGAGAGCAAGGCCTCACGTCATCACTGAGCAGCTCCGTGTAGTGCCGGGGTGCAAACTCATCCACCCAGAGGCAGTGAGTGGAGGCGTCTTGGCTGTCAGTCGGCTCCTCCTGAGGGACCCCCACGGGCTGGGATGCCTCCTCCTCCCCTGACCTGAGACTGGAGAGGACCACGTCCTGACACAAACAACTCGCAGGGACCATACCAACCCACATGCTAGGAGCTAGGAGTTGATACAAGAGCCAACAAGGGTCCCCAGGGCGGAAGGCCAGCGGAGTCACCTGTGCAGGGTGTCTGAGAGCCTCTGGGCCTCCTGAAGCAGCTGCTTCCGCCGCTGTGCAAACAACAGGCTGGGATCAGGAGGGCTCAGGCGGCCCATCCACCGCCCCCCAGCAAACCCGCAGTCCCAACCTCGCCGTCGACCTGCTCCTTCAGGGAGGCAAAGGACACACCTAGCAGGTCCAGCTGGCCACTGCCTCGCCATGGCACGTGGAGGACAGAGCCCTGTGGAGAAGGGAGGACAATTGCCTATGGACCCCTCCTAGGTCACAGGATTCACATCAGCCCCCATCAGTGCTCAGGGACCTGGGTGGGACGACCCCAGTAAGCTGGCTAGTGAGGGGTGGGAGACTGGGCAGTGGGGGCCAAAGGAAGGAAGCCATCCAGATGGGGCAGCTGCAAAGGGGAAGTGGTGGGCAGCTTTAGGAAGAAGGAGAAAAGGGCAAAAGCAGGAGGGGGAAGCAGGGAGTAAGCCCTCTCCACCCCCAGGCCATACAAACAGGCGGGACAGCAGCCTGGGGTGGGGAGGCTGTGTCCTCTAAGTCTACGCCCCATGACGCAGCCTCCTCCTCCGCAGCGCCTGGGGGTGTGCACAGGACCCGCTTTAAGCAAATGGCACAGGTGAGGGCTCCCGGGACCCTTTCCTGAGCAGCACTGGCCCACCCGCCGTGCAGGAAGGCCACAGCCACGCACCTGCACCCCCGTAGCCATAGGGTCAGCACGTAGCACCAGATAGGCCCGGACGCCCTCCGTGGATGTCACGTGGACGTAGTCCTCCAAGATGGGGGGCCGCCTCAGGACGGGATTACGGGCAGCTGGTGAGGCCCGTGTGAGACCCACATCGCCAGCAGCGTCTGAGGCTCTGGGGAGAGACCAGGGCTGAGTGGCAGAAACTCAAGCGTGGGGTCACTCTCGGATATCGGTGTCCAAGACCACCCTCAGTCATGCAACCCTCCCCACCCCACCAGGCCTCATCCAGGGCACGGGATGGGCTCCATCTGAGTCCCACTGGACAGACGGATGGGACGCCCATGTCTAAGCCACACACCCGTGATCCCAAAGCTCGGCGAGGTCCTCAGGGCTCGGCGGCGGGGTGATGTCCGTCGGCGGGGAGTCGGGAGGGGGCGGCTCCTCCATCTCCTCCGACCTGAAGTTCAGCCTCTTGACCACCTGCAGCCTAGGCCGTTTGATCCTGGGGGCTGGGGGAGACACATGCAGGGAACCACAGGCCTCCCCAGCCTCGCGCCCACTCCGGAGGCCCTGGGGTAATGCCGCCGACCTACCGTGGGGCAGGGACCCGGCCGGCTGCAGGTCGGCGTCCACCCGCCTCTTCCTGGCGCCGCCCTGGCTGCTACCCACAGATGCGGCTGGGGCGGGGCAGGAGACCGCATCCCCTCTGGCGAGGGCCTCCTCGAACGTCTGTGGGGGTCGGCCCGCGGTGGACAGGGGGACCCCGGAGGGCGACGGAGTCGACGCCCCTGCTGGGAGAGGAGATTGTCAGCGGCCGCCCCGAGACAGCAGATCCCTCCAGCGGCGGCGTGGAGGCCCCTTCGGCCCCCGGCACGCCCTCCCCGAGGTCGCCACTGTCCCGGCTTTCGCAGATCCGGACAGCCCTCCCCAACGGCCGGGGGCCGCGCCCCACCTTCCAGCTCGGCCAGCACCTCCAGCTCGGCCGCGAACTGGTTGTGGAAATCGTCCTCGACGCCGCACAACTCCTGCTCGTAGTCCTCCATGCCGTCCGCGAGCCCGGGCTCCAGCTCCGAACCTCCCGCGCCGCCGCCGCAGCCGCCGCCGTCGCGCACTGCCCGCCCCGAGCGTGCCGGGCGCCGCCAATCAGCAGCCGGCGTGCCCGGCGGCGCTCACCATTGGTTGGCGTGGCGGAGGCGGGGCTGCGGGAGGGGTGGGCGGGGCGAGTTCCTGCTCCGCGCCCCCGCGGCCTGCCCTAGAGAGCTCGCCATTGGCCGGCGCAGCCGCCCTTCCGCGGCGGGGGCGGGCCAGGGTAGGGCCGGGGGCGGGGCTGCGCGCGCAGCGGGGCAGGGCGGAAGCGCTGCTAGGCGCCCGGAGCCGAGCTTCCAGGGTCTCTGGGTCGCCAGCGCGCGGGCGCGGGCGCGGGGCTGGAGCCGGCGCCCGGCACGGCATCGGGGTCCTGGACTGCACGGCCCAGCAGTAGGTTGGTCTTGGCGTGGGCGTGGGCGTGGGCGCGGGCGCGGGAGGGGCTCGGAGCCAGGGTCGGCCTGACCACCGGGCCTGTGCGGGGCGCGGGTCTGCGCGGACTGCGGGAAACGAGGAAGCCCCAGCTCTAACCCGCGCCCCGGGCAGACCTGGCTGCCGGGCCTGGTAGTGCTGCAGCCCCTCCCCGCCCCCGCCGTCGGGCAGAGGTCGTCACGTGCATCCCCTGGACGGGAGGGTCTGTGGGGAGGATCTGTGGGGCAGGCTTGGAACGGTCACTTTCTCCAGGCTTGGGTCAGGCAGGGCCCCTCAGGTCATCCCGGAGCAGGCTGACTCCCTGACCCCCCAGCTGAAGCCCCGGCCTGATCTCGGGGACTGAGGATGCAGGTGCACAGTAGGTCTGCGGACCTGGCTCGGTGGCTTCGCACCGGAGCCCGGGTGGGGCGGTGCAGCTACCTCTGTATGCTGGGCTGGGCGCTCCCCGCGTGCTCACAGCACACGCACCCACGCGTGGCTCGGCAGGCCGGCCATGGAGCCAGGCAGCGTGGAGAACCTGTCCATCGTATACCGGAGCCGCGACTTCCTGGTGGTCAACAAGCACTGGGACGTTCGCATCGACAGCAAGGCCTGGCGGGAGACCCTGAGCCTGCAGAAGCAACTGCGGCACCGCTTTCCCGAGCTGGCCGACCCGGACACCTGCTACGGGTTCAGGTAGGCGGGGCGGCCGGAGCCCCACGGTGGCGTCTGTGGAGGAAAGTGGCTCAGACGCTGGACTCTGCCCCACCCCAGGTTCTGCCACCAGCTGGATTTCTCCACCAGCGGGGCACTGTGCGTGGCCCTAAACAAGGCAGCCGCCGGCAGCGCATACAGGTGCTTCAAGGAGCGGCGCGTGACCAAGGCTTACCTGGCATTGGTAAGACCCGGTCAGTCTTGGGGTGGGGCGTGGGGACTCAGGACTCCCACCCCACTTGGGCAGGCCCTGGCTCAGAGCCTCCCACTACACCCTACGTGGCTGCTTCGTGTTAGGTGGGCTCCCTGGCAGTGGTGGGCTGCCCCGTGAACTGCGTGCGATTCCCTTTTTCCTGCAGCTGCGGGGGCACATCCAGGAGAGCCGGGTAACCATCAGCCATGCCATTGGCAGGAACAGCACGGAAGGCCGGGCCCACACCATGTGCATCGAGGGCTCGCAGGGTGCGGCAGGCAGGGACCCACTGGGCGGGCATCGTGGGTCCGGGTGGGCCTGAGCAGACAGGGACCCACTGGGCGGGCATCGTGGGTTGGGGTGGGCCTGGGCCCCAGGTCAGTCCCGCTGACCTCACACCTGCCTTCTTCGCCCCAGGTTGTGAGAACCCAAAGCCGAGCCTCACAGAGCTCGTGGTTCTGGAACACGGGCTGTACGCAGGCGATCCTGTCTCCAAAGTGCTGCTGAAGCCGCTCACGGGTGTGTCTGGGGTGGGCAGTGTCCTGGTGGTGACAGAAGGGAAACTGAGGCACGGGGCCACAAAGCCTATGTTGGGCCACCCTGAGCGTCACGGCAGAGCTGGCAACAAGCACTCCTGTGTTCTTAACTCCACGCCTTGCAGCCTCTCAGCTTCTCACCTGACACAGGGTCCCTGCTGGCTCCTGACTGAGTCCTTGGGAGTCTGGCTGGCCTAGATTCTCTAGGACCGAGCGCCACCCTGGCCCTGTCCTCACCAGTGGTGATCCAAACACAGTCTCCTGTCTCAAATACTGTCATCTTCATCCAGGACAGGGGACAGGGAGAGTTCCACCCCAAGGGGCTGCTTTAAGATTGCAGTGGGGTCATGACAGGAGGTGGGTCTTGGTCAGGGAGATAGGCGTGGAGCGGCCCCGCCCCTAGCTTGATCCGGCACCACCCTCGCCCCACAGGCCGGACACACCAGCTGCGCGTGCACTGCAGTGCCCTGGGCCACCCCGTGGTGGGCGACCTGACCTACGGAGAGGCCTCGGGCCGGGAGGACCGGCCGTTCAGAATGATGCTGCATGCTTTCTACCTGCGCATTCCCACGGACGCCGAGTGTGTGGAGGTCTGCACACCTGACCCCTTCCTGCCCTCCCTGGATGCCTGCTGGAGCCCCCACACCCTGCTGCAGTCGCTGGACCAGCTTGTGCAAGCCTTACGGGCCACCCCTGACCCTGACCCCGAGGATAGCGGCCCCAGGCCAGGCAGCCCCTCCGCACTCCTGCCTGGGCCCGGCCAGCCCCCTGCACCCCCAACCAAGCCCCCTGAGACTGAGGCACAGCGAGGTCACTGCCTGCAGTGGCTGTCGGAGTGGACGCTGGAGCCGGACAGCTGAGAGCCGTGGGACTGGGGCGGGGGGTGTCAGCTGCACAGCAGGACTCTAGGGAGATGGGCCAGCGAGCGTGTGCTCACCGGCTCTGGGGCCTCGAGGTGCCAGGCAACATTGGGCCCACTGGGCTGCCCTGGCCAGGCCTGCGGGGACGGGCTGAGGTGTGGCCAGCAGGGGGCGCCAGGCAGCCGTGATCACAGGTGACGACATCGCCCTGCGGCTGGCCCCGGGCCTGACGCGGGTTCCCGAGGACCTTCCTACCCACACGCCCCAGGAGAAACCGAGGCCCTTCCCTCCTCCTGGAACAGCTTCCGGCTCTCAAACTTCACCCCAGGGGCACCAGTTTTATGGACTCAAGGTCACCCCGGGAAGAGGCAGGGCCGGGTTTTGGAATAGGCTTTGCCTCCAGGGTGGGCCGCTCCTGGGCCTGGTGAGCTACTGCCCCCAACCTACCCTCTAG
The DNA here is from genome assembly GCF_006542625.1 of Nomascus leucogenys. NCBI lineage: Eukaryota > Metazoa > Chordata > Mammalia > Primates > Hylobatidae > Nomascus > Nomascus leucogenys. The sequence continues at coordinate 102,265,578 of NC_044398.1, forward strand.
AGGGGCTGGGAAGGGCTGCTCTGGGCTCACCTGGCCTGGGACACCCATCCGGTCCCTGCGTCCTCTGCCCCTCACTGCTCTGTGCAGATCGTATCACCCTCAGCTGCCTCCTCCCGAGACCTAACGGTCCGTGCTGGGCTGGAATCTGCAGGCCCAGCTGCGTGTGCCTTGGCCTCACTGTACCCGTGGCTCCCCCTCTGCCCGGATTCTGAGCTCAGTGTAGTGCTTGGTGCACGGGGGTTGGTCAGGGGCCATGGCCAAGGCCCTGCCACGCACGCCCATCCCTCAGATCCACTGTGAGCACCAACCTGCTGCTGTCTCCTGGGCCCCTGCTAGCAGTTCTGCCACGTCACCACCTGCCTGGCTCCCACACAGCCGTGCATTGTCACTCTGCCTCTGGGACCCCAGCTTGGGAGCTATGGGTCTACCAGGTTCCACCTCCTCTGTCCCCCACAGCCTGAGCTCCTGGCTACGGCAGGGCTCCAGAGACTCCAAATAAATGTTCAGTGACTGGTTCCAAGGGTGACCGTGAACGTGTCTGAAGTGGGACTTCCGAGGGCCACCCAGACCTTTCCTAGCTCTGTTCCCTGCCCTGAGGCCCCAGCAGGACCCGGGACAGATGCAGTGGTCCAGGCTCCTATCGGCCCCTCCTGCAGACAGCAAGCACCCTGCAGCTTTGGCCTAACCCCCAGCCCCCACAGCCAGAACCCTGGAAACACCCAGCTGGTCCAGCCAGGGATCGTCGTAGAGCCCAGGCCTGGGCCCACACAGGGGCCTGGCCTCCCAGGTCTCAGAGCTCTGTGGAAGGGGCATCTCATGGGCCAGTGCTTGGTCTCCCGCCTGGCCCCTGCCTGCCACTGTCCAGCTCCAGGACCAGCCCTGAAACCCTGGTTAGGACCCCAGCAGTGACAGCAGCAGGGCCTGGACCAGAGGCAGCTGCCACCGTGTGCTCAGCCGAGACGCGGGTTCCAGCCCCAGAATCCCTGAGGCGAGGCCACAGGGCCTGGACTCACCGCTGCTGCTCCCGTGACTCAGTTTACTCATCCGTAAAGGAAGGGGCTGGTGCAGATCCGAAGAGACCACATAACCCTCAAGTCGCACCAGTCGGGCGACCCCAACGGACAGCACACCCATCACTCTCGAGGCCCCTCCCTGGCCAGCCCCGGGATGTGTTCACCCTCCGGCGCCTGACCCCGGCCTCCCCTCCCTCAGGGCTGACTTGTCTCCAGGCCTCCTCCTGGTCCTTGTCTGAATCAGCCCAAGTCGGGACCAGGCACGCCTCCCGTCTCTGGCTGGGACAGTCTCCCACCCTGCCCCACGGGACCCCACCCCTCTAGACTGGGGGCTGCCGACCTCACTGCCCCAACTGTGACCAGTTGCAGCTGTTGGAGCCGCTGTGTCCAGCCGGGCTGGCCCAGCTGACAGCCGGCCAAGGGGCCTTCAAGGCCTGACCTGAGCCGGACCCTCATCCACGAGCCAGGCCTCCTGAGCGCCGTCCCTCATGGTGCCCATGCCTCGGTGTCAGCCTAGAGCTCTCAAAGGGGCCCCTAGCTTCCTGTGGGCCTGTGCAGGCCTGGGGGTCGGTCACCCGCCAGTTCCCCCGCTGTGAGCCCCCAGAAGAACAGATCGGGGGTCAAGTCTCCGCTCGGCCGTGGAGTTGGCTTGTTGGGACCCATAGCATAGCTCTGGTGCAGAGGGTGGTGGTGCCACAGCTGAACCTGAGCTGCAGGTCCTGCCAAGCAGGGGCTGAGTCTCCCCCAAGATGAGAGCTGGGGTAGGTAGGCCAGGCCAGGGCTCAGCCTGGGTCACCCAGCACCCTGTCCCACTGAGGGGAGAAGCCTGGCAGGTGGGCTGGGAAGTCCCTCCTGTCTCTTCTCCCGCCCTGGCCTGCCTGGTGGAGCCCCACAGTGCACACATGGGTGCTCTTGCCTGCCCAGCTCTGAGCTGTGGCACCCACGGAATGGCCACAGCCGTCACCATTCCTGGCCCCCACATTTGGTTCCTGATGTGCCCCAGAGGGACACACAGTGCGTCCGTGTCCATGCTCCCGGGCACACAGACCAGGAGGCCCAAGATGCACCTGTGCACACGCAGGCACCAGCAAACACGGCGGACTCAGATGCAGGCGCACAACCTGACCCCTGGGGCACAGACGCTGCAGAGCAGGGCCCCGGGGGGCGCGGAGGGGCGTGAGCTGGGCAGCTGCCAGCTGTGAGCTCAGCCTTTGCCCTGGGGGAAGGGAGTAGGTGCCCACTGTGCCTGAGGTCCCCAGGGGCTGACACGGTGCATCGCCTGGCACAGCCCGGGCCTCCCCCACAGGACTGCCTGGCAGGCGTCACCGTGGGAGTGGGACTGGGCGGGGCAGGGCAGTCTCATGCCGCCTGCCAGGCCAGGCATGGAGGTGAGCGGGGACCCCGGCATCCCCGCCCTGCACCGCCTCTGCACCCACGCGCTCAGTGGTAGCGGCTGACGCATTTGGCGGGCTGGGATTGCGTCTGGAGCACCTGGTCCACAACTCCCTGCCAGGAGCAGCCACCCCACAGCCTGAGCAGCACCTCCCTCCGCCGCACCCAGGGTTTCTGCTCAGGTGAGAAGGGCGGGCGGGAGCCACCACCAGCCCACCCGCAGGGCCGGTCCCGGACCTGTGGCTGGGCCTGAGCCTCTGCATTTGCCTCTGCATGGGGCAGCCTCCCTGTCTCCCTCTTGGGCCACAGTCAGGAGGCCCAGAGGTGCCCAAAAGCCATCAGGCTGGTTCCAGGAGGAGGCAGTGGCCCACAGCAGTACCGGACTCCTTCAGAGTCCCCGGCCTTGCAGCTTCCATTTCCAGTGTGGTTGAGGCTATCCCAGCTGCCACTGGGGGCCGGATGTCAGCGACAGAGCCGGACATCTGGGGCTCCAAGAGGTAAAGGGAGCTGCCACCGGATGTCAGCGACAGAGCCGGACATCTGGGGCTCAAAGAGGGAAAGGGAGCTGCCAGGGTCGCTGGGTGTGGGGACGAAGCCAGGGCTGCACAAGGCTGCCTGGGGGACTCGCTGTTTGTTGGAGGTCTGTTCATTGGAGACCCAGCAACCCGTGGGTCCCCTAGACCCCGACCTGCGATAAGAAAGGCCCCAGGGTTTCACCCAGCTCCTGCTCCCCGCTGCTGCCTTTCACTGTTCATGGATCCTTTCCCCTCGAAGGTGGGAGAGCCGCAGCTCTGGCCCCGCTGCCCTGGGTGAGCCCGGACTGCACCCTCCCTCTCCACACCCTAGGGGGTGGGAGGCAGTGCGGGGCCAGCCTGTCTGTCTCACCTGTGTCTCGCCTCTGTCATGCCTCTCCAGCTAGTCCTGGACCCACTGCCCGTGGCCCCAGCACCTTCCTGTCCTGGGACGTCTCAGCCAGGATGACCAGTGCACGCCGCCTCACAGACATGGGCCCCAGAGTGGGTGAGACGAGACCTCCATGCAGAAAGGGGGCCTCCAGAGTGCCAGGCCCATGTGGCAAAGCCATCCCGCAGACATGGGAGCGCCCAGGGCCCTGGCCACCCCATTCTCCTGAGCGAGGGTCTGTCCCAAACCAAGGAAGGAGAAGGTGGGCCCTGCCCAGCAGCAGCAGGCCGGGGGTGGGGCTGCCAGGGCACTGTAAGCCCAGCCCTCCCCAGCAGGCAGGGGGGTCCAGGGCGGGTGAGGCAGGGCAGGCAAGCTTGGCCAGAAGGGGCCACTCCTGGCCCAGGCAGCTGGACATGGCTTCTGGGGAAACGGTGGGAGGGTGAGTGGAGACAGCATTCTCTCAGGCAGCCCGGGCACAGCCAGGGCCGGGCTCTAAGGCCAGGGTTGCCCAGTGCCTCACCCTCCCTGAGAGGGGTGGGCCGGGCCCCAGCAGCCCAGGAGGCCGTGGGCAGATCTGTGTGGGCTGCGGCGACCCCTGCTCAACGCCTGCCGGAAGAGACTTCACCACGTGGTCTCCCCAGGGCCAGCAAGATAAGGGGGCTCCCCTGCACCCAAACCCCCTTCCTAGGCTGGGTTTCCAAAGCAGGAACATGGGCTGGGCTCCCAGTTCCTGCTGGGAGGCCCTGCCGTGACCCCCACTGCAGAGCTGAGCAGCCGGGGCCCTTGAAGGTGGCTTCTGCCCCCACAGCTCCGCTGCCTTAGGGGTCTCAGGGCTGCACTGTGAGGACACAGAGCCACAGGGCATCTGGCTGGAGGTAGAAGGAGCTCACACATGTGCACCTGCCATCTCACACATGTGCAACACGGGTGGACATGTGCACACACTGCCAGACTCATGCACACAACTGTCACCTACCAGTGCACACTGTCACCTACCCGTGCACACAGCTGTCACCTACCCGTGCACACTGTCACCTACCCATGCACACAGCTGTCACCTACCCATGCAGACAACTGTCACCTACCCGTGCACACAGCTGTCACCTACCCGTGCACACAGCTGTCACCTACCCGTGCACACTGTCACCTACCCGTGCACACAGCTGTCACCTACCCGTGCACACCGTCACCTACCCGTGCACACAACTGTCACCCACCCGTGCACACAGCTGTCACCTACCCATGCACACAGCTGTCACCTACTCGTGCACACTGTCACCTACACGTGCACACTACAGCCTCACGCCTGTGCTGTATACCCGTGCACACTGTCACCTACCCATGCACTCTGTCACACATGCACACTGTCACCAACACGGGCACACCGTCACCTACCCATGCACACTGTCACCTACGCGTGCGTGCCTGCACGCATCCACAGCATCATGCCTGTACATGCACCACCAGACACGCCCTGCGCTCGGGCCCAGGCCATGCACAGGTGGCCGGTGCTGTGGGGCTCCAGAAGTTCCTCCGTGTCCTCTGGCCTCAAGGAGACCCCCATGGTGGGGGTCACAGGTCCACCCTGGGACCCAGATGCCCCGGCCCCTGCTCCCGCCGGGACCCTCACAGCCTACCTTATTCCAGGTGCCCTGCAGAGCTCAGGCCTCACCCTCCTCCTGTCCTTTGCTGCCCACTGCTCTGGGCCCCAGGCCAAGGGTCTTTCCCCAGGAGGGCTGGATGCCAGCGGGGCCAACCTGTGGGCCAGGTGAGTGCAGCCTTCCTGCCGTGGGGGTCTGCTTCTTGGTCAGGCCGGGGGAGGGGTCTGGGGGTGGCCGCCAGCAGTCTGCACGCTGAGGCTGCCGTCTCTTGCTCCACTTTGGGGGGCCCTGAGATGACTCAGTGTCCAGTGTCCAGCTTTGGACCTACACGGCCGGGTATGGGTCCCTCAGCCACTGCCGAGGCCTCAACCATCAGGCCCTGCCACCTCTGCCCACCCCAGAGGACACTCTGGTTCCCCGCACTGCCTGGAACCTCATGCTGGGCTTGGCCCTCCTCCCCGTCCTTCAGAGTTAGTGACAGTGACAGGCTGGTCAATTGACTAATCAGGGCGTCTGTGAGGCAGGGCTGGGGTCCTGAGTGGCACAAGGCCCACTCTGTGTTTGACTGGATTAGAGTCACACCACAAGGAAGGCTGGGGAGACAGCTTCTCCAGGGCTGCCCAGCAGGTGCCAAAGCCCTGGGTGGGGGTGTCTCCTCCTCAGGTGCCTCAGCAGCCAGTGGGGGTGGTCAGGGAGTCACCTGAGCTCCCTGCCAGCTGGGACCCAGCCTCAGGAGGAAGTGCTGCCCCAGGGTCTAGGCAGGGGCCACACCTAAGGCTCTGTGTGCAGCCAAGAGCCTGGCCCCACAGGGTGTTCTGGAGAGAATGAATGAATGAGAGAATGAATGAATGAGTGAATGAGTGAGTGAATGAATGAGTGAAAATGAGTGAATGAGTGAGTGAATGAATGAAAATGAGTCAGTGAATGAATGAGTGAAACGAGTGAATAAGAGTCAGTGAATGAGTGAATGCGTGAATGAGTGAGTGAATGAGTGAAAATGAGTGAGTGAATGAGTGAAAATGAGCAAGTGAATGAGTGAGTGAATGAGTAAAAATGAGTGAGTCAATGAGTGAATGAACGAGTGAATGAGTAAATGAGTGAGTGAATGAGTGAATGAGTGAGTGAGTGAATGAGTGAATGTGTGAGTGAATAAGTGAGTGAGTGAATGAGTGAGTGAATGAGTAAATGAGTGAGTGAATGAGTGAGTGAATGAGTAAATGAGTGAGTGAATGAGTGAATGAGTGAGTGAATGAGTGAGTGAGTGAGTGAATGAGTGAGTGAATGAATGAATGAATGAGTGAATGAGTGAGTGAGTGAATGAATGAGTGAATGAGTGAATCAGTGAGTGAATGAGTGAATGAGTGAGTGAATGAGTGAGTGAATGAGTGAGTGAGTGAAGCAGGATCTTGCCTATGTAGGGGGTACCACCTCCCGCTCTCCCTCCTTCAGTGTTGGGGAGCGATGGAGTCAGACCTCGGTCCTGCAGGCTGTGTGCAGCCCATGCCCTTCTGCTGGGCAGCCCCCCTCAGCTGCTTCCACCCCTCCTGGACCCTCCCTGCCACTGTCTCCTCCTCTCCGCCAGTGCCAACTGCTCCCTGCTGCAAGGCTTCTGGTGCCAGCCGGCCAGCCAGCTGCCCCGGGACCAGCTCTCAGTCCTAATCCAGAGGCTGGCCTTGCTGCAGGTCCCCCTCCAGGCCTGGCAGGTGAGCGGGAAGGAGTGTGAGTGGGTCGGGGGGGCGGCCGAGGCCAGGCTCTGAGGGACGGGCCCGGATAGGGAAGGGCACATGGGTTCAGGTGTCAGAGGTGAGGGACGGCTAAGCGAGAGCTGGGGCAGGACCCAGTGTGACCACGGTCAGCATGGGGTGTGCAGCCCCCTAGAGCAGGAGGGCTGTGTGGAAGCCAACCCACCAACTTCAAAACCACCTGGAGTGTGTCTCTGTGGCCCCCCAGGACGGGAGGTGCACCAGGAGGCAGGGTGACTGTTGGGTGCAGCCCACGCTTATCCACTTCCAGGACTTTTTAGCCAACTTGCCTGCAGATGACACACCCTGTGTCCCCAGCGAGGACGAGGGCTCACCCTCCCCTCCCCACCCACCTCTGCAGGGAACGGAGCCCGACTTGGGGTGCATACTCCGGGCCCCCAGAGCGGATTCGACAGCCCACAGGCCTCTCGCTGCACGGGCTGCAGGATCCTGGCCTGTGCAGGGCCGTCCAGGAAAAGGGAAAGGCAGAAAGACCTCCACCCCTTCACGGGAAAACCACACAGTGACATAGTTTAGAGTTATCTGAGCCGTATGAGTGACCCAGCCCGAGGAAACAGTCTCAAGAGGTGTGAGTGCCCGAGGCCGGCAGGTTGCAGGTTGGTTTTCTAGGCGTCCGGGAGGCAGGAGTTACAGGCAAAGAGGCAGAGAACACGGGGTAGGCAGACATCAGCCCGTTCTCCCTGAAAAGGCAGGATATCTCGAATTGGGGACTTATAAGTCATAGGTGGATCCAGAGACTCTTTCATTTGTAACCGGTTAAAGGAATAAAGCCCTGTGTAAAACATGGACTCAGCAAATAGGGAACGCTTTCAACTCAGACAAGGAGGCCACAGGAGGGATGGAGGGACAGCCAGCAGGCACCACCTCCCCTCTGCCTGGCATGGCCATAGGTCTCATTGATAATTTAGTATCGTATTGCCACAGTCTTTTTTTCTCTCATTTATTTTTGAGACAGAGTCTCACTCTGTCACCCAGGCTGGAGTGCAGTGGCACGATCTCAGCTCACTGCAACCTCTGCCTCCCGGATTCAAACAATTCTCCTGCCTCAGCCTCCTCCCAGGTAGCTGGGATTGCAGGCGCGTGACACCACGCCCGGCTAATTTTTGAATTTTTAATACAGACGAGGTTTCACCACTTTGCTCAGGCTGGTCTCAAACTCCTGGCCTCAAGTGACCCGCCCGTCTCGGCCTCCCAAAGTGCTGGCATTACAGCCATGAGCCACCGCACCTGGGCTTTCTCTTCTTTAAAACATTTAAAATTTTATTATGATTATTATTTTTTGAGATAAGATCGCACTCTATTGTCCAGACTGGAGAGCAGTAGCACCATCACAGCTCATTGCAACCTCAGCTCCCAGATTCAAGCCATCCTCCCACCTCAGCCTGCCCAGTAGCTGGGATGGTTGTTTTTGTTTTTTGAGATGGAGTCTCTCTCTGTCGCCCAGGCTGGAGTGCAGTGGCGTGATCTCAGCTCACTGCAACCTCTGCCTTCCAGGTTCAAGTGATTCTCCTGCCTCAGCTTTCCAAGTAGCTGAGACGACAGGCGCCCGCCGCCACGCCCGGCTAATATTTTTGTATTTTTACTAGAGACTAGGTTTCACCATATTGGCCAGGCTGGTCTCAAACTGGTCTCAGGTGATCCGCCCGCCTCAGCCTCCCAAACTGCTGGGATTACAGGTGTGAGCCACAGCGCCCGGCCCAACTTTGCAATTCTTTTTAGAAACAGGTGGTCTCACTATGTTGGCCAGGCTGGTCAGGAACTCCTGAGCTCAAGTGATCAGCCCTCAACCTCTCAAAGCGCTGGGATTACAGGCATGGGCCACCACACCTGGCCTGCTTTTTGCCTTTCTTTTGATAATCAAACAGCCTGAACATTCTGTTCCAGCTCACAGGCATTCTGGGTGTTTTTGAGTCAGGGTTTTTCTTCCCCTCCCTCTCAGCCAGGAGGACCTTGCACTGCAGGAGGCTGGCAGCCCGTGCTCCATTCCCCGGGGTTCCTTTCAGGCTGCAGAAGGGTCCCCGAGCCCCCACCCTGGGTGGGCTCCTCCTCAGGGATGAGACCCTGGTGGGGGCTGCACAAAATTCTGGGGCCGGCCGGGTGCGGTGGCTAACGCTTGTAATCCTAGCACTTTGGGAGGCCGAGGCGGGCGGATCGCGAGGTCAGGAGATCGAGACCACAGTGAAACCACGTCTCTACTAAAAATACAAAAAAATTAGCCGGGCGTGGTGGCGGGCGCCTGTAGTCCCAGCTACTCGGAGAAGCTGAGGCAGGAGAATGGCGTGAACCCGGGAGGCGGAGCTTGCAGTGAGCCGAGATGGGGCCACTGCACTCCAGCCTGGGTGACAGAGCGAGACTCCGTCTCAAAAAAAAAAAAAAAAAAAACTCTGGGGCCGTCCTTGTCTGCCTCGAAGCCCCTCGCCTTATGCACCGTACATCCCACAGGCTTGGTTGACATAAAATCAGGCGAAGGGCCCTCTGAGGAATGGGCTAAAAACCCTTGAAATGACCTCAAAGGCCAGGCTAGACAAGCCTAGGCAGGGGCGCTGAGGCTGGCAGCGTGCTGCAGAGGCTGAGAGGGGCGAGCAGAGCCTCAGGGAGCATGGGGTAGGGGGTGGAGGCCAGGCCTGGCAGAGCCCCGGTGCCAGGAGGAGGCTGTCAGGTGGAGCCGAGGGCACCACCCAGAGCCCACTTAGGAACCTGCCAAGGGGCTGCACCGGAGGAGACCCCCAACCCCGGCGTCGTGGGGTCTCCTTGGTGGAGACAGGCAATCGTCTACACCCGCCCAGCATCTGCACTTTAACACCCCATCAGTGAGGAGGCTGCGGAGGGGCTGGGGGCGGCCGTTTGGAGGCCTGTTCTGCTGTGCGGGGTTCCCCTCCAGGCAGAGGGGTGGGCACGGGTGGCCGTGGAGAGGACCTGACATGTGGAAAACGGAGCCTGAGAAGTGGGTGGGGACTGGGGCCTGAGGCCTCCACAGAGGGGAAAGGCGCCCACGGGTTGCCACGGCGAGTCCAGAGTGGACGAGGGAGTGAGCGGCACCCTTCTGCCCAGCTCAGCTGCTTGGCCAACCTGGCGTCACGGTGCGGCCTCCAGGACGACTTCACGCTCCACCCACCCAAGCTGCTGCTCTTCTACAAGTGAGTGCCCCTCCCTGCCCGGCCACAGGAGTCCTGGGGGCCCTCAACACCCCAGCGGCATCTCAGGGCTGCTGGGAGGTCCGGCCCCGCCCCCCGTCGGCCTGACAGCCTCACACTCACCTGCAGCCTTAGCCGGGTGCAGGAAGCCGACTGCCGGGCCTTCGTCTGCCGTGCCGCCCAGGGGGACGTGGAGCTGCTGAGCCATCTACCCGACCAGAGGGTCGCCCTGCGGCGTGCGGCTGTGGCCTGCCTGGTGGGCGCTGGGTGGGGTGGGCCGGGGCGGGTGGGGGGCGGCTGTGGCCTGCCTGGTGGGGGCTTGGGCGGGATGGGCCCGGTGCTTTGGAGGCAGCCTCCCGCTGGGCGCCGACCTGCTGGCCCTGCAGGGGGTGGCCCATCCGCAACTGCTTGGGGCCCTGGTGTGTGACATGGACGCGTCCAGCATCGGTGCCACGGACCCCCGCGTGCTGGAGAACCTGTGGGGCTGCCCCCGGCTGACCGCCGCCCAGCGCATTGCCCTCAACTCACTGCTGGCTGGTGGGAAGACCTCGCTCGGGTGGGTGTCATGGGGCCGGGCGAAGAGGCGGGGACGAGACGGGAGGCAACCTGGGGTCGGCCCAAGAGGTTACTGATGTCCACAGCCCACTGACATCTGACCTCTGGCCTCAGCCTCACTGGGTCCTGCGGCCGAGGGGGTAGAGGGTTGGGGTGCTGTCCTGTTGGCTGTGGTGGGGGCGTCCATCTCGTGGGTGCCAGTCAGGGACTGGGTGGTCAAGCACCTACTGGGTGCTCCTCCTGCCTGCTGGGTGTCCACAGAGGGGCAGGGGCTCCCGGGGCGGGGGACCTGCCCTGGACCCAACACCGTGCCCCTTTCTGCACCCCAGGGCCCCTGGCTCCTGGACACTGGAGGGGCTACAGGCCCTGGGGCCCCTGGCCACATACATCAGCCCTCACCTGTGGGCACAGGTGCAGGAGGTAGGAGGGGGCCCCGGGGTGGGCACAAGCGGGCTGTGGCACGGGGGCCTGGGCCTCCAACCTCAGCCCACACCTGCCCTGCCTGGCCGTGGGCCTGGGCTTCTTCCGCAGCGTGGTGGCTACATGCCGGGCGGGGAGGCTCAGCCGGCGCAAGGCCAGGCGCTTCGTCACCAGCTTTCTGGAGTCCAAGACCAAACCAGTGTCCTCCAGGCCCAGGCTCAGCACAGGTCAGTATGGCCACTGTGGCCTGGAACCCTGCATCTCCCCAGTCCGGCTCCTCCCTCGGGCCTGGCTGACTTCAGAGAAGCAGTCTGGCCACGTTCTTGGTTAGAACTCAAGGAAAGCCAAGGTCTGACCAAGGTCAGAAGGGGAGGGGAAGGGGTCAAAGAGGGGGTCTGGGCCAGGTGCAGTAGCTCACACCTGTAATCCCAGCACTTTGGGAGGCCAAGGCAGGCAAATCACTTGAGGTCCACAGTTGGCCCTGGCCAACATGGGGAAAACCTATCTCTACTAAAAACACAAAAATTAGCCGGGTGTGGTGGCTCATGCCTGTAATCCCAGCTACTTGGGAGGCTGAGGAGTGAGAATTGCTTGCACCCGGGAGGTGGAGGTTGCAGTGAGCCAAGATTGTGCCACTGCATTCCAGCCTGGGCGACAGAGCGAGACTCTGCCTAAAAAAAAGAAAGGCCGGGCACAGTGGCTCAGGCCTGTAATCCCAGCACTTTGGGAGGCCAAGGTGGGAGGATTCATCTAAGGTCAGGAGTTCAAAACCAGCCTGGCCGACACGGCGAAACCCCTTCTCCACTAGAAATATAAAAATTAGCCAGCGTGGTGGCACATGCCTATAATCCCAGCTACTCAGGAGGCTGAGGCAGGAGAATCACTTGAACCCAGGAGGCAGAGGTTGCAGTGAGCCGAGATCAATGCCACTGCTCTGCAGCCTTTGGCGCCCTGCTGCTAGGCGATAGAGCAAGACTCTGTCTCAAAAAAAAAAAAAAAAAAAAAAGGGCCCCCAGAGCCAGCAGTGGTGGTTGGCCCAGGCCCCGGTTACCAGCCTGGACCCCATGCACCTCCAGGGAGACCCTGTGTACGAGGCAACATCACGGCCGCCATGCTGCGGGACGACCTCTTCCTGGTGCAGTACGACTGTGCACAGCTTGAGGCCTGCCTGGACGGCCGCATCCTCAGAACCAACCTAGACCCCCTGTGGCGGCACCCGCTGCCCACTGAGTGCCAGCGCGTGGTCAAGACCAAGCTCGCACAGGTGCATGGCCAGGCTGTGGGGACGGGGAGGCTGGTGGGCGCGGCACCTCTGCTGACCCTGCCCAGCCCTGCCCACCTGCTCAGATCTACCCACAAGGCCTCCCGGAGGATCAGCTGCAGCTCATCCCCTCGCTGGTCTACCTCTACTCCCGCACCGAGATCGGCCAGTGGAGCATCATCTCCCGGGACACCGTCGTGGCTCTTCTGGCCTCTGACGTGGCCCTGGAGAACCAGACAGAGGTGAGGGCACCTGGGTGGGCGGGCAGGTGGGTGGCCCCTAGCCCCAGCCTGCCCCACTGACCCGGCCTCTGCCCCTAGGCTGTGCTGCAGAAGTTTCTGGAGCACAATGGCACGGTCTCCGGCGCCCTGCTGCTGGCCATCGGGGGCACCCGCCTGTGCTGGATGAGTCCTCCGCAGATCCAGACCATCCATCTCCAGGACCTCCAGTGAGCCAACCCCAACCCCCCACTGCCTCCAAGGCAGCTCGTGCCTCAGCCCAGGAGGACCACAAGGGGAAACTGAGGCCAGGGAGGGCAGCTCCGCCAGGCCATCAGGGGTGCATTAGTCCTAGGGCTGCCCTGGCTGGACTCTAGCTTTGAGCAAAGTACACAGACTGGGTGACTTTATTATTTTTTGAGACGGAGTCTTGCTCTGTCGCCCAGGCTGGAGTGCAGTGGCGTGATCTCAGCTCACTGCAAGCTCCACCTCCCGGGTTCACGCCATTCTCCTGCCTCAGCCTCCCGAGTAGCTGGGACTACAGGCGCCCACCACCACGCCCGGCTAAGTTTTTGTATTTTTAGTAGAGATGGGCTTTCACTGGGTTAGCCAGGATGGTCTCAATCTCCTGACCTTGTGATCCACCCGCCTCGGCCTCCCAAAGTGCTAGGATTACAGGCGTGAGCCATCATGCCCCGCCTATTTATTTATTTTTTGAGGCAATCTCACTATGTCACCCAGGCTGGAGTGCAGTGGCGCAATCTCGGCTCACTGCAACCTCTGCCCCCTGGGCTCAAGCAATCCTCCCACCTCAGCCTCCCGAGTAACTGGGATTATAGGCACCCGCCACCATGTCCGGCTAATTTTTGTATTTTTAGTAGAGACGGGTTTTCACCATGTTGGCCAGGCTGGTCTCGAACTCCTGACCTCAAGCGATTCACCCTCCTCGGCCTCCCAAAGTGCTGGGATAACAAGTGTGAGCCACTGCACCCGGCCAAATTGGGTAATTTTAAAGAGAAATATATTCTCTCAGTTCTGGAGGCCAGAGGTCTGAAATCAGGGTGCTGGCAGTCCCCACCCCCTCTGAACCCTGCAGGGAGAACCCTTCCTGCCTCCTCCAGCTTCTGGTGTTGCTGACAAGGTTTGGCGCCCCTGGGCTTATGGATACATCAACCCCATCTCTGCCTCCATCCTCACGCCGTGCTCTCCCCCGTCTGTGTCCACATTTCCTATTCTTTTTTTAAGAGACGGGGTCTCACTATGTTGCCCAGGCTGGTCTCGAACTCCTAGGCTCAAGCAATCCTCTCGCCTCAATCTCCCAAAGTGCTGGGATTTACAGCCGTGAGCCACCGCGTCCAGCCCTCAGATTTCCCTTTTGTTTGTTTTTGAGATGGAGTCTCACTCTGCCGCGTAGGCTGGAGTTAAGTGGCGCTATCTCAGCTCACTGTAACCTCTGTCTTGTCTCCTGGGTTCAAGCAATTCTGCCGCAGCCTCCCGAGTAGCTGGGATTACAGGCGCCCACCACGCCCGGCTAATTTTTGTATTTTTAGTAGAGATGGGGCTTCACCATGTTGGCCAGGCTGGTCTCGATCTCCTGACCTCGTGATCCGCCCGCCCAGGCCTCCCAAAGTGCTGGGATGACAGGCGAGAGCACCGCGCCCGGCCCTCAGCTTTCCCTGTTCTTAGAAGGCCCGCAGTCATTGGTTTAGGGCCCACCTGATCCAGTCCGACCTCATCTTATCCCATCTGCAATGACCCTATTTCCCAACAAGGTCACATTCTGAGGTTCTGGGTGGATGTGAATTTGGGGGAACCCTGTTCACCCCAGGACAGAGGGCGAGAGGAAAGCTGTGGCTCCGTAAGGGAGGGCCATGCCTAGCCGTTGGAAGGGTGGGGGCTGGTGACCAACTCCTCAGCCTCCCGCCTCCCACAGGCTGGCCGGGGCCCTGGATGTGTCCTCCTGCCCCCAGAGCCGGAAGGATGTGCTCTATGCCAAGGCCTGTGAGGCCTTCGGCAGCAGCAGGACCCCAGCTGCTTACTACCGCCTCATGCACCCCTACCTTGGTGAGCCCTGTCCGTGGGTGGGCACCCCTCCCCCAGAAGCCCCACCCTCCCTCACCCCGTCCCCCCAGGCGCTCCCGTGGTGGAACCCCACCCCCTCACCCTTGTCCCCCCCAGGCGGCTCCCCTGGTGGAGCCCCACCCCCCTCACCCCTGTCCCCCCAGGCGGCTCCCCTGGTGGAGCCCCGCCCCCCTCACCCCTGTCCCCCCAGGCGGCTCCCCTGGTGGAGCCCCGCCCCCTCACCCCTGTCCCCCCAGGCGGCTCCCCTGGTGGAGCCCCGCTCCCCTCACCCCTGTCCCCCAGGAGGCTCCCCTGGTGGAGCCCTGCCCCCCTCACCCCTGTCCCCCAAGGCCGTGCGCCGGTGAAGGAACTGCGGCACCTGACCCAGGCCAACATCTCCATGGACATCAACACCTTCACCAGCCTGAACCCCCGACTGCTGCAGGTGGGGCCGGGCTGCCTCGTGGGGGTGGCGGTGGGGGTGGGGGTGGAGGGGTACAGGGCTGTCCCAGGCGGGGGAGCCCCTAGGTCACAGGTCACAGCCAGCATACCCCCACTTCCGTGCTCCCAGCCGTTTCTGGGCCTCACTCCCGCCATCTGCCCAATCCTGGGTCTGGCCCACCCTGTGGGTCTTCCCCACCCTGTGGGTCTTCCCCTGGCCCGGAAGGTGGCCCCATGGCCCCTCTGCCCCACCCCTCCTCGCAGAGCCTGGATGTCGGCGACGTGACTGCACTGCTGGGCCACAACGTGGGAGACCTGCAGAAGGCCCGCAGCCACCCCACCGTCAGGTCCTGGCTCCATAGCCTCAACAGCTCCGCCCTGGGCCAGCTCGGCCTGGACACCGGCCCCGCTAGCCCTGTCGGCCCCACCAGCCCAGCCCACGGCACCAGCGGGCCCCCAGCACCAGCCACCAAGCGCTCCATCTGGTCCACACCTGGGGCCTGCCCGCGAACGATGCTCAGGCCTCCACCTCAGGTATGGCCCCCACAGCCCTCCGGCTTGGTCCCCTCTGCCCAGGGCCCTCTCAGACCCATCCCCGCCTCATGGCCACTCCCACAGGCTGTCCACCAGCTTTTTCCATTGCCTCCTGGGATGAGGCTGGCCAACCCTGCTTCACCCTTCATTGCCCACTGACTTAGAGACGCAGCTGCCTGCCCTAAAACCCACTGACCAGCAGAAAGTGGGGGCAGGGGAAGCTTTGAGACCTTTGTTGGGTCCCAGAAGAACAGCTGCAGGTGGGTGTCCTCGCTGGCTGTCCCCACCCTCCCCAGCCAGAGAGAGGGACTGCCCAGGCGTGTCTGGCTCCAGGGGGTGGATATGGGGGTAGCGTCTGGTGGGACTGATGCTGGGACTGATGGTGGCCTCCCTGTTCCATCTACAGGGAGCCTGTGGGCCCTCCTGGGGTACCTGCCCCTGGCGGTGGCCCTGCCTTCCTGCCTCCTGTGGCTGCTGCACCTGGGGACTTGCACCCTGGTTTCTGTGGACAGCACTGCCTTAGGGTGGCTGGGTTCACAAGGGTCAGGTGCAGCAAAAACAGGGCTGTTAGATTCAGCTGGACACCCACTTGGGCTGAGGGGCCAGCTCTAGGCCAGGCCAACCTACCCGAGTCCCACCTCCTAGACCGCCCCGCCCATCCCCACCTCCCGGCCCTGGGAGTTGGACTGAGGACCAGGCCCTAAGGAGGTGCCTCCCGCACAACCACAGGCCCAGGCGGGCCATGGAAGATGCTGCCTGGGCCCTGCGGAGGACTGGGGCCGGGGCCCGGGTCTCGGTCCGGGGCCGGGGCCGGGGCCAGGAGCCACTGACTTCACTGCTGGATGTGAATAAAGTCCAAGGTCGTGGTCCTGCCTGTGTCTGTGCTCAGGGCGTGAGCAGGGGGGCCCGGGAATGTCCTAGCCGGGGCCAAGCGTGTGGGGACAGGGGCACAGGACTCCCACCGCCGTCTACTGGGGCCACCCTGAGTGCTAGCCTGGCCCTCAGCACAGTGGCAGCAGGGTCAGGAAGGCCTCCAAGGGCCCCCACCTGGCCTGGGGGCCCAAGACCAGAGGGAGAGGAGCCAGGCTGGTGGGGTCCCAGAAAGTCCTCGGAGGCCACAAGGCGTGTCTGCAGGGGGCATGTTCCCGTTTACTGAGCACGAGTTCTCTTGGGGTGGAACAGGCACCACCCATGCCTGCTCCTGGCCAGGCGGGGATCCCCAGCAGGGCTGGGGCCAGCAAGGGAGTGGGGCCCTCAGGCCAGGGTGGAGGCCAGGAGCAGGGCCAGGACGGTGAGAACAGGTGCAGGTCCTAGGAGGCAGGGCGTCCCCGAGAGGGCCTCTATGGAGAGAGGGGTGACTCAGAGGGCCCACCTCCACGCCCCCAGCCCTGGCCCCAGCCCTGCCCCCAGCCCTGGCCAGGCCGCCCACCCACCTCGCACGCTGACGTCTAGGACCAGGTAGCCGTTGGGGATGCCGCCCTGTAGCCCCAGCCCCAGCGCGTCCAGGTCGTCCTGCCGCTGCCCTAGGATCCAGTCCCGCACAGGGCTGTGCCGCTCCTCCGCCTTCAGGCCCTCCACGTGGGGTCCCAGAAGCTTCTGCACCTCAGCCACGGTCAACGGCTGCCAGAGCCCCCGGCAGCCATCAAGGAGGGTCTCCTGCCCCCAGCGCTGCCGGAAGGCCGCCGGGCTCTCCTGTGTCCAAACTGCCCCACCCACAGATGCCCGCCACAGCCTCTCCAGACATCGGAGGCCTCCGGCCAGCTGACCTCAGCTCAATGGCTGCCCTTCCCTAGGCCCCACCACACGCGAGGACACTGCCCTTCCTAAGGCCTCGCCCCACTGCGGACCCACCTTACATGCCCTCCCGCCCCCCGTTGGCCCCTCCTCCACTCGGCCCCCCTCCACTCGCCCCCCTCCACTCGCCCCCCTCCACTCGCCCCTCCACCGGGGCTCCTCCACGCACCCCACTCCACTCGCCCCCCCACTCACCCCCCTCCACGCGCCCCTCCTCCACGCGCCCCTCCTCCACTCGCCCCCTCCACCGGGGCTCCTCCACGCACCCCCACTCCACTCGCCCCCCCACTCACCCCCCTCCACGCGCCCCTCCTCCACGCGCCCCTCCTCCACTCGCCCCTCCTCCCACTGGCCGTACCAGCACCGCATCTGTCCGCAGCTTCATGAACGTGGCCAAGTCCATGCTCGCATTCTGCTGACTGAGAGCCTTCAAATCCTCCGTGGGGGCCCCACCTGCCCGCCGGGAGAGATGCCGGAGCTGAGGCCTCGCCTCACACCCCCAGGCCCTTGACCACGGGCTACAGGAAGCCCACTTGCCTTAAAGGGCTTCCTTTTTTCCTTAGGGATTCCAGGGCCTGGGCTTGCCTGGCTGCCTGACCCCCGGGCGTGGGAGACTCTGGAGGTGGCTGGCGCCCTGAGCTGGGGTCAGAACCCGCAGCCCCTAAGGCCACACACACCCTGAGGGCAGAGGGCAGAGGGCAGAGGGCGGGTGACCACCCAGTTACCCTGGCAGCAGGCGGCCCAGCGAGGCAAAGGCCTGGCACCCCCCAAGTGGAGTCTGTGGCTCCCCCGTTGTGGTGCCCACCCTGGCCAGGGACTCCCTGGCTCACCCAGGAAGGACTGGATCTTCACGAAGTATTCCGACCCATTCATGTTCTGGAAAGCAAGGCGGGCCTTGGGATAGAGGACGTCCAGCTGCCTCGGGCCACACGTGTCCAGGTCCTGGGGCCTGATCGCCCTGGGGACAGGGTGGGTGGACAGTGAGCGCCAGCACACGGACCCACCTTGCCGGGCAGAGCTCTGGAGACTCACCAGATGATGCTGGGGGGCACGGAGCTCAGCTGCTCAGGGCTGAGGGAGCATAGGTACCCGGGGTAGAAGGCGGGCAGGGTGTCTAGGGTGTCTTTGTCTAGCTGGCCCCTTCCCATCACAAAGCGGTCAATCACGGTGGCCACCTGTGGGAGGGGGCCATTGAGGAGCCCTGTGGCAAGGAGAGATGTACCCCTCCACCACCAGCATAACAGGCTGTGCCCCTGACCCCAGGCCCGCCCAACCTCAGGCTTTGTCCCCCACTCTGCCCCTCAGCCCTGCCCAATCTCATGCCACGTGACCCCCAAGCCAGACGGTCACCTGAGCACTCATTTTGTGCCCTTTGCTGACTTCAAGCAATGCCTTCAGGGTCTCCAGGGACGTCACATTCCACTTGCGAATGTCCTCAGGGCTCATCTTAAGGAAGAGGTGGTCCAGGTGCTGGATCACAGACTCGGGGTAACCTTGTGGGTAGAGCTGCAGGCCAAGAGACCAGCAGGGCCCACGTCACTCCCAGCGGGGCTGGGGATGGCTTGGACACAGCAGGCCGGCGGGAACCTGAGTCATGAACTACCTCATCCAGTTTATGCTTCAGGACATCCAGCTGCTCGTAGGTGAAGGGGATGGCGTTCACGTGGTCCATCTGGGCGGCCAGCAGGGCTGCATCCACGCAGGCTTCCAGCTCCCACTTCTTGTAGAAGATGAGGTTCTCGTTTATCTCGTGGGCCTCCTTGCCTGGGGGACAGGCTGTCCCTGCAGGGCACAGGAGTCAGGGGTCAGGGCCGGAGTTCGTTTGACCCCTTCTTCTTCCCACACCTGCTGTGAGATGAGACCTTGGGCAATTTGTGACCCTCCCTGTGCCTCAGTTTACCCACTGGCAAACAGGGATTCTGTCCACTCTCTGTGGTTATAATGGGACATGTTGCAAAGCCGGAGAGGGGCAGGTGAGACCCTAAACTGCAGATGCCCACCCCCAGGGGTGCTGCCCAGCCTGGTGCCAGACTGCGCAAGGCACAGCACTCACTCTCTACGTCCCGCCGGAACCTCGGCCGAAGGACAGTCTGTTCAGGCTGCCGCCAGGATGGGTCCCAAGAGGAGCGTTGCCGCCACGCGGCCACCATGCCCTGAGGACAAGCAGGACCCGGGCTGAGCCTCAGGTGGCCGGGCATCCCCACGGGCTGGGGATCAGGGTCTCACCTGCGGGATGCTGCGGATGATGGGCCGGCCCAGCACGGGCAGCAGGCCCTGCAGAGCGTCCAGGGTGGAGACAGACCACGTCGACGGCGGGCTGTGCAGACACGGGGCACAGCTCAGGGACCCCCAAATGCAGCCCCAGATAGAAAGGGAAGAGTCCGGGCCATACCCCCTGGCTGTGGAGGGGACGCTGGGGGCATTGGCAGGGTTGTGGCAGGGGTGACTGACCCTGGGCCTTGAGGTGTGGCCGTGGGTGTCCTCATGCTGCTCATGCCACGCCGCCAGGTGAGCCTTCGAGGTTCCAGACACCTTCACTTACCCGTAGGGGGGTCCTCCGCCCTGCAGAGCCGCCCTGGCTGCCTCCTGCTGGTCCTGGTCTAGGGGTCCCAGGCAGCGCGCCAGCCGGGGTAGCACCACTTCTGCCGACTCAGCCACAAAGCGCCCAGGCAGGTCGCAAGCCAGGCCTCCCAGAGCCTGCACATCAGCCTCGCTCAGCAGAGACCCCCGCACGCCCTGCAGAGAGGCTGGCCTCAGCGCCTTTGGAACTGCTGAGCCCTCTCCGCCCTGCGCTGGCCCCAGCCCCTACCCGGCAGGCCAGAGCCGCAGCCAGCAGCCGCTGTCGCTCAGGAGCCTCCCGAGGAAGCAGGTCCACGTTGGCCCTCGTTACGCGGGAGAAGAAACGGGTGCAGGCCCGGGGCCCCGAGAACGCGTCTGGGCTGTGGAGAGAGGGTGCTGGGGACAGGCCGCACCGATCACACCCGTCCCCACCCTGAGAGGTGGCCCGGCCTGCCTCCACGTCTCTGCTGTGGCCTGGGGTCCGAGGCAAGGAGCAGGGGGTTGGGGGCTGAGGGCTGGGGGCGGAAGCCGGGTGGGGTGGGTTCAGGGGGCGGGGGGTGGGGGGCAGGGCCTACTTGAGGAATAGCAGCAGGTCCAACGGGAGGGCGTCCAGGTCCTTGGGGGGCTCGGAGAGCCGGTGAGCCAGACAGCGCAGCTGCAGGGGCAGGGAGTCCAGCACAGATCGTTTCGGGCCGCCACCCACATGATGGACCAGGGTCGCCTGGCCAGTCTGCCCACCACAACACACCCCTGCCCTGGCCATGAGAATCTGTGGGATCTCTGGCCGCCTGCAGCGCTGCCCCGGGGGATGTGGGCTCCTGTGCCTGGCTGCCGCTCCCCTGCCCCGGGTCTCACCCACTCCCCTGAAAAAGATTCACCCTTGGGGCAGAGCCTGAAGGGGGCCCAGCACACAGGGCCATATCAGACCTGCTCCGGGGGAGCTGGCCCCTGATGTGGACAGGCACCCTAGTGGTCGGCTTGGGTGGCCAGAGGAACTCTGGGAAGAACTAGCCAGGGAGAGATGGCAGCAGGGACAGAGGGGACTGTGGTGGCGAGGTGGGCACTGCAGAGCTGCCTGTGACTTCCTCAGCCCCAGCTGTGCCCACCTGCCTCAGCCCAACTGACACTGACCTGCTCTGCTGAGAGCTTGACGTTCTTCTGTCCCAAGGCCACAGCCAGCTCCTGGACACGCTCCGTGCTCAGGCCAGACACCTCCGCACACCGGAAGCCAAGGAGTTGGCGTGGCGAGAGGCTGCAGGAGGGGTTGTGCTGAGCACCCACGATCACCCCTCCCCTGCAATGCCCACCCAGTGCTCCCCAAGCCCCACAGCCCCACCTCTCCCCGGAGGACTCCGGTGCTCCCTGCAGACCTCCCCCCAAGGCCAGGTGATGCCCTCAAGGGCCGGGAGTCGCCATCACCTGGGGGGTGTCAGTCCCTCCCGCAGTCCTGAGCCCAGTCAGATCTGCCGTGGAGCAGAGGAGGAAGGGGGAGGGGACACGGGGGGACGGAACACGTGGAGGGAACACGGGGAGGGGGTGTGGGGGATGGCGCCCCCAGCCCACCCTCAGTCCCCAGGGCCCCTGGAGCCTCACTCTTGAGGACTGTGAGGACCCCGGACCCACCTGGCAATGTTAGGTGCGTTGGCCAGGACTCCGTCCAGGGGCGCAGCCTCCTGGGGGCACAGGGCCTGCTGAACATGGCTCAGACCAGCTCTCTGGAGCAGGAGTTCCCAGGTCCCGCTACCCCTGGGCCCAGGTACTCCCCAAGTTCAGCTACTTCGCAGGCCCGGCTGTGTCTCAGACCCATGGGCTTGGCTACTTCTCATCCAGCTACTTCCCGGACCCAGGTGCAATTTCAACTCTGCTACTCCCCAGACCTGGCTGCTCCCAGGCCAGTCATATGCAGGTCCAGGTGCCCCTTTGCAAGCAGGGACCATGGAAACTGGCAGGCACCGTGGATACGTGACAGAGAGAACACAGTATGGCACCCCCACCTGGGACCTGAAGACCCTCCCCCGTTTCCCCAGAGGAGACCTTACCTGCCCTGTCTCTCCAGCCAGGGCCCTCGAGGGCTGTACCCATCCTAAAGGGGCAGAGGGGACAGCTTGGCGGGGGGGGGGGCGGGCCTCTGGGGTGTGCCCTGACCCAGGGAAGGAGGCAGAGCCCGGCTGCCCCCACAGCCAGCCCTATGCACGCCCCAAAGCGGCAGAGGCCAGTGGCTCAGGCCCATGTCCCCTGTGTACCCCATGACATCACAGTCCCCCAGGCACGGGGTTTACACTCCACCAGGGAGCCCGGCCTTCCACATCTTTCCCTGAGACCAGGCTGCTTGGCCGGTCAGACCACCCATCCCACAGACATCCCCACTGTGTCCTAGGCCCCATCACTCCCTGGCTGGGTCTCCAGCTCCAGTCACCTCGGGGGGCAGAGACTGCTGCTGGGACTTGGCCACCACAGGCACTCCAGGGAGAAGGCAGGGACAGGCAAAGCCTTTGTGAGGGCCCGGCCCACAAGGCCCCTGGGCCGTCCCCGCCTCACCCGCACCCCATCTAGTACCTACCGAGGCTGAAGAGCAGCAACAGGAGGCTGCTGAGGGCGGGGGTCCCACAGGACCCCAACAGGGATCGAGCCGTTAGCAACGCCATGGTCTGCGTCTGTGGAGGGCAATGACTCAGGATGGGACTCCCTGCTCTCACCCCACACCTCTGTCCTGTGCCAGCCTGGGGCCACGTGGGCCCAGGAGGGGCTCCCAGGGCAAACTTCTGTGGCACCTGCAGCTTGCGTCCGCACCCTGGCCCTGCCCTCCAGCCACCAAGCCCTCTGTCTCCCCGACTGGCTCCTCCTGTCCAGGGGAGGGGCTGGGTCTGAGATCCCGGTCCCCAGTCCACACAGCCCAGGCGTCAGTTGGCGCCCACCCCTCTCCCGAAAGGGCAGGGCAGTGTCAGCAGAGCTTAGATCAAGCAGCCTGGGCCGCCGCCCGCGCGGGCTGGCCTGAGTCTCCCCACTCTCTCACAGGAGGACAAGCAGGTCCTGCTGGGGTTGTGTCCACCAGCCCCCTCGCCTGGACGTGGCTCCCTCCCTTCTCCCCCGCCCTCAGCTGCAGCAGACCCTGCCAGGCAGACAACACCCTTGGGGCAAGAGGGGCGCTGCAGGCACAGAGGCCGCCGCCCCTTCCCACCCACTAGCGTCTTTTTGGGCCACTTGGCCTCTCTGAGCCCACTTGCAGGTGCAGTCCAGGTGGGGCAGGGCTGGGCCAGTGAGCAGCCTGGGGGAGCCCCTTGTACTCTCTAGGGTGGGGCCCGGAGGCCTGTGGGCCAGTGTGGGGTGGGGAAGTGGGTGGGGAGCCCCTCCCTGAACAAGAATTGTCCTCCTGGGGTCGGGGTGGGGCACGCAGAAGAGGGAAGCGGCTTCTACACTCACCCCTTTCAGGAAGGCCACCATGGCTGAGGAGGAAAGCGCTGCCTCCAGAAAAGCTTGGCCCAGGCCCGGGGGCTCCACCCACAGCTCAGAAATGGGGGTAACACGCTCATGCTCAGCGGCCCTGTCCACAGGCAGAGCCTGCCTGGTCTGCCCGGCCACTGGGGAATGTCTCAGGGAGCCACAGAGCCTCCCGGTGACGGACTCTACTCCCCCCAGGCCCCAGAGGAAGTGGGGAGGCCCCTGAGGCTCTGAACACCTTGGAAAGGTGGAAGAAAACAGACCCCTCCACAACCAGAAAGTGGGCGGTGGGTGGGACCCCCAGCTCTTGGGGTGCGTGAAGCCAGGCAGGAAACGTGGCCATCGGATCACGGGGGACCTGGGCACCCCCCACCCCATCCATGTGACCCAACGACCTCAGCACCTGGGGTGGGGGCTCCCCGAGGGCCTGGCCCTTCCTGCTCTGAGGGGCCTCTGCAGGCCACGGGGGGCCCTGTAATCTGCATCCTTTACTCCTGCAGGAGGGCTTGGGCTGGGGCCACGGAGGCACCTGCGCTGCCTTAGGACTGCCGCTTCCACACAAATGGGCCTGCGTGTGCCCTGCGGGGTGAAATCTGCGTCCAGCTGAAGCCTGACCATTGCTCTGGTGCTGGAAGCCCGGCCTGGGGCGGCCCCAGTTCTCCAGATGGAAGGCACAGATTCCATCCACACCACAACAGAAAGAGCTCAAAGGTTGTTACTTACAGATCCCAGAGAGGGAGGCACCGTGGGTCCGCCGGCAGCTCTCCGTCCGCGCGTCACAGCAGACGGGAGTGGCCGGCCAGGCAGAAAGAAGAGTGCGTGGCACTGCCAGCGCCCATGGGGAACAGGACGGCCCCTTTTGGATCTCGGGCCAATGCCCACACGTGGTCCTCTAAAGGGCGATGTGAACGGGGGAGCCCAGCCCCCAGGCCTCCGAGGCCTTCTGCACGGTTGGGTCGGGAGCTTTATCCCTAACGCCCGGGCAGCCCCCAGCCCTCCAAGTCCCAAGTGGCCCCTCCCAGGTCTCAGGGGGCCCGGCCCAGGGTAACTGATGTGCAGGGTGATTGGCCACACCTGAGCCTCCTCTGCCTCGGTTTCCTCAACTGGGAAGTGGGGGTGGAGAGCCTGGCAGCCTCCCGGGCCGTCAAAGGGAACAAATGACGGCTTTGCCCGGGGCAGCAGGGAGCGGCGGCGCCTCACGCCGCAGGAATGTGTGGGTGGAGACCCCGCGCAGGAGCCTTGGACGGGCAGCGAGCCAGACCCGGCCACCTGGGGGAGGAGGGATGCCCAGGAAGGCAAAGCTGCCCGCGGTGGGCATGGGTGGGAGCCTGGGCCCAGGTTTCCCGGGATCCCACTCTCTGATTCTCGGGTGCTGAAACCCAAGGGAGCAGTGTGGCCCCCCCAGTCGCAGGTCAGCAGGCTCTGGACGGCGGCTACACAGGCCAGACGGGACCCCCGGGAGCACAAGCCTGACCCCCAGCGCAGTGTGGGCCTTGCAAGGCTGTGAGCCGTCCGTCTCAGGGCTGTGGGAGCACACGGGTCAGGCAGGCAGGACGGGGGCCAGCTCCAGGCACACGCACACCCCTTCCCGCGGGGTCGACTGGAACGGAGCTGCCCCCGGGCGCTCGCTGGCCTGCGAAGTGCGAGCTGTCTTCCCCACGCAGCTGGGCGGGCTGCCTGCTGCTGAGGGAATGCTCCTTCCAACCCGGGCCCTGCCCCTGAAACCCCTCCCGGCACGTCATGAGCTCTTATCCCCAGTATGGAATCCGCCTCCGCTATGAACACCTGCAAAGGTTTGTTTGCTGAACGGAGGTGTGCGCAGCGGTCATCTCTGGTCTTTTCCCACGGAGTGGGTTTTCTATTACGACTTGCGGTGGAACCTGACCTTCACGCACACAGAATTCAGCAAGGCTGCCAGGTGTAAGCGTCAACTTACAAATGTCAAGAAGGGATTAAGGGCCTTTTAAAAACTCCCTTCCACAGAGAACAATTGAAAAATTGCAGACACACTGCAGCAAACCAGTTACCCAAGGGCTCTGGGGAGGGGACAGAAGGCAGCCGGCTTGGGAGGGAACTGACAGGTAAAGGGAGAGGCCAGCTCAGAGTGGCGTTCCCTTTGTGTCCACGCAGCTTTGCCCTGAAGGAGCCGCAGGTCGGCTGCGGTGCTGGGAAGTGGCCCAGGCTCCCACGGACACCCACCACTTTCCCGGCCAAAGGCCAAAGGCAACCAAGAAAGGAAGCCCAGAATCCTCATGGCCCAGAGCTCGAGGAGAGGCCTCAGCCGGAGGAGCCAAGGAGGGGCCCACGTGCCCAGCTGAGCCCTGAACTGAAGGAGCCGAGGAGGGTCCAGGAAGAGCTCGGAGGGCCCCGTAGACACGGCTGAGCCCTGAACAGGAGCCTCGGAGGGGCCCCCGTGCCCGGCTAAGCCCTAAACCAGCAGAATGCAAGCTGAAGACAATGATGAAAACGCGCTGTGGCCAGCCTGGGCTCACCCTTCAGCCAGCACCGTGGGAGGCCGACGTGGGAGGGTCAGTTGAGGCCAGAAGTTCAAGACCAGCCCGGGCAACGTAGTGACACCTCATCTCTATAAAGAATTTTTAAATGAGGCCCTGTGTGGTGGCTCACGCCTGTAATCCCAGCACTTTGGGAGGCCGAGGTGGGTGGATCACTTGAGGTCAGGAGTTCGAGACCAGCCTGACCAACACGGAGAAACCCTGTCTCTACTAAAAATATGAAAAATTAACCAGTCGTGGTGGCACATGCCTGTAATCCTAGTTACTCGGGAGGACGAGGCAGAAGAATCACTTGAACCCAGGAGGTAGGGGTTGCACTGAGTCGAGATCACACCACTGCACTCCAGCCTGGGCGACAGAGCGAGACCTTGTCTCAAAAAAAAAAAAAAAAAGGCCAGGCGTGGTGGCTCACGCCTGTAATCTCAACACTTTGGGAGGCCGAGGCGGGCGGATCACGAGGTCAGGAGATCGAGACCATCCTGTCTAACACAGTGAAACCCCGTCTCTACTAAAAATACAAAAAATTAGCTGGGTGTGGTGGTGGGCACCTGTAGTCCCAGCTACTCAGGAGGCTGAGGCAGGAGAATGGCGTGAACCCAGGAGGCAGAGCTTGCAGTGAGCCAAGATCGTGCCACTGCAGTCCAGCCTGGGCAACAGAGCAAGACTCCATCTCAAAAAAAAAAAAAAAAAAAAAAAAGCCCGGGCGTGGTGGCTCACGCCTGTAATCCCAGCACTTTGGGAGGCTGAGGTGGGTCATGAGGTCAAGAAGTCAAGACCATCCTGGCCAACATGATGAAACCCCATCTCTACTGAAAAAAAAAAAAAGAAAGAAGAGAAATGAGAATATCTGTGTGATTTTTTTTTTTTTTTTTGAGATGGAGTCTCGCTGTGTCGCCCAGGCTGGAGTGCAGTGGCGCAATCCCGGCTCACTGCAACCTCCACCTCCCGGGTTCAGGCCATTCTCCTGCCTCAGCCTCCAGAGTAGCTGGGACTACAGGCGCCCGCCACCACACCCAGCTAATTTTTTTTTTATTTTTTGTATTTTTAGTAGAGACGGGGTTTCGCCGTGTTAGCTGGGATGGTCTCGATCTCCTGACCTCGTGATCCACCCACCTCAGCCTCCCAAAGTGCTGGGATTACAGGCATGAGCCACCGCGCCCGGCCATATCTATGTGTCTATGTGATTGAAAGAACATAGATTCCTACGTCATATTATATGCAAAATTTACTCAAAGCCAACCATAGACCTGAGTATAAAAGCTGAAACTATGAAACCTTTAGAAGGAAATTCAAGAGGAAGTGTTTGTGGGCTTGGAATAGGCAGAGACCTGTTAGATGGAAGAGAGAAGGCAGAAAGCATGACTGACGCTGCTGCTCTTTGAATGATGCCATGAAGAAAACAAAGAGCCAAGCCACAGAATAAAAGAAATATTTGCAGGACATATACCCAGAATTTACAAGGAACATTTGCGGTTCAATGATAGACAGACAATCCCGTAAAACCCAGGCCATGCGTGCTGCAACACAGCTGAGCCTGGAAACGTGGACACGTTGTACGAGTCCCTTTAGATGAAACGTCCGGAGCGGGTCAATTTAGAGAGACAGGAAGTAGATAAGTGGTTTCATAAGACCCTGGGGAGGGAGACCAGTAAGGGGCACTGACTGCTAAGGGATATGAAGTTTCTTTCCTTTTCTTTTTTGAGATGAGTCTCACTCTGGCGCCAGGCTGGAGTGCAGTGGTGCGATCTCGGCTCACTGCAACCTCCACCTCCAAGGTTCAAGTGATTCTCCTGCCTCAGCCACCTGAGTAGCTGGGACTACAGGCGCACACCACCACACCTGGCTAATTTTTGTATTTTTAGTAGAGATGAGGTTTCACCATGTTGGCCAGGCTGGTCTCAAACTCCTGACCTCAAGTGATCAGCCAGCCTCGGCCTCCCAAAGTGCTGGGATTACAGGCGTGTGCCACCACGCCCAGCTAATTTTTGTATTTTTAGTAGAGACGGGGTTTCACCATGTTGATGAGACTGGTCTTGAACTCCTGACCTCAGGTGATCCGCCCGCCTTGACCTCCCAATGCCAGGATTACAGGCCACAGCCGCCACGCCGGGCCTGAACAGTACTTCAAATGAGTAAATGGGTGAGCTGTATGGTGTGGATTATCTCTCAGGAAAGCTGTTATTTAAAAATGGGCAAAAGATTTAAACAAACACTTCACACACACACAAAAAAAGATACAAAAGCCAGGTGTGGTGGTGCACGCCTGTAGTTGCAGCACTTTAGGAGGCTGAGGTGGGAGGATCACTTGACCCAGGAGTTTGAGGCTGCAGCGAGCTATGACCACTCCACTGCACGCCAACCTGGGTGACATAATGGGACCCCATCACTGCAAAAACTTTAAAAACTAGCCAGGCGTGGTGGCGCAGGCCTGAAGTCCCATCTACTTGGGAGGAGGAGGTGGGAGGATAGCTTGGGGCCAGTTTGAGGCTGCAGGGGGCTATAACTACACCCTGGGTGAAAACCCTGTCTCAAAAAATACACGACACACGATCAATCTGAATGTGAAAACAGGCTCATCGTCATCACCGCTCATTAAATGCAAATGAAATCCACAAGGAGATACCGCTCACAACACACCCACTAGGCATTACTCATTAAGGAAATGCAAATTCCATCCACAGTGAGAAATCCACAGTGCGACACCCCACATTACACACCCACTAAAATGACTAAATTTAAAAGGACTGACAATGACAAGTGTTGGCAAGGAAGTGGAGCAACTGGAACTCTCAGAGGCTGCTGGTGGGAGTGCAAATGGATACAGGCAGTTTTGTTTGGCACTTTCTTAAGAAGTTAAACTTATACCTAACCATGCCACTTAGCTATTCCACTCCAAAGGAATGTCCTGAGAGAAATGAAAACGTGTTCACACAAAGACTTATGCATGAATATCTACAGCAGCTCCATTCACAATAGCCAAAAATGGTTTAAAAAAAAATATATATATATACACACATACACACACTTCCATCAATAGATGAACAAACAAAATATGGCATATTAACACTATGGTGCACTGTCCAATGATAAAAAGGGAAATACTGTCTCATATACGAAAAAAATAAATGAATTTCAAAATCATTACGCTCAATGAAAGAGGCAGACTCAGAGTACATAAGATATGATCCCTCTTATATAAGAATTTAAAAGGCAAGCTAATCTCTTCTGACAAGAAGCAGATCAGTGGTTGCCTGGGGCTGGGCAACTTCATCAGAATGAAGGATTCTTACTCAACAGTCGCAGGAGAGAGCAGCAGACTGCAGAGACCCTAGGAAGTCTCTGGAAGGTGAGGAAAATGCTGTGTCTTGACTGTGGTGATGGATTCGTGGGTGTGTATAACTTCCAGGACTGTTTGAATTATATGCTTTATTTTCTTCTTTGGAGGCAGCGTCTTGCTCTGTCGCCCAGGCTGGAGTGCAGTGGCACAATCACGGCTCACTGTAGCTTCAACCTCCTGGGCTCAGGTGATCCTCCCACTCCCACCTAAGTAGCTGGGACTGCAGGTGCATGTACCCGGCTAACTTTCGTAGAGATGGGGTCTCGCTATGTTGCCCAGGCTGGTCTTGAACTCCTGGGCTCAAATGATACACCCATCTTGGCCTCGCAAAGTGCTGGGATTATAGATGTGAGCCAGCGCACCCAGCCTGGAATTATGTAATTTAAATGGATGCATTTATTATACATGTTTAACACAATAAAACTGATTTAAAAATTAATAGCGGCCAGGCCCGGTGGCTCATGCCTGTAATCCCAGCACTTTGGGAGGCCGAGGCAGGCAGATCATCTGAGGTCAGGAGTTTGAGACCAGCCTGACCAACATGGCAAAACGCTGTCTCTACTAAAAATACAAAAATTAGGCTGGGCACAGTGGCTCATGCCTGTAATCCCAGCACTTTGGGAGGCTGAGGCAGGTGGATCACTTGAGGTCAGGAGTTTGAGACCAGCCCAGCCAACATGATAAAATCCCATCTGTACTAACAATACAAAAATTAGCTGGGTGTGGTGGCGTGCACCTGTAATCCCAGCTACTCAGGACGCTGAGTCAAGAGAATGGCTTGAACCCGGGAAGCGGAGGTTGCAGTGAGCTGAGATCGCGCCACTGCACTCCAGCCTGGGCGACAGAGCAAGACTCTGTCTCAAAAAATAAAAGTAGTTTAACAAGCCCTGATGAGGATGTGGAGGGACAGGAACCCCCGTGTGTTGCTGGGGGGCAGGTTAGAGGGTGTTACCGCTGTGGAGAACAGCTTGCTGGTTCTGCAAAAAGTTAAACAGAAAGACCACATGACCCAGCAATTCCAGGAAAACAAAAGAATAAAAAACAAGAACTTGAACAGATCCTCACACACCCATGTTCCCAGCAGCATTATTCACAACGGCCAAGGCAGAAACAACCCCTGTCCCTCAACTGACAGATAAACACAACGTGGTCCATCCATACAATTACTCATGGAAAAAAACAGACTATGGAAAAAGAATTTTTTTTGAGACGGGGTCTTGCTCTGTCACCCAGGCTGGAGTGCAGTGGCACCATCTCAGCTCACTGCCACCTCAGCCTTCCGGGTTCAAGCGATTCTCCTGCCTCAGCCTCCTGAGTAGCTGGGATTACAGGCACCCACCATCACGCCCAGCTAATTTTGTATTTTTACTAGAGACAAGGTTTCACCATATTGGTCAGGCTGGTCTCAAACTCCTGACCTCAGGTGATCCGCCCACCTCGGCCTCCCAAAGCGCTGGGATTACAGGCGTGAGCCACTGTGCCCGGCCTCTGTGAAATATTTCAAAGAGGTTTCTTCTGAGCCAATATGAGTAACTGCAGCCCAGGGAAAACAAGGTCAGGAAGCCTCAAGTGTGTGATCTTGAGGCCGTCAGGTTAGAAATTTGATTTTGTACATGCCAGGGAGGCAGCAGTTATAGGCAGACATAAACTACATACGTCAGTGTACATCAGTTCAGCCCTAAAAGATGGGATATCTTTTTTTTTTTTTTTGCGATGGAGTTTTGCTCTTGTTGCCCAGGCTGGAGTGCAATGGCACAGTCTCGGCTCACTGCAACCTCTGCTCCCGGGTTCAAGCAATTCTTCTGCCTCAGCCTCCCAAGTAGCTGGGATTACAGGCACCCACCACAACGCCCGGATAATTTTTGTATTTTTAGTAGAGACGGGGTTTCACCATGTTGGCCAGGCTGGTCTCGAACTCCTGACCTCAGGTGATCTGCCCACCTCGGCCTCCCAAAGTGCTGAGATGACAGGCATGAGCCACCACGCCCGGCTAAAGGTGGGATATCTCAAAGTGGGCTGGGGAGTGTGTTCCAGGTGTATTCAGATTCTCTTTAACTTGTAATTGGTTAAAGGAGTCAGGCTCAAACTGGGAGTCAGCAAAAAGGAATACGTAAGGTCCCGTAAGGACTCTGTGTCAGAGTCTGCCCCCTCCACTGGGTCACAGTGACCCGTGTAGCAGGAGGGTGGGCAGCAGGTGCGACCTAACCTCTGCCCGGCAGGGCCTTAGGTCTCCTTTATAATTTGGTATCTTATTGCCAGAGTCTCTTTGTCAGTCTTGCGATCTGTACTTTAACATGAATGCCGGGTGGTTGTTAAGCCTCAACTCCAGAAGGGAGGGGTACAAGGAGGCTGCCCGACTCCCTTCCCATCATGCTTGGGAACTCTTGTTTTAAGGTTTTCTTCGGGGTCCCCTTGGTCAAGTGGGGGTCCTTTCAGTTGGTGTGGGACTTAGGATTTTAGTTATACAATGAAATATCATTCAGCCCTAAAAGGAAGTAACATTCTGACACATGCTACAATGTGGATGAACCTTGAAACGGACGGGTGCGGCAGCTCACATCTGTAACTCCAAAACTTTGGGAAGCCCAGGAGGATGGATCACTTGAGGTCAGGAGTTCGAGACCAGCCTGGCCAACGTGGTGAAACCCCATCTCTACTAAAAATACAAAAATTAACCAGACATAGTGGCTCATGCCTGTAGTCCCAGCTACTCAGGAGGCTGAGGCAGGAGAATCGCTTGAACCCAGGAGGCGGAGGTTGCAGTGAGCCGAGATAATGCCACTTCAGTCCAGCCTGGGTGACAGAGGGAGATTCCATCGTGAAAAAAAAAAAAGGTGGAGATGGGGAGGAAAACAAAAAAGGGGAAGGAGCAAGATCCGCGAGGCCCTGGGACCAAACTACACTGCAAAGCGTTGGTAGATCTGACTTCATCCGAAAGAAGGGGATTTCTACTGAATGAACAAACTGGCAGCTGAGAGGCAGATGTCAAACAAACACACAGAAGACATTTCCCAGCACCTGAAAGAGTCCATGGCACAGCGAGTAGCAGGGACGTCCAAAACCAGAGAAACAGCCAGCGCAGGAGAAAAGAGCGGGCCGAGGGAGAAGGAGAAAAGCGGGGGCCGAGGGAGAAGCCAGCAGCTCAGGGGAGCAACTGGGTGGCTGGTTCACCAGGAGGGGTTTGAGGTTTGACCTCTGTACGTCCATTGAAATTCAAATTAGAACAAGGAGCATTGCGTGAGCAGAAGGAAGGGCTGCGGTGAGAGGGACGCTGAAACCCACAGGCCTGGAGAGAAGAGGCTGCCCTGGTTTCCACCGCCCCTGCGCCATCTCGCAGCCCGTGGGTGGCTTTCCTTCTGGTCTCCTCTGCACCTCGTTTGGCTGCGCTCACAGGCGCCTCACTTCCGTGCTCACCTCACCCCTCCCTACACCCGCCCCACTCCACGCTGCTCCGTGCCAGGGACGCTGTTCCGTGCCAGGGGCGCCGCTCCGTGCCAGGGACGCCAGGGATGGTGGCTGCCAGGGCGCCCTCACCCCCACCCACCCCAGGCTATTGTTGGCCTTTTCACACTTTGAATGAATAAAATAACTTTGGTGTTGTTTGTTCTGCATATTAAAAAAAAAAATACCACCTTTTCTCTTTGGTTTTCACATGGCCAAATCATCAGGGTACCGGCCGTCGCGTTTAAGAAGTTGAGTAAATAGAGATGTCTGGCTTTGCCAGCTCAGCCTCTGGTGTGGGCACATTGAACGTTAATCCGATAATCCACGGAGGATCCCTCAGCAGGACCCATTCGCAGAGAGCAGTAGCCATGCTCTGAGCTCAGAGCCTGGCTTCTGCTCCGATTGCTCTAAATTCCATCCCCCCATGAGGTCAAAACAGAAAAGAGGACCGAGCCCCTGGCCTGAAGCAGATGCATCACTGGGTCTCTGCCCCGGTCACCTCTTCCAGGAAGCCTTCCCTGGTTGGCCCAGTCTTCCCGACTCTGGGAGGTCAGCGCCTGTCGCTCGGCCACTGTTTCCTCCACCCGCCAGGCCAGACCAGGATGTCCTGTGCAGTCAGGGCCGTGGAAGGTGGCCTTCTACCCCTTTTTTTACAGAGGAGAGAACTGAGGTGCCGAGAGTTCAAATGAGGGGCGAGGTCCCTCATGGGAACCAGGTCTTCAGCACAGGAGGACGGGCACAGCTCAGGGGCCAGGCACTCCGGGGTGGTCCCAGCTCGGCTGATGGTGGAGTGGGCAGTTCCAGAAGCTGAGATTCCAGTTCTGCAAAACGGACGTCAGTGCACGGAGCAGTACTTGGTCCAGGGACTGTGATGCTGGCACACAGCCGGGCCCAAACAGGGGCACCAGGATGGTTATGATGGAGGAAGCTCTGCCCTTTCCAGGCCTCCAGCCTCATAAAACACAACCAGAGTGACTCCATCTCATAGTGCCTAGCTTGGCACTCACAAGGCAAGTATAAGGTTCATGCTTAGGGGCCGAAAACAGCTATGTCCCAAGCTGACCACCAACTGTGACTGCAAAATAGTTATGCAAATAGTTGCAAAATTGCAAAACAGTTATGGCCATACAGGACATTTCCCAGCAGGTCTGAGAATGTCCAGACCTCGGGAGAGTGCAGCCCACTTCACTGAGAGCGCCAGTGAGCAGGCTGAGGCTAAAGGTGAGTGGTCACGGGGAGCACCAGCAGCCCGACCTTCGGTGAGCACATCTGCACATTCAGGTCTACGTGCAGAGATTCCTTGTAGTTTCTTATAAGCCAAGGCACTAACAAAGGACAGCGAGTTCTTCCTGCTCTCTGAGCACGTCCGCTCTGTAACAGAATCATTCCTTTGGTTTTTTTGGGGTTTTTTTTTTTTTTTTTTTTTGAGACGGAATCTCGCTCTGTCGCTCAGGCTGGAATGCAGCTGTGCGATCTTGGCTCACTACAAGCTCTGCCTCCCGGATTCATGCCATTCTCCTGCCTCAGCCTCTCGCGTAGGTGGGACCACAGGCCCCCACCACCACACCCAGCTAATTTTTTACATTTTTAGTAGACACGGGGTTTCACTGTGTTAGCCAGGATGGTCTCGATCTCCTGACCTCGTGATCCGCCCGCCTTGGCCTCCCAAAGTGCTGGGATTACAGGTGTGAGCCACTGCACCCGGCCTCTTTTTTTGTTTTTTTTGAGACGGAGTTTCACTCTAGTCGCCCAGGCTGGGGTGCAATGGCACAATCTCCACTCACGGCAACCTCCACCCCCCAGGTTCCCACGATTCTCCTGGTCAACCTCCCAAGTAGCTGGGATTACAGGCGCCTGCCACCACGCCCAGCACAGAGTCATTTCTAATAAAATAAATAAATAAATAAATAAAAACTTGTCTCGCAGGGCATGGTGGCTCATGCCTGTAATCCCAGCACTTTGTGAGGCCCAGGAGGGTGGATCATGAGGTCACGAGTTCGAGACCAGCCTGGCCAAGATGGTGAAACCCCGTCTCTACCAAAAATGCAAAAATTAGCCAGGCGTGGTGGTGCACGCCTGTAGTCCCAGCTACTGGGGAGGCTGAGGCAGGAGAATCGCTTGAACCCGAGAGGCGGAAGTTGCAGTGAGCCGAGACTGCACCACTGCACTCCAGCCTGGGCGACAGCAAGATCCCAACTCAAAAATAAAAATAATTAAATAAAATTAAAAATAAACTTGTCTCTCACTGTGCTCTGTGGCTCACCTTGAATTCCTTCCTGCACAAAATCCAAGGAAGCCTCTCTTGGAGTCTGGATCGGATCCTTTTCTGGCAACAGTCAGCATGTGGGCCCTTGGCTTGGGCAGAGACCTGATTCTCTCCAGCTCTGCCTCCCCAAGACCCATCTTCTCCTCCAGGGAATGGTCCTGCCTGCACTTCCCCGAGGACACCGCAGTGTGCAGAGGCCCAGTGTCAAAGTGACCCCTCAGCGTGCCAGACGTGCCCCTGACCCACCCAGACAAGGAGAGGAAAGGTGCCCGGTGCTCAGCAGGCGGCCAGGTCTCCAGTGCACCCAACGGTGGTACCTGGATTTCGTTCATGGGGGCCAGCACAGCCAGGGTTCTGAGGAGGTCAGTCCCCCACTGCCCATCCCAGGGTCAGGGGTGGAGCCGGGTGGATCTCCTGGTGGGCTGTGGTACTGACCTGTCCCCAACCCTGGCTGGTCCCTGAGAGGTGAGGTGGGAGGTTGCTTGAACCCAGGAGGTCAAGGCTGCAGTGAGCTGAGATTGTACCACTGCACTCCAGCCTCGGTGACAGAGCAAGACCCTGTCTTGAAAAGAAAGGAAAAAAAAAGATGGGAAACTTAATAGGGAATGCTCACATCGGTGTGTATTGAATCATAGAAATATTTCAACAACGGCTGGGTGCGGTGGCTCACGCCTGTGATCCCAGCACTTTGGGAGGCCAAGGCGAGCGGATCACGAGGTCAGGAGTTACAGACCAGCCTGGCCATCATGGCGAAAGCCTATCTCTACTAAAAATACAAAAATTAGCCAGGCATGGTGGCAGGTGCCTGTAATCCAAGCTACTTGGGAGGCTGAGGCAGGAGAATCACCTGAACCCGGGAGGCAGAGGGTGCAGTGAGCAAAGATCCTGCCATTGCACTCCACCCTGGGCAACAAGAGCAAAACTCTGTCTCAAAAGAAAAAAAAAAAGAAAAGTTTCAACAATGGCTGGGTGCAGTGGCTCACGCCTGTAATCCCAGCACTTTGGGAGGCCAAGGCAGGTGGATCACGAGGACAGAAGATCGAGACCATCTTGGCCAACATAGTGAAACCTCGTCTCTACTAAAACTACAAAACTAGCTGGGCGTAGTGGCACATGCCTGTAATCCCAGCTACTCGGGAGGCTGAGGCAGGAGAATCGCTTCAACCCAGGAGGCAGAGGTTGCAGTGAGCTGAGATCGCACCAATGCACTCCAGTCTGGGCGACAGAGCAAGACTCTGTCTCAAGAAAAAAAAAAAAAATTCAACCGAAGCAGTGCCACATGGAAAATGAATGTGAACATATTCTCTGGGGGTAGCTATGTCCTAAAAGAAAGAAAAGCGGTTATTCATCTCAATGCAAGATTTCAAAATAAAGCTGAAGACTGTGAAAGCTGGCCAGCTCTTACAGTCCATTCCTAGAATTCCTGTAACATGCTTTTTTTTAAATAGAGATGGAATCTCACCATGTTGCCCAGGCTGGTCTCAAACTCCTGGGCTCAAGAGATCCGCCCGCCTGGGCCTCTGAAAGTGTTGGGATTACAGGCGTGAGCCACCGTACCCGGCCAATACGCTTTTTCGTAAGTCAAATTTTCTTTTTTGCTTTTTTCTTTTCTTTTTCCTATAGTTTTTTTCCACTACTTTATTTTTATGTTTTGAGATGGAGTCCCGCTGTATTGCCCAGGCTGGAGTGCAGTGGCGCAATCTCGGCTCACTGCAACCTCCGCCTCCCAGGTTTAAGCGATTCTCCTGCCTCAGCCTCCTGAGTACCTGGGACTACAGGCATGCACCATCACGCCCGGCTAATTTTTTTGTATTTTAGTCAAGACAGGGTTTTGCCATGTTGCCACTTGACCTCAGGTGATCCTCCCGCCTTGGCTTCCCAAAGTGCTGGGATTACAGGCGTGAGACACCGCGCCCGGCCCTGTTCGACTATTTTAAATTGTCAGCATTTCCACAACTCACTGTGCACCTGTGGCGGGAGGCGTGGGTCACACAGGCCTCCTCATTAGCTGCTGATTGCAGCATGTCAGGGCCTCCACCTGTTGACAAGACGTGGCTGCCCCCAGGGAGGACATGTGTGTTGATTATGCCGCTAATGACCCCACGCCCATCCTGACAGCAATTCCCTTCCACAAATAAAACGTCTGCTCGGCCAACGGAGAACCGGAGTCCTGCTTGCCAGAGGGCAGCGGTGCGTGTGGGGTGGGGCATGGGCCACACGCGGGGAGACAGTCCGGGTCCAACCACAGGTGGAAATGGCCGCCAGCACTCCACACTTTCCTACAAAAAGGCACCTTCTCTCCAAGTTTTATGAATAACAGGCTGCACGGGGCCACCCACCGCGGAGCCCAGGGCCCGGCAGCCTTTCCCACGTTCCCTCTGCCACCCAGGAGGCAGGGCCTCGGGAGCCCTCGAGCACGTCAGCCCCAGAGCGGTGGGAAGTTTCTGCAGACTGGAGAGTGTGCCCCCCCATGTCCACCCAGCTTCCCACAGGAGCCAGCATCTCCATACTTATTTTTTTACTGTTATTTGAGATGGGGTCTTGCTCTGTTGCCCAGGCTGGGGTGCAGTGGTACAGTAACGGCTCACTATGCCTTGACCTCCCGGGTCCAGGCAATTCTCCTACCTCAGCCTCCGGAGGAGCGGGGACCACAGGCATGCATCACCGCAGCGACTCATTATTTTGTAGGAACGAGGTCTCAATATGTTGCCCAGGCTGCTCTCGAACTCCTGGGCTCAAGCGATCCTCCCACCTTAGCCTCCCGAACTGTTGCCATTACCAGTGTGAGCCGCCCCTTCGGGCCTCATCTCCACATTCCTGTTGGGTACCAGGCCGCCCCAAGGCCACGCTGGCCTACCCTGCACCCTGTTGCCTGGCCCTGCCTCTCTGGGAAACTCGTCCTGGTGTCCTGCATGTCGGTGGCCACACAGGTGGGGGAGTTGGAGGATTCACCTTCCCCACTTATATGAGTCCATCGTCACACTGCTATAAAGACACTGCCTGGCTGGGCGCGGTGGCTCACGCTTGTAATCCCAGCACTTTGGGAGGCCGAGGCGGGCGGATCACGAGGTCAGGAGATCGAGACCACGGTGAAACCCCGTCTCTACTAAAAATACAAAAAAAATTAGCCGGGCGTGGTGGCGGGCGCCTGTAGTCCCAGCTACTCGGAGAGGCTGAGGCAGGAGAATGGCGTGAACCCGGGAGGCGGAGCTTGCAGTGAGCCGAGATTAAGCCACTGCACTCCAGCCTGGGCGACAGAGCGAGACTCTGTCTCAAAAAAAAAAAAAAAAAAAAAAAAGAAAGAGGTTTAATTAACTCCCAGTTCCACAGGGCTGGGGAGGCCTCAGGAAGCTTACGATCATGGCGGAAGGCGAAGGATGCAGGCACGTCTCACGTGGGAGGAGGCGAGAGGGTGGAGGGGGGGCTGCCACTTACACACCATCAGCCCCCGTGAGAACTCACCATCACAAGAACAGCATGTGGAAACCCTTCTCCATGATCCAATCACCTCCCTCCCTGGACATGGGGATTACAGTTCGAGACGAGATTTGTATGAGGGCATAGAGCCAAACCACATCACCCCCATCCAGCAGGCAGCTCCCGGACCCCTAAACCTAAAACGGGGTTCTATGGCGAGAACCAAGAACAGCACTGCTCTCGGAGGGTGGCCCTGCGGGGTGGGGTGGGGCAGAACCATTTGCTGCTCCCTAGCCCTGTGCGTGATGGAAGCAACTGGCATGGTGTGTCCATCGGGCCTTGGACACCACATGGGCCGAGCCTGAGTGCACATCCTGCCGCCCCGCCAGACAGACCCGCAGTGAACCCACCTCTTCTCCCGCAGCCCAGACAGACAGACCCACAGTGAACCCACCTCTTCTCCCGCAGCCCAGACAGACAGACCCGCAGTGAACCCACCTCTTCTCCCGCAGCCCAGACAGACAGACCCGCAGTGAACCCACCTCTTCTCCCGCAGCCCAGACAGACAGACCCGCAGTGAACCCACCTCTTCTGCCGCAGCCCAGACAGACCCGCAGTGAACCCACCTCTCCTTTCCCAGTTCCTGGAAGCAGAGGCCTCGATGGAACACAGGAGAGTTCAGTAAACGTTTTGAAATCAGACGTTCAGGAAAAATTAGTCAATTTTGGAAAAGTCAGCTCTCCTCCCCAGGAACTCCTGACCTGAGGTGGGTCTATTTCCCTTGTACGGGATTGTGGCACCTGCTGGCCCACGTGGGCTGTGCAGCACCACCTGCCGGCCCTCAGCCAACCTGGGCTGCATCCCGTCCACCGGACTCACAGGCCCCAGCTCCACCCCGCCCACCCCTCGCAGGCCAGCCCAGCCCCCACACAGCCTCCCTGAGCCACATACCCGGTTAGGAGGTGGAAAGCATCTCTTTGTCCCTCAACCCCTGAGGGTCCCACAAGAACCTGAAATGAGGGCTGCGGTGGCTGAAGGGCAGCCTCCCAAAAGATCCATCCAGGCCAGGTCCAGTGGCTCACGCTGTAATCCCAGCATTGGGGGGCCGAGGTGGAAGGATCACTTGAACCCAGTTCGAGACCAGTCTGGCCAACATGGTGAAACCCTGTCTTTTTTTTTTTTTTTTTTTTTTTGAGACGGAGTCTCGCTCTGTCGCCCAGGCTGCAGTGCAGTGGCGCAGTCTCGGCTCACTGCAGGCTCCGCCTCCCGGGTTCATGCCATTCTCCTGCCCCAGCCTCCCGAGTAGCTGGGACTACAGGCACCCGCCACCACGCCCGGCTAATTTTTTGTATTTTTAGTAGAGACGGGGTTTCACCGTGTTAGCCAGGATGGTCTCGATCTCCTGACCTCGTGATCCGCCCGCCTCAGCCTCCCAAAGTGCTGGGATTACAGGCGTGAGCCACTGCGCCCGGCCCCATCTTTAATAAAAATATAAAAATTCGCTAGGCCTGGTGCCGGACTCCTGTAGTACCAGCTGCTCAGGAGTCTGAGGCAGGAGAATCGCTTGAACCCGGCAGGCAGAGGCTGCAGTGAGCCAAGATCCTGCCACTGCACTCCAGTCTGGGCAACAAGAGCGAAACTCTCTCTCAAAAAATAATAATAATAATGGCCGGGTGCGGTGGCTCACGCCTGTAATCCTAGCACTTTGGAAGGCTGAGGCGGGCGGATCACGAGGTCAGGAGATCAAGACCATCCTGGCGAACACTGTGAAACTCCGTTTCTACTGAAAATACAAAAATTAGCCAGGCGTGGTGGCAGGCGCCTGTAATCCCAGCTACTCGGGAGGCTGAGGCAATTGCTTGAACCCGGGAGGCAGAGGTTGCAGTGAGCCAAGATTGTGCCACTGCACTCCAGCCTGAGCAACAGAGTGAGACTCCAACTCAAAATAATAATAATAATAATAATAATAACAGTAAAAATAGCCAGGTGTGGTGGCACACACCTATAGTCCCAGGTACTTGGGAGGCTGAGGCCAGAGGATCCCTTGAACCCGGGAGGTGGAGGCTACAGTGAGCTGTGATCACGCCACCGCACTCCAGCCTGGGAAGAGAGCCAGACGCTGTATCAAGAAAAAAAATATGCTGGAGCAAGCAGCCACAGACCTAGGACACCTGGAGCCCCGGGAAGCTGGAGAAAGCAGGAAGGGTCCTCCCTGCAGCCTCCAGAGGGAGAGCATGGTGAATGACACTGTGACCCCAGATGTGTGGCCTCCACAGCTAGCAGGGGAAGCATCTCTGTTGCTTTCGCCCCGGTGTGTTGTCACTTGTTACGGGAACCTCGGGAGACAGGCACAGGATGATCCCTTCCGAGGGTGAAGCTCTGACACCAACCCAGGAGAGGGGACCAGGTGGCTCTGCCAGTATCATGACCCCGGACCAGCAAGACGATGCTAGCACGCAACCTCCCACCCAACCACCAGGGGCGGCTGTAGGCAAAGGGGGGTCCTGTGGGTGCCCCCAGAGCAGATGCCTCCACCAGGCATCCCTTCCAGCCCAGGGAAAGGGGGTGCCCACACACAGTCACAGCATCACAGCAACGTGGGGTCCGGCCGGCCTCGCCCTATGTCCCCAGCCGGCCCTCGTGTCCTCCCGTGCCCTCCCTGGGTTCCCAGGCCCTGGCTCAGGGACTAGCACATGGGAAGTGCATGCTAAATACTCGCTAATGATGATGATGAAACGGTTTGCAAAATAGAGAGCAGAGACCCCAGAGGCACGAGGTTGGCACTAGAGCCCAGGGGCTCTAGGGAAATGTCTGTGACTTAATGAAGAACCCCACCCCAGCTCCATCCAGAGCAGCAAGAGGAAGCTCACCTAAAGACCCTTCCCCTAATCTCAACAGCCCTCCTCACTCTCACATTTTCTGTAAACCCACTCCACCGCATTTCAGTGGCACTACGTTTCTTTTGTATTTTTTTCTTTTTTTTTTTTTTGAGACGGAGTCTCACCCCGTTGCCCAGGCTGGAGTGCAGTGGTGCAGTCTCGGCTCACTGCAAGCTCTGCCTTCCAGGTTCACGCCATTCTCCTGCCTCAGCCTCCCGAGTAGCTGGGACTACAGGTGCCCGCCACTACGCCCGGATAATTTTTTTTTTTTTTTGTATTTTCACTAGAGAGGGGGTTTCACAGTGTTAGCCAGGATGGTCTCCATCTCCTGACCTCGTGATCTGCTGGCCTCAGCCTCCCGAAGTGCTGGGATTACAGGCGTGAACCATCGCACCTGGCTTTGTATTTTTTTTTTCTTTCTTCTTTTAGATGGAGTCTCGCTCGGTTGCCTAGGCTGGAGTACAATGGTGCGGTCTCGGGTCACTGCAACCTCTGCCTCCTGGCTTCAAGCGATTCTCCTGTCTCAAACTCCCGAGTAGCTAGGACTACAGGCGCATGCCACCACACCTGGCTAATTTTTTTTTGTTTGTTTGAGACAGTGTCTTAACTCTGTTGCTCAGGCTAGAGTGCAATGGTGCGATCTCAGCTCACTACAACCTCCACCTCCCAGGCTCAAGCGATTCTCCTGCCTCACCCTCCTTAGTAGCTGGGATTCCAGGCGCACACCACCATGCTGTGCT
The DNA here is from genome assembly GCF_006542625.1 of Nomascus leucogenys. Lineage (NCBI taxonomy): Eukaryota > Metazoa > Chordata > Mammalia > Primates > Hylobatidae > Nomascus > Nomascus leucogenys. The sequence goes on from NC_044398.1 coordinate 102,307,261, forward strand.
AATTTTTGTATTTTTAGTAGAGATGGGGTTTCACCATGTTGGCCAGGGTGGTCTTGAACTCCTGACCTCAAATGATCCACCCGCCTCAGCCTCCCAATGTGCAGGGATTACAGGCGTGAGCCACTGCACCCAGCCTAATTTTTGTATTTTTAGTAGAGACGGGGTTTCACCATGTTGGCTGGGCTGGTCTCAAACTCCTGACCTCAGGTGATCCACCCACCTGGGCCTCCCAAAGCGCTGGTGAGCCACCGCACCCGGGCCCCTGTTCTATTTTTAATAGAACACATTTCAGGCACCTCATCTCCAAGCTCAGCCAGGTATTGCCAGGTGGCGGGATGGCTGGGACCTGGAAGCTCACCTGGCCCAGGTGCTGGGGAAAGCTCCTCCCTGCAGCAGCAGAAGAAAGTCCTGTCTGGCGGAGGAGCAGCTGCAGGTGATGGAGGAAGCCACACAGGCTGGTGGCCCAAACCCCAGAGACAGGTGCAGGCAGGTACAGGAGTGCCCAGGCCGCATCCAGGTGGGGACATGTGGTCGGAATCAGGGCCTGGAGCCCCGGGGAGGGTGCGGCACAGGCTGGGGCCTAGGATGTTGCCACCGTGAGATCTCCACGGGCTGAGCCTGCTTGGGCAGGAAAGATGCCAGCCGCGATCCAGGAGTTTCCTGAAAAGTCCCCATAAAAGTGGCCGTTAGACATGTAACTGGAATATGATGCGATCCGGGGCCAGGCGTGGTGGCTCACGCCTGTAATCCCAGCGCTTTGGGAGGCTGAGGTGGGTGGATCACTAAGTAAGGAGTTCAAGACCAGCCTGGCCAACATGGTGAAACCCAGTCTCTACTTAAAATTACAAAAATTAGGCCGGGCGCGGTGGCTCACGCTTGTAATCCCAGCACTTTGGGAGGCCGAGGCGGGCGGATCACGAGGTCAGGAGATCCAGACCACGGTGAAACTCCGTCTCTACTAAAAATACAAAAAAATTAGCCGGGCGTGGTGGCGGGCGCCTGTAGTCCCAGCTACTTGGAGAGGCTGAGGCAGGAGAATGGCGTGAACCCGGCAGGCGGAGCTTGCAGTGAGCCGAGATTGCGCCACTGCACTCCAGCCTGGGCAACAGAGCGAGACTCCGTCTCAAAAAAAAAAAAAAAAAAACCTACAAAAATTAGCCGGATGCAGTGGTAGGTGCCTGTAATACCAGCTACTCGGGAAGCTGAGGCAGGAGAATTGCTTGAACCCAGGCGGCAGAGGTTGCAGTGAGCCGAGATCGCGCCACTGCACTCCAGCCTGGGCAACAGAGTGAGACTCTGTCTCAAAAAAGAAAAAAAAAAGTGAGTCAGGGCCGGGCGTGGTGGCTCACGCCTGTAATCCCAGCACTTTGGGAGGCTGAGGCGGGCAGATTACGAGGTCAGGAGTTCGAAACCATCCTGGCCAACATGGTGAAACCCCGTCTCTACTGAAAATACAAAAAATTAGCTGGGCGTCGTGGTGGGCGCCTGTAGTCTCAGCTACTCGGGAGGTTGAGGCAGAAGAATCGCTTGAACTCAGGAGGTGGAGCTTGCAGTGAGCCGAGATCGCGCCATTGCACTCCAGCCTGGGCGACACAGCGAGACTCCGTCTCAAAAAAAGAAAAAAACAAAAAGCGAGTCGGCCCACAGGGTCCTGTTTCAGGGTCTCCCAGGGGCATGGACTTTTCCAGACTGGTCTCCAAGATAACAGAAAAGGGGGCTGGAGGCCCTGGGAGCGGCTCCCCAGGAAGGGGAGGCCTCGTGCCCATCCCTGCTTTCTTCCTGCCTGAATTCCCCAACACAAGCTGAGCGCCTCCTGTGTGCCAGGCGCGTTCCAGGTTATTGGGTTGCATCCGGGAGCACCTGGTCCGCAGGTACGCAGCGGATGACGAAATGGACGGAGCCAGATCCCCTCCGCTTCCTTGTGAAGGCGGAGAGACTGCGGGTCCGGAGCTGCGGCGCTGGCCCGACCGACCCCTGCGCCCCCTGCACCCCAACCCCAGGCCTGGGGCGCGCGGGAGGAGGACGAAGTGGTAGGTCCCGGGTTCCCGCGGGGTGGGCAGAGAGCCGCCGCGCCCGGACTCGTCAGCAGAGGGCGCCGGCCCCGGGGCGAGGTGCGCATGCGCCCTGGGGGCGCTTTCCGGCAGCGTGGCGGAACCAGCGACTTCGTTTCGCGCCGTTTAGCGACACCTGCGCGCGGCGGCAGTGCGGCCGTCATGGCGTCGCCCTTCAGCGGGGCGCTGCAGCTGACGGACCTGGATGACTTCATCGGGCCGTCTCAGGTGGGCCGGCCTGGGCGGGCGGGGGCGAGGCTGCGCTCGGTGCCCTCTCGCGCGGAGGGAAATTGCTCTGCGCCCCACTTCCTCCCCTGAGGAATGAGATCCGAATCCCGGGAGCCCGGTCTGGGCCGTCGGGGACTCTATCGACCCGGGCGCGGGGCCTCAGACACTGCGGCCCGCTTCTTACCAACAGGGAAACTGAGGCCAGGGAGGGCGGCGCCCCCTAGCCCGCTCCTGTGCCCCATGGTGTCTGGGGCGGGCTGTGTGGGAGGGTCCAGTGGTCGCGGGCTCGCGCTGGCTTGCCCAACCCAGAGGAGGCAGCGCAGGCGGCTCCCACCCATCCCTAACCCTAACCCGAACCCTGGGTCGCAGCTGCAGGGCGGCGGGGCCCGGGCCGGGGCCTCCTCCCCTGCGCAGGACGCCTTGTCAGGCCTCAGGACCCCCAAGCCACAGCCTTTGCATCTACATAAACGGGTGCAGTGGGGACCCCACCTCAGTTGAGGGCGGTGGGGGCGGCCCGCTAGACGCCCCGCAGTGTCTTCTCAGTAGAGCTGTCCTTGACGTCGCCCTGGTGGGCCGCACAGCTACCCTTGAACCCGGGAGGCTGCAGGCGCCCTTATCTGGGTGCGCCTGCCTGTCCACGTCCAACAGCCCCGCGGGGCCAGAGCTGAGCAGGGCGAGAGGCGGGCTGCTGGGAGCGCTTGCGGCAGGGATGAGCTGGGAAGCGGCTTTCTGGGTTGACAGGGTTCTCAAGAAGAAGGGAGAGAAATCCACTTGTTTCCCGGGCACTGAGCAGGAGGTGGTCTCCAAACAGATCGAAGCACACGTCCTCTCGATGGGCAGTGTGACTCTGGTCTCTGTGGTGGTCACGCCCCCTGTTCACGTGAAGGGTGAAGGTCAGTGTTGGTGGTGTCTCCGCAGGTGGGTAGTTTGCAGGCGCCGTTAGCACTGGCCTTCATGCACACGGGACCTTCAGTGCCGCAGGATGTTGGAACCCGTGCCCTGGGAGAGAGCAGTGGGGCAGGAAGAAGACGATGGGACCAGCCTTAGTCCCTGAGTGTATGGCTCCCGGCAGAGCCTTCAGGCCGTGTGGCTGGGCAGCCATCCTTGAGGCCTGGCCTCCCAGGGAACCTCCGCCCACTCACAGGGCCTGACTTGGGGTCTCTTCCTGATGTAGGAGTGCATCAAGCCTGTCAAAGTGGAAAAAAGGGCGGGAAGTGGCGTGGCCAAGATTCGCATTGAAGATGACGGGAGCTACTTCCAAGTTAACCAAGTAAGGCACAGGAGGCTGCTCCACCATCTCTCCTGCCCGGCTGATCCGAAACAATTTTCTCCGCTTCCTCCCGGCATGGAGCGGTGACCCTGGGATGCTCCAGGTCTCACCAGTCCTTTCCCACTGGTCGAATTCACCTGCCATCTGGGAGGCTGAGGGTCAGGGTGCCTGGGGCAGGTGAATGTGCAGCACCCAGGCCAAACAGCTTGATCTGCTCAGCAGAGGGGCTCTTTGCAGAGATGGTGGATCTGTCTGCCTGTTCCCCCTAGTTCTAACCATGTAAGATTTTCTAATTCAGACCCCTCCTTTTTTTTTTTTTTTTTTGTTTTGATACGGAGTCTCACCCTATGGCCCAGGCTGGAGTGCAGTGGCGTGATCTCGGCTCACTGCAAGCTCCGCCTCCCGCGTTCACGCCATTCTCCTGCCTCAGCCTCCCGAGTAGCTGGGACTACAGGCGCCCGCCACCACGCCCAGCTAATGTTTTTTGTATTTTTAGTAGAGACGGGGTTTCACCGTGTTAGCCAGGATGGTCTCGATCTCCTGACCTCGTGATCCACCCGCCTCGGCCTCCCAAAGTGCTGGGATTATAGGCACGAGCCACCAGGCCCGGCCCAGACCCCTCATTCTTAAAGAATAGTACTTCCTCTGTAAGTGATAAGATCCTGATGAAACTGTTAAAATTCAGGGCAGGCGTGGTGGCTCACGCCTGTAATCCCATCACTGTGGGAGGCCAGGGTAGGGCGGCGGGGGGGGGGGGCGTGGGATCACCTGAGGTCAGGAGTTTGAGACCAGCCTGGCCAACATGGCGAAACCCCATCTCTACTAAAAATACAAAAATTAGTCGGGCGTTGTGGCACGTGCCTGTAATCCCAGTTACTCAAGAGGCTGAGGCAGGAGAATCACTTGAACCTGGGAGATAGGGACTGCAGTGAACCAAGATTGCTCCACTGCACTCCAGCCTGACAGACAGAGACTCCATCTCAAAAAAATAAAAAACTGGGCCAGGCGCGGTGGCTCACGCCTGTAATCCCAGCACTTTGGGACGCCGAGGCGGGTGGATCATGAGGTCAGGAGATCGAGACCATCCTGGCTAACATGGTGAAACTCCGTCTCTACTAAAAATACAAAAAAAAATTAGCCGGGCGTGGTAGCAGGCGCCTGTGGTCCCAGCTACCTGGGAGGCTAAGGCAGGAGAATGGCGTGGGCCCGGAAGGCAGAGTTTGCAGTGAGCCGAGATCGCGCCACTGCACTCCAGCCTGGGTGACTGAGCGAGACTCCATCTCAAAAACAAAAGAAAAAAAAAAAAAGAAACTGTTAAAATTCACCTGTCTGCCATTTGGACTCTAAAAAACATCTGCCTGATCTCATGAACTGCTGCACCAAGAGACGATTTCCAGCCCAGCACTGGGGGCCCGGCCCACAAACGAAGGGAACCCCTGGAATGTGCTGGGGTGCTGGTGGGTGCGGCTGTCGGCGCAGTGGCAGTTGGTTTGGAGGAGCTTGTCAGCCCCTGCCCAGCACCCTGTGGCAGGAAAGGCTTTGTGCCTTGAGGCAGAACCAACGTAGGAATACAAGGCGAGCTCAGATTGCGACTTCGCGTGACACACAGGCCTAGCAGAGAGCTGGGCTGCGAGGGGTTCCTACCCGGTTCCCACCCAGTCGCCTTGCTCCTCTGGCTGCATTCCCAGCCACTGCAGCACCCCTGGCCCTACTCAAACCATTCTTGCCCCTGCAGGAGGAGTCGGGGGAGCTCGAGCTGGGTGCATTTTGCATCTAAGAAAAGTTGCTAAGGGATGTCCTGGAGGCCCCCGACTGGAACACCTTGTTCCTGCATCTGTTTGGCGAGTCTGACGATTGTTTCTGCCCCGCCCACCGGAGGCCAGGCTCCCAGGCTTCCTCCGTCTGCTCTCCTCTTTCTGTCCCTTTCGTCCTTTCCTCCTTTGTCCTCAGCTTTCCCGCCTCCTCCTTTCAGAGCCCACCTTCGGCATTTTCCTGACCCACAGCCCCATGAGTGTGCACCGGGGCCAGCACCCCATCCAGGACCCCATGAGTGAGTGGGGTGGCTGCTGCTTTGCTGAGATACCAGTGGCAAGCCTTATTCCTGTGATTCTGATGCACTAACCAAGTTGTACCAAAAAGTAGACTTTGATGGCATTATGAAACTCTAGAACATGTGTGTGCATTTTGGTAATACATATCTAATTTTTACAAATTAAGGGGCACACAAGCCCAGCCAGCAGCCATGTTGGTTGTCAGTTATGAGCTGGACTCCACTATCCTCTGGCTCCATGTCCTCGTGCAGAGGGGGCCCCTGTGCACCGGGTTCTTCTCCTTTGTAGGATGGCGGGACCCGGAGGCTGGAGAAGGCCAAGGTCTCGCTAAACGACTGCCTGGCATGCAGCGGCTGCATCACCTCCGCCGAGACCGTGCTTATCACCCAGCAGAGCCACGAGGAGCTGAAGAAGGTTCTAGATGCTAACAAGGTAAGCGGTGGGCAGCCTGGGGACTCTGCTTTAACCTGAAATCCACCCCAGCAGCCGACAGCGCATTTTGCCAAGGGCAGCTCGTGTGGTGCCGCCGTCCTGCCTGCGGGTGGCGCCTGCCTTTTTGAGGCTTGGAATCTCGGTCATTTAGTTGTCAGTTGGTTCCAGTGGTGAACGTGTCAGGCCCCGAACTTCAGGTTCTAAATATACATCAAAATGACACCCTTGCTGGGCGTGGTGGCTCACGCCTGTCATCCCAGCACTTTGGGAGGCTGAGCCGGGTGGATCACCTGAGGTCAGGAGTTCCAGACCACCGTGGCCAACATGGTGAAACCCCGTCTCTACTAAAAATACAAGAATTAGCCAGGTGTGGTGGCACATGCCTGTAATCCCAGCTACTAGAGAGGCTGAGGCAGGAGAATCGCTTGAACCCAGGAGACAGAGGTTGCAGTGAGCCGAGATCGCGCCATTACACTCCAGCCTGGTGATAGAGCGAGACTCCATCAAAAAAAAAAAAAGATACCCTTGGCCGGGCACGGTGGTTCACGCCTGTAATCCCACCTACCCAGGAGGCTGAACCCAGGAGGCGGAGGTTGCATGCAGTGAGCTCTGATCGCGCCACTGCCCTCCAGCCTGGGCAACAGAGTGAGACTCTGTGTAAAAAAAAAAAAAAAAAAGACTCTTGATGGAGCCGGCATGCCCTCTCCACAGCTGATAGCGTCTCACCGTGCAGCTCTGGCCACCAGGAATCAGCATAAGGCCAGCAGAGTCAGCAGTGTCTTCCCCTTGCTTTGCAGATGGCGGCACCCAGTCAGCAGAGGCTGGTTGTAGTTTCGGTCTCACCACAGTCTAGAGCGTCGCTGGCTGCACGGTTTCAGCTGAATCCTACAGACACTGCCAGGAAATTAACCTCATTCTTTAAAAAAATAGGTAGGCTTTGAACCTGGGGTAACACTGCCGCTCCAAATCAAGGGGGCGTCTGAGTGAGCCCAGGCTCCTCGCGCCTCTGAGTCACTGACACGCCACCCAGCCCTGAACTTCAGCGCCACAGAAACTTTATTCCCTCTGTGACCTCAGCCTGAAGTTTTGATTTGACGTTTGAGAGCAGCGCCTTCTCACAGAAAACGTCTGCATTCTGACTGTGCACTCTCTCCAAGCTGGGGCTGACCACCTCCTCGTACTTTTTAGCTGATAATATTAAGGCACTCTCTCCAGGCTCTGTCGGGTTCAGCTACGGTCAGCTTCGGCCGATTTTGGTTATGTGCCTGGAGCTGGGCTTGGGGAGGATCTGGGTGTCTTGGGAGCCCCAGCTAACTAGGCTGCAGTGCCCGATGTCTCACTGGGAATGAAGGGGCTGGACCTCATGGTTACTGTGCGCCTTTCACGGGTAACCGCCATGACCAGTCCCTTCGTTCCCAGTGAGGCAGGGCTGTGCGCCTTGTACCCGGCAGACTGCCTGTCATCCAGCTGTGTCCTGGGCCCCTCACACTGGAAACCTGTTGACACTGGCAGGCGCCCCATGGCTCCTGTGTGACCCACGTCCGGTTGGTGCCTGAGCAGTGCTCTGGCACTGGGAGCCTGACCGGGTGTCCCAGGGAAAACCCGGCCTGGGGCAGCCCATGGTTCTGCAGGTGGAAGGGGTGGATCTCGTCCCCCCAGAATAGGAAGCAAGTTCAAAGACTTTTACTTACAGATCACGGGCAACGGGGGCACAGTGAGTCCGAGGGCAGTCCTCCAACCACGGGTTACGCGAGGGTGGAATGACAAGTCAGGCAGAGAGAGGGACCCACACGCTGGTGCCTCTGCTGGGTCCAGGGCGTGCTCAGGCAGGTTTACTGAGCAGTTCCAATGGCTGGGCTTGGAGCTGGCTGGCGTGTTCCAGGAGTCCTGCTGTGTGTGAGGGGTGGCCACTGTGGCAGGTCTGCACGGTCAGGGTCCGAGGGGCCAGTCCAGCAGGCCGTGTCCAGCTGTGCCCTAGGGAGGGTCACCGGGAGCAGCGCACATGGCAATTCCCTGGACCAGCCGCGCTGAGGAGCTGGGAGGGTGGAGGACTGAGCTGCTGAGTGGCTGCCCTGCGTTCACAGGGGATGCCAAGGCAACGTGGCTTTAGGAGGTCCCCACGGTGGGGCCGGGGCTTTGGCAAGCAGGTGCGACACAGGTGCCCTGGCAGCACCACGGTGGTCCACACACCCGCGTGTGCTCATGTGGGTGTCCCGCGTGGGGTTAACCAGGCACCCACCTTCACCTTCCAGGGGTGCACTTCGTCTTCGACACCGCCTTCTCAAGGCACTTCAGCCTCCTAGAGAGCCAGCGAGAGTTTGTGCAGCGATTCCAACGCCAGGCCGACTGCAGACAGGCCCTGCCCCTGCTGGCCTCCGCCTGCCCAGGTGCGCTCATGGTGTGAGAGTCAAGTTCAAGTGAAGTTAAAACGCGACATGATATGGACACGGATGACAAGGCCGGGGGATGCGGGGTGGAGACGCAAGCCGGTTTTGCAGGACGGGTTAGAAATGTTGGCACACATGGCCTTTTCTGGAGAAGGAGCTGCCCTCCCTTGGGAGCCACGCGCAGTCACCTCAGGTCCCTAGGCAGTGTCGCCTGCACGCCGAGCTCCGCGTGGTGGTGGGGAGAACAGGAACGCGCACTTGTTAATGTCATCATGATCTCCTGTATGAGCGGGCCCGCCCCCAGAATGTCGTGCTGCTGCCTGTGGGTGCGGGGGCCGCTGTGCGCCCCCGCCAGCCCCGTGTGCCCCCTGTCACCTCAGGCTGGATCTGCTATGCCGAGAAGACCCACGGCAGCTTCATCCTCCCCCACATCAGCACCGCCCGGTCCCCGCAGCAGGTCATGGGCTCCCTGGTCAAGGACTTCTTCGCCCAGCAACAGGTAACGGCGTTGGGCCAGCCCCAGGCTCAGGCTGGGGAGCGGCCAGAAGTGACTATGCTGGCCTCTTGCCATGAGGCTGCAGGAAACAGAGTCCTCGCCATGGTGTGCAGCCTTCCCGAGCACACCTCCACCCTTGCTCCCTCCTGGTTCAGGCCCTTCGTCTTCTGCTGGGCAGCAGAGGGCTTCGTTCTGATCCAAAGGTGCTCACTGCTCACCCAGAGGCAGCCAGGCCTGAGGCTGAGGGAGCAGGAGGCCCTGGTCAGTCCGGGCCTGGAGCCCACCCCGCCGGCCACCAGGTCCACGAGGGTGCCCAGCACCACCCCCACCTGAGGCCCAGCGGGATTGAAGCCTGACGACACTCAGCTAGCAGGGGGCGGGAGAGGGCAAGGGCGGCCCTGGTGTGCCCTGCAGCACCTCCTGCCTGACTGGACGCGGATTTTCACCCGGGGCTGGGGCTGGTTGGTTCCCCCGTGACATCCCTTTCCCTGGCTGGTGTGCAGTGAGGGCCCGAGCCGTGGGAAGGCCACTTCTCCTCCGTTGGACTTGGCTGTTAGGGAGCGCAGGCACGCTGGGAACGGGTCAGTGTCATTTTCTGTCACAGCCAAGGCCCGTCCTGTCCAGGGACACATCCGCAGAGCTGGCAGGAGGCTTACTGGGAAATGGAGTGCGGCTCACTGTCCCTCGGGGTCCGGCCTGGCTGCAGGATGGCTGAGTTCCAGGTCACGTCTCGGCCACCTTACTGCTGGGACTGGGCAGACAAGTGTTTGTTTCTCCTTGTAGCGCTTGACCCCAGACAAGATCTACCACGTCACGGTGATGCCCTGCTATGACAAAAAGCTGGAAGCCTCCAGACCTGACTTTTTCAACCAGGAGCACCAGACACGGGATGTGGACTGTGTCCTCACAACAGGTGCGGTCATGCCGTGCGGCCCTGAGCCCTCGAGCCTCCTGATCTGCTTCCTGAGCCCCGGGCACAGGTGGCGACTGCCCAGGATCCTGCCTGCAGGGGCCCTGGCTGGAGTCTGGGGGCTCGCGTGTGTGCGCGTACCTTCGTCTCTCCTCTTGGAACCAGGTGGGCCCATTTGCAGCTGGCCTGTCTTGGGGACCTGCAGCCAGGTGGCCCTCAGTCATACCTCCTTGTTGGTTCTGAAATGAGTCTTTGGAGGTATGCAGAGATTCTCGAGTGCAGCCTCTTCAGCTCCCATGAGTCACCCCATTCCTGAGTCGAGCAGCCCCACAGTCTCCCAAATGTAAGGCAGAAAAGCAAACTGCGGCCGGGCATGGTGGCTCACGCCTGTAATCCCAGCACTTTGGGAGGCAGAGGCGGGCGGATCACGAGGTCAGGAGTTCAAGACCAGCCTGGCCGAGATGGTGAAACCCCATGTCTACTAAAAATACGCAAATTCGCCGGGAGTAGTGGTGGTGCTCCTGTAATCCCGGCTACTCGGGAGGCTGAGGCAGGAGAATCACTTGATCCCGGGGGACAGAGGTTGTAGTGAGCCGAGATTGTACCATTGCACTCCAGCCTGGGCGGCAGAGTGAGACTCTGTCTCAAAAAGAAAAGCAGACTGCCTAAGAGGATGGACAGATGGACACTGGGTGAGCAAAGTGGCCTGGCCGCCGGCACACCTCTCTGGGCAGGACCAGGCAGCCTCCAGAGGGACTTCAGGAGTGACCGGGCCTGGCCTCCCCACCACGGGCTAGGGTGGACATTTGGGGCCTTCTGGGGCCAAAGTGCAGACTGCTGGGGATGCAGGTGGCTTGGATGTTCTCTGACTTTGTTGCTGGGATCTCAGCTAAAGAGTGTCTGTGCTGTGGCTTCTTTGCAGGAGAAGTTTTGAGGTTGCTGGAGGAAGAGGGCGTCTCCCTCCCCGACCTGGAACCAGCCCCTCTGGACAGCCTGTACGTATGTCTGCCACCAAGAACTGTTATTTTAGCTTCTAACGCTGCCTCTGGGGATAGCATCCCCCTGCTCTGGGCTTGCCTCCCCACAGCCCATCTTGGCGTCCACAGAAGTGGCTGAATAGGCAGGCGCAGTAGCTCATACCTGTCACCTCAGCACTTTGGGAAGCCGAGGTGGGCGGATCACCTGAGGTCAGGAGTTTGAGAACAGCCCGGCCAACATGGTGAAACCTCACCTCTACTAAAAATACAAAATTTAGCCAGGCATGGTGGTGGGCACCTGTAATCCCAGCTACTTGGGAGGTTGAGACATGAGAATTGCCTGAACCCAGGAGGCGGAGCTTGCAGTGAGCCGAGACTGCGCCACTGCAATCCAGCCTGGGCGACAGAGCAAGACTCCGTCTCAAAAAAGAAAAAAAAAAGCTGTTCCTCTGTGCCTGTGACTTGTCTCTCACTTGGAAACGCAAACGCTCATGTGTGAGGGACAGAGGCCCTGCTCGGGAGGTTGACAGGCAGCAGACCCAGCTGTGCTGAGGCCCCTCCCTCCTTGCCAGGTACAGCGGTGCCTCTGCAGAGGAGCCCACCAGCCATCGGGGAGGGGGCTCGGGGGGCTACCTGGAGCACGTGTTCCGGCACGCGGCCCGAGAGCTCTTTGGAATCCATGTGGCTGAGGTTACCTACAAACCCCTGAGGTCAGTGGGATGGGCCAGATTTCTGGGCGGAGCGGCCACACAGCCCCCAGCCTTCCGCGGGCTGCTGCCTCCCCCCGGAGTCCTCCCACAGAGGTGGGCTGGGTGGAGGGCGGCCTGCAGGGTTTGGAGGGAACCCTGGGACCAGACAGGGCCCTCCTGGCGGGCCCAGGGTGTGAAGGCACCTAAGCACTCCAGGCCTCAGTCGGCCCATCGTGGGGGATGGTGACCCTGAGCCCGAGAGGCCAGCGTGGGCAAGGGTGGTGGGTGCCTGGCATGCAACCACATCGCAGGAGGGAGGGCCAGGGCCTCACAGACATCCCTGGGGAGGGAGGCCTGTTTTACAGGCAGGGAGCCCAAGGCTGGAGGTGAGGTCCCCTGCTGGACTCGTGGAAGTGAGCTTTCCGCCCTCTCTCTGTTTTTGTCCTTCCCCCTGCCCAGGAGAGGGAGAGAGCCCTGGGAACTGTGCGGTCATCCCCTGAAGCCCAGCAGGCCTCCCCTTCCAGGCAGGCAGGAGCTTGGTGGGTGTGCCACGTAGACAAACCCCACCTGTGCCCCCCCCAGGAACAAGGACTTCCAGGAGGTGACACTGGAGAAGGAGGGCCAAGTGCTGCTGCACTTCGCGATGGTGTACGGCTTCCGCAACATCCAGAACCTGGTGCAGAGGCTCAAGCGCGGGCGCTGCCCCTACCACTACGTGGAGGTCATGGCCTGCCCCTCAGGTAGCTCCCGCGAGGGACAGGACACGAGGGCCCCTTCTGGGAGCAGAGCTGTGGGCCACCATCCACCAGGCTGGGAGTGGGAGGAAGTGGGGCACAGAGGGGGCCCGCTCACCTCCCTGCTCCCGGGTGGTCAGGAGGCTTGGCTGGGGCGCAGGTTGTGACCCGTGTCCCGTCTGCTCTCCCATAGGCTGCCTGAACGGCGGGGGCCAGCTCCAGGCCCCAGACAGGCCCAGCAGAGAGCTCCTCCAGCACGTGGAGAGACTGTACGGCATGGTCCGGGCTGAGGCGCCCGAGGACGCGCCTGGGGTTCAGGAGCTGTACACACACTGGCTGCAGGGCACGGACTCGGAGTGTGCGGGCCGCTTGCTGCATACGCAGTACCACGCCGTGGAGAAGGCCAGCACTGGCCTGGGCATCCGGTGGTAGGGGCTGCAGGACCAGGACTCCCAGGAGGCCATGCCCATGTGTGAGAGCGGAACCACATGCCCCAAGACCCCAGGGCTTCCCCCAAAATTCTGGGTGAGCTGCAGGGTGTGCTGGGACCCGAGTAGGAACTAGGACTGGCCAGGACCCGCGGCCACCTCGTCACCTCCAGTTGGATGCCTCTGGGTTCCCGCTGGCTCTGCCCAGGTGGGCTGGGGTGGCCCAGGCAACAGAAGGTTCCCTGAGGTCCCAGAGTCTGTTCTGTTGGCCCTGGGCTGAGGCCCACAGATGCTGCCCTTGCTGTTGCTGGTCGGGCACCCAAGTGTGTGAGGGGCTTCGGCCTGTCCCGGGGTTGCCTGAGGCAGAGCAAGACGGGTTCTCACCCCTGACTTCTGGAGGCTTCCCTCGAAGCTCTGTGCAAAAGGTGGCAGACAGAGCTGGACCTGCGGGGGTGGTCCCGCCACAACCCTGCGTGTGGACCCTGGCAGGAGGGGGTGCTGGGCCCCTGGAAAGCAGGGGTTACTGTTACGAGGCTGCGGTCCAGGGCAAGCCAAGTACGAAGCAGCAGCCATCACTGGCTGCGTCATCCCCCAGCCAGGTCCCCACCAGGCCTGCCTGTCTCCTAGCGTTTGTCTAATAAATGCACCCCTTCTAAAACACGCCTATGAAAACAGCTCCTCTCCTGGCACATCTGCCAACACTGAGAACGGCCTTTTGAAGCTTTATTCGTAGTTCGGAGGCCCCGTGTGCCCCAATTCGCAGACACCCAGCTCTCGGCGCCCACACGGGCCCCACTGAGTGGTCCTGTGTGTCCACCCAGGAAGCACCAGCTTGCCCACCTCCCGAGGCTGGGCAGATGGCTGGCCAGGGCCTCGAAGAAGGTTCCAGAGGTGGCCCTCGCGTGGGTCCAGCGGGCCGAGGTCACGAGGAGGGACGCAGGCCCCAGCCCTGTGAGGGTCTGGGTGGCTCACTCGTGTGGGGCTGCACTTAGGAGCCCCCACTGCAGCGCAAGGAGGGCCCGCGCCTGTGGCTGCCGCGGCTCGCCCGCCTGTTCGAAGCGCACCCGCTCCTTGCAGAGCGCCTCCAGGACGTCGGCGGGGACCGCCTTGCCCGTGAACTTGCGCACCGGCTCCTCTCTGCAGGGAGGGGTGCAGTGAGGCGCAGGGCCCACTGCCCACGCGGGAGGATGGCGCCGAGGGGTGGGCGGGCAGGCAGGCACCTAATGAGCAGCCTCCCCCAAGCCAGAGATGCTCACTCAGCCCAGCACGCGGTCCCCAGGTACCTTCCTAAGGGTCCACGTAATGGTGGAGGCCCCGGGACAACAGCCATACTCACGCCACCCGCAGGAAGGGGTTGTAGAGGCGCTCCTCGCCCAGAGTCGACGGCACTGTGGGCACGTCATCCTCATCCCTCTTCTGGAGTGACCACAGGCCCTGGTCACCATTGGGCCTTGTCTGAGAGCCCCCCCCAAAGCCTGTCCCCCCCCCCCTTCTTGACGCGGCGGGAAAGGGGCCCTGCCTTAGCCCAGGCCAGCTTGGCTCTCACGTGGTCGTTGCAGGGCTCCACTTTCTGCGCAAACTCCAGGTTGCTGAGCGTGTGCTCGTGGCCGCAGAACACCTTCTGGAGGAAGAGCGTTCGGTGAGCGCGCACGCGGCCACGAAGCGGGGAAAGTGCTCGCGCCGGTGGCCTGGCCTCCCCTGCCCGGTCTGCCCTCAGGTGGGCATTCACTCTGCACCCCTGGCACAGTGAGGGTGCGGAGCGTGGGGGCTGTGCCCACGGGAGAGGAGGGGAGGGCCCAGGCCCGCTCACCGTCTCGGGGGGCAGGGTACCCAGCTCGGCCAGACTCTGGTACATCTGCTGGGCGCTGCCCTCCAGGCACGAGCCGCAGCCGGCCACCGACAGTGCGTCGCCTGGCGGGGGAGGGCGGGTCAGAGCAGATGGGGCGGGGCCGGCGGGAGGCCGGGTGGGGGCGCGCTCCGCGCTGCGGGTACCCGAGAACAGGGCGGGTGGGTCCGGGCAATCGTCCTCCCACAGGAAGTAGCTCATGTGGCCGGAGGTGTGGCCGGGCGTCAGGAGGCAACGCACGTGGATGGCCCCGAACTGCGGTGGAGGAGCAGGCAGACCTGTGAGGGCAGGCGGACCCGGGGCGCCCTCCCCGCCCCTCCCGGGAACGCGCGCTCACCCGCAGCTCCTCGCCGTGCGCCAGCCTGCGCGTCAGCGAGAAGATGCGCTCGTCCGCGCCCAGCACCGCCAGCCCGGGACGCAGCCGCGCCAGCTCCGGGTTTCCCCGCGCGTGGTCCCTGCGGGCGGGCGGGCGGGGGCCGGGTTAGGTCGGGGTGGGACAGGGCGGCGTCCTGGTGCCTCCCCCCGCCCCGCCGGTGCTCACCAGTGATGGTGGGTGGTCAGCACAGCGGTCAGAGACACCCCCTCCCGGCCCACGATCTCCAGCAGCTGAAAGGGACGGGAGTGACGATAACAGACGGTCCCGGTGGCCCACTCCCAGATCGGGGCGCCAGATCCGCCGCGCTCACTGCCCCAGGCCGGCCAGAGCCCCGGGGAGCGCCGGGGAGCGGGGACCCAGCGGGCGGTGACTGCGCCCGGCGCGTGCAGGGACGGCCAGGCAGCAGCGAAAGGGCGGAGGCCAGAGGCGCCGTAACTTCAGGGAGCCCCGAGATAATCAAGGAACCCCAGCCGCCAATGACTTCCAGAGAACAGAGCACGTGGGGGCTCGCTCCTGCCAGGGGTTCGGGGAGGCTGTAGGGGGCACGGCCGGGTCCCTGCCGCCCGCGGCCTGCCCTCACCCTCTTGGGCACGGCCACGTCCACGGCCACCGCCTCGCGCGTGAGCTCCTCGATGACCAGGTACATGTAGTTGTCCTCGAGCACGGGGATGACCTTGACCTTCATGGTCACGGAGCTCGGCCACCCGTGCCTGCTCCAAAACAGGCCCCCCAGCCCACGGTGCCCCTTCAGGGCGGGGCCCGCTCTCCACACCCTAGGGAGGGCTGTGCGAAGCGGGCTCGGTCAACACGCTGGGGACCAAAGGAGAAGCCCGGCTCCCCAGGAACTCCCCGGCACTCGCGTGGAATTCCACGCACCAGGCTCCAGCAGGAGCGGAACCCAGCCGGTCCCCAACCCGCCCCGACTCCGCCCCCAGTCCGAGCCCCAGTCCCCAAAGGCCACGCCTTCCTCCCAGGCCCCACCCCTCGGCCCCCCGCCCTGCCGCCGCAAGACCCCTGACCGCGGGCAGCAGCGTTCCCCTGCCGCCCGCCTCACCCGCACGGCTGCGCTGAGGGCCCGAAGGACAGACAGACGGAGGCGGGGCCTCGGCCGCCGGTCACGGGGTCCGGACTGAGCGCGGCGCTGGGCTCGGGAGCCGCCAACCGCCCCCCTCCGCGGACGCGCCCCGCCCCCGCCCCCGCCCCCGCCCCCGCCCCCGCCCGGCCCGGATCCTGCGCGCGATGAGACCACAAGGCCCGCCGGCGGTGCGCGTGCCCAGCGCTGTCACCTCCTCCAGGAGGCCCTCCCGACTCCCCGGCTGAGCCAGTCGTTTCCGAGTTCTCCGGCCCCTGATGGGGACGTCCGCCCCCCTCTTCTCAGGCCGGAGGTGCAGAGATATACCTCCCCGTCCCGGGGCTCGGCCAGCACTGCTAGGGACACAGAAGGTGTCCACCGAGTGTAGCTCAGGGCATCCTGCGGGCGGGCTGCCGCTCCGTTCCGCGTGCTTGTCCGCCGCGCCCAGGCTAGGCGCTTTCACGCACCTGGTTCCATCTGCTCAGGGTATGTGCAGGGGGCGCTGGGCCACATTCCCCAAATGGGGAAACGGAGGCACGGAGAGGAAGAGCTGTCCTCCCTCCTCCGCAACCACCGGTCTGGCCGGCCCCTGTGGGCGGTGCCCTGGGAGTCACCTGGGACCAACAGAGGCCTTGGCAACGCACGCAGCAGTGCTTGTGGCAGCAGCAGCCATAGGGAGGCCAGGCGTGGAAGCGGCACCAGACTCGGAGCTGGCCAGGGTCCCCTCGCCTATGGAGCACGCAGCCACCACAGGCCCCAGGCCTGGACCTCCCCCTTGGCGGGTGGAGAATGTGAGTCCTCGGACTCGCCGCTCCTGCCACGGGGTTGAAGTCTGCCCGTTCCCCCAGAGGCCAGGAGGGTGCAGGTTCCTGCACCCTGGGTCTAATTTCAGCCAGGAGAGGGACTTTTGCAGCTCAGCCAGGCAGGGAGGAGGGGCTGATGACTGCATGAGAGTGGGGCCACAGCCCAGCCTGGGACCCAACAGGGGAATGGGTGGCGGTGCCTCCCCAGGTTGTGCTGCGAGCCAAGGACTGGCTGCCAGGAGCTCCTGGGGGCACCGCAGTGTGGGCCACCAGCTTGGAAGCAGAGGTCCCACCAGATCTAGCGCTCAATAAGGAGCAGCAGCTGCAGGTGGGCCTGGGGCCCCACGGTGCTGTGAGGAGGGAGGGTGCCAGCAGGGCCCAACAGACTCCACCTCTCACCTGGCCACCCACAGATCTCCAAGGAACTGGTCGACATTCAGATCACAACCCACCACCTACAGGAGCAGCACGAGGCTGAAATCTTCCAGCTGAAGAGTGAGGTGAGCAGCCATGTGAACCAGCCTCAGTGCACGGGGGACAGGGGGGTGCAGGCCCAGGACACGTGCCCTGCATGGGTGTGCACACGCAGGTGGCGTTTGTGGGTCTCGGCCTGCCCCATGAGTGCTGCGTGCCCCTGAGTGTGCACCGGGTGAATGTTCACCTACCCCAGGTGGCCTGCAGGCAGGTGCACCTGCTCATGCCAGTTGTCCCACAGATCCTTCGGCTGGAGAGCCGAGTGCTGGAGCTGGAGCTGCATGGAGATCGCACCAGCCAGGGCTGTGCAGTCCCAGTGGAGTCTGACCCCAGGCACCCCCGGGCACCAGCCCAAGAGCTCAGACACAAAGCCCAGGTGCCTGGACACTCTGATGACCGCAGATTCCAGGTCACCATGAGCACATGGAGGGCCTGGCTGGGAGAGGCCAGAAGGAAGCCTCAGCAGGGGCCTCAGCGAGACTGGGGCTCACCCACCCCTTAGCTGTCCCTGCCGTCCCTTCCATTCAGGTGCAGCCCAAGAACGCCATGAACCCCAAGAACGAACAGCAGAGGCTGGGGAGCAGCGTGAGTGTGCAGCCACCTAGCTCAGGGGAGAGGGCAGCACCAGAGACCCCAAGCCTAGGGTCTCATCCAGCCAGCCCTGTGTGCCCCACAGCTGCTGGGGGGCCAGAAGCAGCTGCAGGGAGAAGTGAAGTGGGCACTGGAGCATCAGGAGGCCCGGCAGCAGGCACTGGAGACGCGTGTGTGAGTGGCCATCTCACCTGGGGCCCCATCCCGGAGCAGAGAGAACCCCTCATCATGGGCCTGCTGAGCCTCACCCCTGTGTCTTCAGGGCAGCCCTGGGCCGGCAGCTGCAGGGAGCCCGAGAGGAGGCCAGGGCAGCCGGGCAGCAACTGGCCACACAGGCTGTGGTGAGGCCCTGCCCTGCCTGCTTGGAGACTTGGAGGGTGGGGGCCCCACAAGCTCAGCCGGGGTCCACTCTCAGGGCACAGGTTGAGGGCGGCTTCCACCCCAGGTGCTGTGCAGCTGCCGAGGCCAGCTCCGCCAGGCAGAGGCTGAGAACGCTCGGCTGCAGCTGCAGCTCAAGAAACTAAAGGACGAGTACGTCCTGCGGCTGCAGCACTGTGCCCGGGAGGCAGTGGTGAGCCGTGCAGGAGCACCCTGAGGGCTAGGGAGCCCAAGCCTGGCCTGAGTGTGCTGGATAGCTTCAGGGAGACCCCAGGACCCCCGCACTGCTCAGCCTGCTGGGGTGGGGGGATGGTTGGAAAAGATGGGGGGTGGGCCCCATGCGGACCCAGCCCGCCGCCTCCAGAAGCATGCAGACGGTACAGGCCAGGCGCCAGCCAACACGGCCCTCCGGACATTCCTGGAGGCGACTCTGGAGGACATCCGGGCAGCGCACCGCAGCCGTGAGCAGCAGCTGGCCCGGGCTGCCCGCACCTACCACAAGAGGCTGGTGGATCTGAGCCGCAGGCATCAGGAGCTGCTGGTTGCCTACAGGTGGGCCCCGCTGGGATGGGAGGTGTCGGGCATCTGTGGGTCTCTAAGCCTCTGTGCCTCAAAGGCTTGGTGTACAGCAGGAGTGGCCCCAGACAGACACTGGCCTACCCTGACAGGTCACCTGGGAACCCCCAAGCTATTTTTGACACAGCCAGCTTGGACCTGGAACCACTGCCCGTGCCCCTCGTCACTGACTTCAGCCATCGGGAGGACCAGGTGAGGCTAGAGACCCCCAGAAGCTCTAGGCCCAGGAGTCCCCCCACCCACCCACTGCCCCACACCGGCCTTGGCCCCAGAACTTGCCCCAGGCCTCATCCTGGGCTCAGCAGAGACCTCAGCCCCGGGACTCTGAGGGGCCTGCCTTGTTCAGCCAACTGAAGTGTCCCCACCACAAACCTCTGTAGCACGGCGGGCCTGGGGCACCACTCTCATCCCCAAAGAAGGAACCCGGTGGAGCCTCCCAGGGGGGAACGTCAGAGCCACAGTGAGTGCCCTCATGGGTGTGGGGGAGGCCTGTGGGGGATGGGCAAAGAGCACAACGCCTGCACCCTGGGGCCCCCAGTTGCTCCACCAAGCCCCCGCCAGACTGGGTCTGCTCACAGCAATGCACTCAGTAGCACATCCCCACCCTGGGGTCCCTCCGTGGGTCCCGGGGACACTAATAATCACAGGAAAGAGAAGAGGGGCTGCTGCAGGTGGAGCTGGCCTTGAACACCGAGGATCAGGGAGAGCACACCTGAGGGAGGTTTCCGCTGAGACCTGGAGGACTCGAGGGGTGGGAGCAGGGTGCCTGGTGACCCGGCCAGCCCTTGCCTCTGGGTCTCCATGTTCCCAGCTGTACGATGGGCAGGGCTCCCCAGGGACCATTTCCCAGGGTTTAGGGCACACCCATGTGGGGGTGGCATCCCTGTTGATGCTGGGGTCACTGTCTGGGCTGGCCTTGTGGTTTAGCCCTCCCCGAGCAGCCAGCAGAGCCCCTGGGCCCGGGCTGGCCCCACACACGGATGGCTCCAAGGCCTGGGGGGGGGCCACAAGAGCACGGGGAAGCCCATGCCTCCCTCACTCACTCCCAGGTGTCCCCTCCCGGCTCTGGGAACCTGACTCAGCACGGTCACAGGTCTGTCCCTGTGTCACCACGCCAGCTCTCAAAACCACTCCTCCTTTCCTCTCTCCTCACAGGGGCCTGGACGCTGCATCCTGGGCCCAGATCCACCAGAAGCTTCGGGACTTCTCCCGCAGCACCCAGGTAGGAGGCAAGGGCTGGCCCAGGCTCCTCGTCATGCCATGCCCCAGCTCATGGCTTACACCCCCATGCCAGGCAGAGCTGGAACGGGAGCGGGCACAGCTGCTGGTCCGGGCCACGATGGCTGAAGAGCAACTTTCTGAGCTACAGGAGTACGTGGACCAGCACCTGGGCAGGTGGGCAGAGGGAGCTGGGTGTGACCCCAGGGCCCTGGTCTGGCTGGAATGGAGGATGATGGCTGCCTCAGGCGCTAGAGGCAGACCTGTCCACAACTGGGCAGGTCACTTAAGCATGGTCCCTCTGAGCAGGTACAAGCACGAAATCCTGAGGCTGAGGAAGCTAGCAGGTGCAGGGGACCCCTGGAAAGTGGGGGCTGTGCCTCCAGCCAAGCCCCAGCATCCAAGGACCGGCAGCCACTAGGCTGTCTCCCAAGGAGCAGAGCAGAGCCCATCACAGCAAGCACGGAGCCCTCCCACCCAGCCCCCCATGAAACATGAGTCAGGATAGAACCCACAGTCTTTATCGTGTCTGAACACTCAGTTGGCCTGAGAAACAGGGCCCTCCGGGACGGAGGCAGAACTAGGTCTGGGGGCAGCCTGGATGGGTATCCGCGAGGAGACGGCCTCCCCAGCCTGCCCACCCTCAGGAACATCATAGGCCCATACTCGGTCCAGGCCCTCGCCAAGCACGGCCACAGGCTGCCAGGTGGGGAGCGGGAAGCGCCCAGACACCACGCGGGCCCCGGCAGGCAGCTCTGCCCGCAGCTTGTCCTCCAGCAGCGAGAGCTGAGGGAGAGAACAGCAGAGTAGAGGGGGCGGGGGCGGGGCCGGTAGAAAACAGCCGCGCCCACCCCGCCAGCCCCAAGCCTAGCACCCACCAGGCGGGCCCAGGCCTCAGAGCAGCAAACACCCTGGGGTGTGGCTGGGGCTTCCCAGCGGGGCTGGCAACCCCGGACCTACCACGCTAGGGGCCAGGAACACAGACACGTTGCGGCAGTCCCTCAGGCTCACCTGCCGGAAGAGAAGTCGCCCCAGCCGGGGAGAGGCCGGTGGGCACCGGGTCATGGCAGCTTCCGAGTCCCGGCCCCCAGCCCTCGCAGGTGTCAACCGCACCTTGGGCTGTCAGCGGGTGGCCAGGGATCCCCAGGTTACCTTCCAGAGATCCTTGCGGCGATAGCAGACGCTGCCCGCACAGCCGGCCCTCCAGGCGTGCAGCCGCGCCAGCGCCACCAGCCAGGGGTTCAGCTCGTAGCCCACGGCCGGGCGGAGGCCGCACCTGTGGGCCGCCAGCACCTGTGGGCACCGAGAGTGTGGGAACCAGGATGGGGGCAGGGGCGCCTGCCGGCAGGTGGGCGGTGTGGGGCGGCGAAGACCCAGACGCGGGCACTTACGATCCTGCCGTCGCCGGAGCCCAGATCCACCGTTTTTCCGGGGCGGCCTCGCAGCAGCGACAACACGTGCTCCACCTGCCCCGCGCTCGCGCCGACGTAGGGCACCTGGACCGGGAGGCGGCGAGAGTCCACTGGCCGTTCCCGCCCCGCCCGCAGCCCGGCCCGAACTACCCGACGGCGGACGGAGCTCACCCCGGCCCCGCCCAGACCTTGAGACCCTGAGCGGCAGCCGAGCTCCCCTACCCGGCCTGGCCCCGCCCCGCACCTGCAGCCGCAGCGGCACGCGCCGGAAGCCGGGCTGGAGCAGCAGCGCCCACACCGTGTAGGCTGCCAAGCCTGAGCCGGCCGCCGCCTGCAGCAGCTCCAGCGCGCCCAGCTGCCGCTCGCGCAGCTCCGTCAGCGCCTCGGCCGGGTCGTCCTGCTCCATGGCTGCGGGACGCGCGGCTCGTCCGCCCAAGGTCCTTCCAGGCTCGGGTCCGCGGCCCTCGCAGCCTGGACTGGGGCTGGCGGTGTGCCCTCTCCCTCCTGCCGGGAGCCGCCGCGCGACACCGGAAGTGGCCGGCAGAGCCCGCGCGGTCGGTCCGTTGCGCTGTGCGCTCCGCCCAGCCCGGCTCTGCCCTCCCGCGGGTTCCGGCGAGCTACAACCTCGCGGGCTCTGCCCCGCCGTGTCCGGCTCCAAGCCTGCGAGGGTCGGCTCCGTTGGTCCGCTCTGCGGACCGCTGTTGGTGGCCTGTGCTGGCTGCTGGCGACCCGCGGAAGGGGACAGGCAGGCCCTGCCCTGGGGGAGCGCACGTCCCGGCGGGAGTCGGGATACACCCGGCGATCTCACGGGCTACAGCCCCAGGAAAACGGGGCTGCGCGTCTTTGTCGTGGAAGGAAAGGAAGCCTGCTTCGGAGAGGCGCGGTCCTGGCCCCAGAACCAGCCGGGGGCTCGCGTGGGGCGGCTGGAGCCCAGGGAGCCGGTGGGAAAGCGGCTCCCCGGGATGAGACAGCGTCCAGGCGCCAGCACCCCCATGACTCTGCCTCGGGGAGACTGGTGGGGGCGCTCCGTTGACTCGGACACCCAGCGCCAGCCAGACCCCGGGAGGACATCCTTCCAGTTCCCTCCTACAGCCTGAGCGATGAGCCCCAGTGGGCGGTGAAGGGATGGGGGGCTGGGGTCTGAGGGAGAAGTGCATGGAGGAGGGGCTGACACGGAGGAGAGCTTGAGCAGGCCCAAGAAGACAGATGCTGGCTCTCAGGCGAGTGTGGTGGGAGGAAAGCCGGATGTCACAGGCGGGGGCCTCTGGCGCCTGCCCAGCTGCAGGGAAGGCAGACAGCCCCGGGAGTGGGGAGATAACCTTCCTTCTCCAGAAAACAACATACAAAAAGACTGAGTTCCTGGAGGTGACCTTGTGAAGCTGGGGGTGGGAGGCGCACGTGGAAGAGCCGAGCTCTGGGTCAGGCAGCTGGGCCACGACCTCCACACGCAGGATAGGGCTGGACACCCATGAATGTTGGGGTGCGTGCCCTGGCCTAGCTCCTCCTTAGCCATCCGTGGCTGGGGTCGAGCCCCTGCGGGGACAGAGGCTGCTTCCAGACATGGGTATGCCCCAGACCACAGCCCCCAGCTCCCAAGTGTAGAGTGTCTCACAGGCCTGCCCACATGTTGGCCCCAGCCCAACCCAGCTCAGCGTGTCCTGTCTCCTGGGGGCCTGGAACGGCCCTCCCAGGAAAGGAAGGGTGTACACTGAGCTCTAGGGGGAGCGCCCATTCCTGTCCTGCTGCCTGCATTATTCCCTGCACCTAGAGCAGTTACCTAGGAGGCTTACTGGATGAATGCACCTAACTGGACTCTAGCGTGCACTCCCCACTCTTCTTTTTTTTTTTTTTTTTTGAGACTGAGTCTCGCTCTGTCGCCCAGGTTGGAGTGCAGTGGCGCAATCTTGGCTCACTGCAACCTCTGCCTCCCAGGTTCAAGTGATTCCTCTGCCTCAGCCTTCTGAGTAGCTGGGATTACAGATGCGTGCCACCACATCCGGCTAATTTTTTGTGTTTTATTAGAGACGGTTTCACCATGTTGGCCAGGATGGTCTCCATCTCCTGACTTCGTCATCCGCCCGCCTCAGCCTCCCAAAGTGCTGGGATTACAGGCATGAGCCACCGCGCCCGGCCTCCCCACTCTTCTTGCGTCCACACCAGGCACTCTGCTTCTTGGCCTTCGGGCACTCTGCAGCCACCTGTACCTGTGTGAACTGGCACTTGCCTGGAGGTGTCTGATCCACAGGCCCCAGGCTCCTGTAGCTCCTGCCCACGTGCTCACCCACACCGTCTCCCTATCTCCCATGCCACTTTGGCCACCCATCCCCAGGGCAGGCATGAAGCCCCTGGTCTAATGCTCCAAGACCCATTCAGGCACCGTGGCACTCCTGTGGCCCTGCGTCTGCCTGTGTCTCATGAGAAGACAGGTGGTTGCAAAGCCAGGGCTTTCTCTGGGAGGGTCTGTAGGTGCAAGGCTCAGGCACTTCTGAGACAGGTGGGTAGAAGCCAGGGTTCGGCCAGGGCCCAGCCCAGGGTGTTTGTGAACAGGTGGACTTGGGTGTGGCTGAAGAGGAGAGGTTGTAGGAAGCTGGCCAGAGAATCAGGGCAGGTGCCAAAGGTGAGGGGGTTGCTCGGCCCATGGGAAAGCCTATCCAAGACAGAAGTGGAGGAGGTGGCGCAGAGGGCACACGGGCTGCCTCCTGCTCTAGTCTTTGCGGAAGTGTTTGGGCTGGGGGCAGATGGATGTAAGGCTGTGGGCCCCAGAGGAGCGGTCCTGTGCCTGAGCCCTCAGCATGCCACAGTTAGGAGTCTGGGGAGAGGAGAGAAGCAGCAGGGAACCTGAGGAGGGGCAGAAGGTGGGAGAACCCCCACAGTGCATGACGCCCAGCAGCTGCGCTCCTCACCTATCCTCATCAGCCCTTCAGCAGGCAGGTGATCTGTGTGAAAGGGTAAGCCCCTTGCACGTGCAGCTTTCAGACAACCTGCCCTGTGGACGTCCCAGGGCGGCGCTGGAGGTGACCCCCCAGGTGTCCACAGAGAGCATGGCACTCATCAAGCATCTGCATCTGCTAACCTGGAGAAACGACCGTGTCTGTGGGCCCTGCACAGCTGTGTCCCTCACACAGCCTGTTTCCCCCTTGAAAGCTGGGGACTTCGTCTGCCTGGGCAGGGCCTCTGGCCTCCACCCCCACCCCTGGCCCAGGCGAGAATGGAAAGCCATTTCTGGGGCTCAGCCCAGGGGTCCCTGGCCCTTGAGCCGTGGCTGTCTCCTTCCCAGGATCCGAGGGGCTGGGGTGAGAGGAGGCAGCTCGCACAGGGCCAGGGGTCCCGGAACACCCCCATCCAGGGGCTTTTAGCCTCGGGGCCTTGGGCTGTGGCTGTCCCAAACCTCACTGGCCCTTTATGCAGCTGAAAGGCCAAGGAGGAAGGCGGAGACAGTGACAATGGGGCCAGTGGCGGGAAACGGTCCTTAGAGACCCCATTGTGCACCCCGCCCGCCGGAAATGGGCACAAGCAGGACCCTGCAGAGGGGACCCCACACCCTCCGGGCTCCTCGCCACGTCTGGATGCTCAGCACGTCGAAGGGGCCTGAGGACAGAGGGGCCCATTCTTCCCCAAGGGCGGGACGGGGCCAAGGATGACTCTGCGGGCTCACAGCGGCCACGGGGGAAGTCGGCACCCTGCCAGCCTGCAGCCCCTTCCCTCACAGGCCTGGCTCAGAGCCAGAGCGCTGTGCGCCCGCCTGCCCCCACCGTACCCGAGGGACCCTGTGCTCCTCTGCCCCTTTCCTCTCCTGCTGAGCCCCAGAAGCACCTGGCACAGGAGGCAAGTGGGAGCCAGCCAGGGAAGCGGGCAAGGGTGTGGGCGAGGACGGGGCTGGTGGACGCAGCAGAGCAGAAGCTTGCATGAGTGCAGGTCCCCATGTGCCCCCCACCCGGCAGCGGCCCCTCCCCGGAATGTGGGTGTAGCTCCTCCTGACATCTGCTCTCCCTCTCAGTTGCCAAATGGTCTTGAACAAGATACCATTCCCCTGAGCCTCACTCTCCCGCTGGGAGGCAGGAATTGGAGCCATCCTCACAGCTGCAAGGCAGGCCCAAGGCTGGGCTGGACACAGGAGACCAGGTCCACAGCAGCTTGTGTGAACAAAGTTCTTATTGATAGTCCCCATCACCTCCAAAGCAGTGGGCCCCCCACCCTCCCTCCTACCAGCCCCTCCCCAGCACCCGGCCCCTCAGTGCAGCGCCACCTCACAGGGGTGGAGGTGGGCAGCACGGGCAGCCTCGTAGGCACGGCGGAACTCCTGGAATCGTGGGGCACAGCCCAGCCAGGCCTCCCCAAAGCGGCTCCAGCCCATGAAGAGGAAGGTGCCTGGGCCCGGGCGGACGCCACAGTGCAGGGGGGTACGAATGGAGGTCAGCCCCTGGTCCCCGGATCCCCCCGCCCGGAACAGCGGCGGTGTCTGGCGGAGGACCCGGGCGGCCACCACGGTGATGACAGACTCCTGCAGCTCCACATCATGGGCGACCCCATGGATGATCCCATGAATTACTGTGGGGAGGCATGTGGCTGGGGTGGGCATTCAGGGGAAGGCAGGCTCCAGGCTCCCCCCATGGCGGGGACACTCACCAAAGTCGCTGGTGCATGCGGCCAGGAGCAGCTCAGCGTCACTGCAGGGCCTGCAGGCACCTGGCATGCAGAGGGGGTGGTGAGGACAGGCCCTGCCCTCTCCCGGCAGCACCCCAGGCCCCATCCCTTGTCCGCACAGGCGGCAGGAGGCAGCAGGCAAATGAGCAGAGCCCGCGCTCGGGGCCTGATGGCACCTGGGGGTCCCAGGGAGCCACACAGCAGGTGTGCACACCCTCGGCGACACCTGTACTCAGGAAACACACTTGCAGGTGCACATCTCCAAGGCAGGAATGCACACGGACATGAGCCTGGGGGCCGTGCCTAGCGATCAGCTGTCCTGGGCCGCCCTCCTGCACTCCCATCTGACATATGCACCCCAGCATCTGGGACCCCTCTAGTTTCCCGGATCTGAGGTCTGAAGAGCAGCAGCCCAGCTAGGGTGATAGGAAGTGGGGGCAGAGGAAGGGTGGTCTGGGGTCCCTGGCCCAGGGCCAGGGGGCAGAATAGTGAGAGCCCATCCCTTTCAGGGTCAGGCGCCAAGCTCCAGGAGAGCCAAGAGCTGGGCCTGGTGCCCTGCAGGGAGGCGGGCGGCGTCTCCATGGTGACCGGGCTGCACAGTGGACTTTTGTTGGTTGGGCTGGGGGAGGGGAGAGAGGTCACCGCTGGGCCAGGGAGCCCCGGACAGCTTTGGCCGGAGGGTTTGATTCTGCCCCCACCATCTCCTCCCCCAACCGTTCAGGAACCAGAGGCCCAGGATTGCCCTGCCCGGCCTCCCCTTCCCTCCACTCTGCCCCTGCCAGCTCTTTCCAGAGATGAATCGGGAAGGGAGGGCGGGAAGGCCATCCCTCCCCAGCAGTCCCAGGCTGTGTGGCCTGACAAGCCCATTCAACGCTTGGAGCTCACTTTTTCCCTCTGCAGTGGGGCCGACAAGGCACATTCCCGCCAAGTCCAGGCAGGGTAAGACTTCGGGACTCCCACCCTGTCCACCCAGACCGCCACTCACCTTCTACGCCGAGACCGTGGGCCTGCGGGGGCAGCTCGGGGCGCCCGTCTTCGCGCAGCTCAAAGCGGAAGGCGGCCACGCGGCGGCTGATGTCCCGGTGCGGCGTGGCCTGCAGGAAGAGGGCCCGGCGCTCGCGGGGACCCCAGCGCACGCAGCGGCCCCCTGCCGGGCCCGGGCCCTCGGCCAGCAGCAGCTCCAGGGCGCCCCCTGCGCGTTCCGCGAAGACCTGGGCGCCCGCGAAGGGCCGCACCGGCCGCAGACAGGCGATGCCGGGCCGCGCTCTGGGATTGGGGCCGCCCAGGGTCAGGCGCAGCGCCCCAGCCGGGTACAGCCACTCAACCGCGCCCTCCGCACAGGCCAGGGCCAGCTGCCCCACGCTGCCGGGCTCCTGGGTGAGGCCGCTGGGGACAGGACGGGACGGGGCGCTGAGACGGGGGCGGGTCCCCGCCCAGCGCAGCCCCCGCTCCCTCCCGGGGCCGCCTCGCGGATGGGGAAACCGGCCCAGCGCTCTGCGCGCTCCGAGAGGCGCCTGGGGGGTCCTGGCCGCAGCGCACCCCGTCCCAAGTGCGGGGACAGCCCCTCGCCGGGGCCGTACCTGCCCCTCCAGCTGCAGCGCTCCTCGGAGTAGCCGGCGCGGGCGGCCGGGGCCAGGAGGCCGCAGCACAGCGCGCAGAGGAGCGCCGCGGCCGGGAACCCCATGGCGCGGCGGGCGGCGTCCGGGGAGTCGGGGCTCTCACCACCGCTGCCCCGGCGGGGCGCGGGTCCGGGCGGCGGCGGGAGCAGCCGGGGGCGCCGGCCGCCCGGCCCCGGCGAAGCCCCCAAGCCCGCGGCCGCTCCGCCTGCCGCGCAGCCCCAGAGCCCGGGCCGTCTTGGAGCGGGTCGGGTAGGGGGCGGGGCCTGTGGCGTGTCGGCCAATCGCGGCGCGGCCCTGAACTTTCCGCCAACAGCAGGCGCGGGGCGGGGATGGGGCGGGGCCGGAGCCCGGGCGCCGCCAGAGGACTCTCCCACGGTCCAAGCGCCTCGGGGGTTGGGGGGGCCTCGGCACGGAAGGGAGGCTCCTTGCCCGCCCCGTGCTGTGCGTCGCCCCTTCGCCGCGCCCTCACCCTGGCCTCGCCCCCCGCGCCGTCCCGATCGGAGTCCTGGAGCCCTTGATGGAGCCGGGGTTTTGATGTCCACTGGAACCTCGGGGTGGCAGTAGGGAAGGTGGTCCACCTGGTGGCTCCGCCTCGCCCCCATCGGGCGGGGGCGGTCGGGCCTGGTCCTTCCTAACACTGGGACCTGGGCCTGTTGGCCACATCCCTCCCACTCCGGTCCGGTCCTGCTGACCCCTCCTCACAGGCAGGTGGAGCTCCAGAGGAGAGGGGTCGTGACTTCAGAGGCGGGGAGGGCCTGGCCTGGGGGCTGCGCCTTGGCGCTGAGCCAGGCCTCGGGTTTTGGTAAGGGGGTCCTGCTGTAGAGCACGCAGCCCGCAGGGTTAGGCCCCTTTCCTCAGACCTAGCGGCACCCCATGGTTGCCGGATGACTGACCCCGGGCCAGACTGGGCTCCTGGAGGGGCGTGAATGGCGCAGCCACGGGCACCCCTGCAGGCCTGCAGCACATGGAGACACAGGAGCTGGGAGGACACCCCTGGGCCACAGGAGCAGCCCCCACCCACCAAGACGAAACAAGCAGAAACAGGCGATTCGCAAACACACTGTAGCCTCAGTCTGGGGCAGTGTGGGATTCCCAGCAGCCGGGACCGCTGAGTTGGCCTGATGGGAGGGAGTGGGCAGTGGCTGGCCAGGTGGACAGGGAGAGAATGGGGGACGGCAGACAGCCTGGGTCAAGGGCCTGAGGAAGGAGCTCTTGGCAGCCCAGTGAAACCCCAGGGCATGGGTGGTGGGTGAGGACGACAGGTCAGATCACAGAAGGCCTAAGGCACAAGCAAAGGGGTCCGACTACATACTGAACCCCTTACGGACGGCGGAAGCTTTAGCCGGGGCCTGCAAGGACCAGCATAGACTGTGCACCCTGAAGATGTGAACAGTCCATCCCCTGCCCGCAAACCTCCTGCCACTCGGCGCTCGAAACTCATGGTGGACAGATGAGTTCACCAGTGGCAGTCAGACAGATGAGGCCAGATGGCCCAGTGGCAGTGGGAGGCTGGATCCCACTGATCAGGCCCTCCCTCAACCCCAGGGCCCTCCCAGGCCAAAGAGGAACAAGGCACCTACTGGGCTCCACCAGCCCCTGGCTCTGGGCGAGGTGCAGGTCAGAAGCAGCCATCACAATCCCCAAAAGGTGGAAGCCTCCCAAAGGCCTGTCTGCAGCTGAGTGGACAAGCAAGTGCGGTGGGTCCAATTTTTTTTTTTTTTTTTTTTTTGAGACGGAATCTCATTCTGTCACCCAGGCTGGAGTGCAGTGGCTCGATCTCGGCTCACTGCAACCTCCACCTCCTGGGTTCAAGCGATTCTCCTGCATCAGCCTCCTGAGCAGCTGGGATTACAGGCATATGCAACCATGCCTGGCTAATTTTGTATTTTTAGTAGAGACGAGGTTTCTCCATATTGGTCAGGCTGGTCTTGAACTCCCGACCTCAGGTGATCCGCCCACATCAGCCTCCCAAAGTGTTGGGATTATAGGGTCAGCCACCGCGCCCTCTGGTGGTGGGTCCATTATTAAGCCATAAAAAGGAACGAAGTTCTGGCCCCTTGACACCCGCTACAGCCTGGATGAGCCTAGAGGCTTATGTGCTGAGCAAAATAAGCCAGAGACAAAAGGACAAACACTGTTGGATTCCGCTTCTGTGAGTCACCTTAGAGTCGTCACGGTCATGAGGACAGAAAGTGGAGCAGGGGCTGGGGAGGGGAATGAGGGGTTGGGGCTTAATGGGGACAGAATGCTGGAGCTTGATTACACAACAACATAAACGTACTGAACACTATGGAACTGCACACTTTAAAATGGGTAAAATGGTAGATGTTATGATGTATACCTTATAATTAAAAATAAAAATTGGCAAGGCGCAGCGGCTCCCGCCTGTAATCTCAGCACTTTGGGAGGCCGAGGCAGGCAGATCACAAGGTCAGGAGCTCGAGACCAGCCTGGCCAACATGGTGAAACCCTGTCTCTACTAAAAATACAAAAATTAGCTGGGCGTGGTGGCGCACGCCTGTAGTCCCAGCTACTTGGGAGGCCGAGGCAGGAGAATCGATTGAACTCGGGAGGTGGAGGTTGCAGTGAGCTGAGATCCCACCACTGCACTCCAGCCTGGGTGACAGAGCAAGAATCCGTCTCAAAAAAATTAATTGATTAATTAATTACATAAAAATTAAGGCCGGGCGTGGCAGCTCATGCCTGTAATCTCAGCAGTTTGGGAGGCTGAGGCAGGACGATCGCTTGACATCAGGAGTT
This sequence comes from Nomascus leucogenys, assembly GCF_006542625.1. Lineage (NCBI taxonomy): Eukaryota > Metazoa > Chordata > Mammalia > Primates > Hylobatidae > Nomascus > Nomascus leucogenys. The sequence goes on from NC_044398.1 coordinate 102,337,683, forward strand.
CAGGACCAGCCTGGCCAACATGGTGCAACCCCAACTCCACTAAAAGTACAAAAATTAGCTGGGTGCAGCAGCTCATGCCTGTTGTCTTAGCACTTTGGGAGGCTGCGGCAGGAGGATTTCTTAAGCCCAGGAGGGTGAGGCTGCAGTGAGTGTGATTGCACCACTGCACTCCAACCAGGGCGACAGAGGAGACCCTGTCTCAATAAAAATTAAAAAATAAATAAAATATAAAAATCGTAAAGGTTAAACGGTAGACTCGGCCTGGGGCTGGGCACATGAGGTGCTCGCAGAGGTGGGGAGAGGCACACGGGTCGGACGGCAGCAGCCATCCAGGGCTGCTGCCGCTTGGCAGACCCCGGGTCGGCACGGTGGGCTCCAGGCGCCCTCTGGTGGCGGCGTGAGGGTCAGCCCCAGACACCCTCCTGACAGCCTGGGCCCTGGACTTCTCCCCAGGCCTCCCCCAGAGGGGCTAGTGTCTGTGGTTGGAGGGAGGGATTCCTGGGGTGACCTGGTCTGGAAGGGCACATGCCTGGCCCCAAGTTGACGCCTCAACCCCAGGCGTCCCTGCCTCCTCCCCAGCCTCATCTCTGCGGATGCGGTGCCAATGCAGCCACCCACAGGAGAAGCCCTGGACACACACCTCTTCTCCTCAGCCCCTGACCCCACCCAGGAAAGCACCTGGCGTCAGTGGTTGATCTGCTGCCTACAGGAGGGGCCTGGAAGGCCGAGTCTGGCCTCAGTTGCTATGGGTACAGGACCTGACTTGCCAGGGTGCCGGTGCTCAGTAAATACCAGCAGACTAAGTGGGGGGTGGCTGGGCAGAGGAGTGCCTGGAAGGCATCCCCAAGCTTAGGTGATGCCCCAGCTGTCTGTGCTGTTTGGGGGCCCCCTCGAGTGCCCCAAGCCCCAGACCCTCCAGTGCCCTGAAACCCCAGAAGGGGCCTCTCTCCATTTCCACCCAAGTCAGAACAAGAATGACAGCAGCAAGACGTACTCAAGTCAGACAGAAGGAAGAACTTCCCTTAGGCTTTGTTTCTGGAACCTTGGGCCTGGAGTGTGAGGCCGCCCCGGAGACTGCTGGGGCAATCATCTCCCCCGCCTGCGGGTCAGCCTGGCCGTGGCCAAACACAGATGCCATATCACAAGGCCCCTCAGCCCAAGGCAGGGCAGCCAGCCTCACAGCTTGTCCCGAAGCCTGAGACTTGGTTTCTGTTCCTGGCTTGCCCAGAGGGCCCTTGGAGCTGCAGCCTGAGGGGGTGCTGGGGTGGGGGCGGTCGAGACCCTGGTCACTGCCACATGGTTCCCACCTTCGGCCACTGCGTTCTCCCCCCAAACACAGGTCCTGGCTGGTGGAGGACACCAATGCTGCATTTGCCATGAACTGGGCCCCAGCACTGCCTGGCACAGGCAGCCCCACGTCTGGCAGGGGAGCGGCTGCAGACAGGTGGCTGCCCCACGGAGTGCCGAACAACTCGATGGGGAAACCACAGTGCCAGGCACAAAATAGGAGCTGTCACAGCCAGGGCAGGAGCTGGGCTGGCTGGGGCCCTGGGGGAGCAACACCAAGGATGAGGGGAGTTGATGGGAGGGGGCAGGAAGGGAGCCCCAACCCTGGGGAGCAGAGGGGCAAAGGCCCTGAGGCAGATGGAACTTCGAGTAAACCAGGAAGCACAAAGGGTGAGCCCCGGGGGCTCCTTGTTTGCTTGAAGCTCCATCTGCCTCAGAGTCTTTGACCTGCTGCAAAGGGGAGGTGGGCAAGGCTGGCCCCACTCAGGCCATCGGCCCTGAGGGAGTTGGGGAGTTTGAATGTGCCAGCAAACAGAGTCCCCTGGGAAATGGGGAGGAAGCCTAGAAAGAAGGGTCAGATCGCAGGCCAAGACCCCCGCCTGTGTCTCCGTTCACTGGCAGCGGAGCGAGGAGAGAGGTGTGGGCTGACCTGAAGCCAGCCCCTCCTGTGTCCCCAGCTGAGCCCTGCACGGGATTGGCCAAACGCGCTGCTCTGCTGGCCACCCTGCTGCCCCCTCCCTGAGTGGAGCTGGGGTCTGGGACAGTGAAGATGGCTCCTACAACTGAGGGGCAGTGGGTGCCAAGAGCCTGCCAGACCCTGGGCCACCCAGAAACACGCTCTGATAGTGCAACTGTGAGCACTGGCCTGCGTCCCCTCTACCCAGCGGACCTACGAGACTCAGGGTGCTTTGGGGCCCATCAAGGACATAGTCCTATCTGCCAACTCATCCAGGCAGCCTGCACAACCCCTGGCTTCCCTCCACCGGCCACCTGCCCCCCTGCACAGGCAGGATCCGGCCTCGCCCACCCACAGGCCTGCACCTCCGGGCCCACAGCAGCAAGACTCCTGTCTTCGGGATGCTTTCCTCCCTTTGCCGAGAGACCCACCCCCCCACACACACACACACCTCGCATCTCTTCAAGGAGCCGAAAATGCAGCTGCCGACTGATTTGCTGCGGAGCTAAAAATAACTGCCGGGCTCCAGCCAAGGCCCAGGAAAATATCCCATTGCTAGGAGACAACCGTTGCCGGGAGACCGCCATTGCTAGGCGACGCGTGTTGCTATGGTGATGGCTGCGCCCTGAGTCATCCTTAGCCTTGATAGGGGGCGGGCCAGGCAGGGAGCAGAGCTGGAGGGCATCAGAGAAATCCCACCGCCCATGGCACTCAGGGCACCCCCAATGACTGTGAGGTTTTCATGCCTATGGGTGCCCATTCTGGCTGTGGAGGGGCCGGGACAGCCAAACACACCCACAGCCTGCTGCCTCACATGGATGATCCCGGGTGCTCTCGGGCTGTGCTCTGGGCAGGGGGCAGGGGCAGTGTGGGGGGGATGGTGGTGTGGCCATCTGGCCCCCAGAGCAATCGCTTTGCTCTCCAATGTGGGGATCTCACCACAGGTGCAGAGCTGAAGTGAATGTGGGTCCCCTCGCAGTCCTCCAAAGTCTCAGGGCAAGATGTACCAGCAGCCTCTGGTCCTCATCCCCATGGCTCCAGAGTGCCCTCCCAGCCACCTGAGGGAGACTCGTCAGTGCTCAGGCATCAAGGCAAGGGGTGGTCCCAGTGAAGGATGCTCCCGGTAGGGGTTCTGCAGGAGAGGGGCTCTCCAGGTGAGGGGTGCTCCAGGTGATGGTGCTCCAGGTGAGGGTGCTCCAGGTGAGGGTGCTCCAGGTGAGGGTGCTGCAGGTGAGGGGTGCTCCAGGAAAGGAGTGCTCTGGATGAGGCTGCTCCAGGTGAGGGGTGCTCCAGGTGCCCACCGGAGCCCAGGCACATACCGCCTCCCATATCAGTCTCCAGGACCAACGGAGGGGTGCAGGCCTGAGCGGTATCCACATCCCCCAGAGGAGACCAAAGTCTGCTGCGCAGCCCCCTTTGTCCAAGCCACTTCCGTCTGGGGTGGGAGCTGTTCTCCAAAGGTGTCCTCTACAATGGGTCTCCCACCACAGGAGGTGATCCAAACTGCTGGTGCCAGTCACCTTTCATGCTGCTGACGCATCACTCTCTCCCTCATTCGCCAAATTTGCCATGCACCTGTGACATACTGAGCTGGAGGCTCCGTGCCCAGGGACAGAGTGGTGGGGCTGAAGACCCCACCCTGGCCCTCAGCCGGCACACTCAGCCAATAGCTCATCAAACGCACTATCAGACACCAGGCAGACACACGCTGAGAAAAGAAGGTCCTTGGTGCTGGGGAGGTGACGACACCAGTCTGTGGCCCTGTCCACCTGAGGGAGGGCACCTAGGGGAGAATACATTAGCCAAGGTCTGAAAGGCAAGTAGTCACCCAGGTACAGGTGGCAAGGGAGTGCTCCAGGCAAGGGGCCAGGAGAGGAGTGCTCCAGGCGAGGGGTGCTCTAAGGGAGGGGTACTCCACATGAGGAAATGCTCCAGGAAGGGGTGCTCCAGGGGAGGGGTGCTGCAGGGGAGCTCCAGGTGAAGGGAGGGGAGCTCCAGGTGAAGGGAGGAGTGCTCCAGGTGAAGGGAGGGGAGCTCCAGGTGAAGGGAGGAGTGCTCCAGGTGAAGGGAGGGGTGCTCCAGGTGAAGGGAGGGGAGCTCCAGGTGAAGGGAGGAGTGCTCCAGGTGAGGGGTGCTGCAGGGGTGCTCCAGGTGAAGGGAGGGGAGCTCCAGGTGAAGGGAGGAGTGCTCCAGGTGAGGGGTGCTGCAGGGGTGCTCCAGGTGAAGGGAGGAGTGCTCCAGGTGAAGGGAGGGGAGCTCCACGTGAAGGGAGGGGAGCTCCAGGTGAAGGGAGGAGTGCTCCAGGTGAGGGGTGCTGCAGGGGTGCTCCAGGTGAAGGGAGGGGTGCTCCAGGTGAAGGGAGGGGTGCTCCAGGTGAGGGATGGGGCACTCTCCTGGCCCCAGAGGAAGGCCAGTGTGGCTGAAGCTTCATCCTCAAGGGGCCAGGTATAGCACGAGGCTGTGCGCCAGCCGTGCCAGGCACTCAGGGCTGTGCAGACTGCAGCAAAGAATGGACAGGGCCCTGGGAAGAACAGGACCATGACTGCACGGCAAAATGACCCCGCTGCACCCTGGGGAGAAAAGGAGATGGGAGACGGGTGGAGACACCATTGGGGAAGTGGCTGCCACCAGCCATGGTGGAGACAGACAAAGTTGCCCGGCACAGGTGGGGTGACAGAGGTGGAGGGTAGGTGGGTCACAGCTGGTGACAGAGGTGGAGGGTAGGTGGGTCACGGCTGGTGACAGAGGTGGAGGGTAGGTGGGTCACGGCTGGTGAGAGAGGTGGAGGGTAGGTGGGTCACGGCTGGTGACAGAGGTGGAGGGTAGGTGGGTCACGGCTGGTGACAGAGGGGGAGGGTTGGTGGGTCACGGCTGGTGACAGAGGGGGAGGGTAGGTGGGTCACGGCTGGTGACAGAGGGGGAGGGGAGGGGGGGTCACAGCTTTGGAGGACCACGGTTGGCCTTTCTGTGATATCTTCCATGCACTCTTCCCTGCTCAGATGCCCCACAGGCAGGGCTAGCTTCTTGGGCCTCGCCAGGGTTGCATGACCCAAATGCCTGACTCCCACGCTCACCCTATGCACTTGGGGTGTGTCTGGCCCGCCCTGTGCGCTTGGGGTGTGTCCGGCTCCAGCCCCAGCTGGGACTCAACACAAGCACAGCTTGTTCTCTGTCTAAGGCCCTGGCACCTGCTGTGGGGTGAGAGCCCCAGGCACGAGGTAAAACCCTATCGGGGGCGGTCCACGCCTGCTCGCAGTGGGGTGGAAGCTGCTGCCTGAGGGCCAGCCTGCCAGACCACGCACCGGAGACGCCCGGATAGGTTGGACCGCCGCTCCCCTGTTGCCCCAACTGTCTTCACGGGGCTCGTCCTGTCTGCCCCACGCCGGGCAACTTCTTTGGTCAGTACCCAGGTACCGGGTAAGACTTACACAGAAGAGCTGCTGCGCTCACCCCAGGTAGACCCAGTGGCGCCCCCACAGCAAGCACAGAACCACCCCCACTCCGGGACCCAGCCAGGGTGCCATCAGTCTGACACTCCTTCCCGCTGACCCCAGGCCTCACACCAGCCCCTCTGGCCGGGCTTCCCATCAGGACGCTGGGACAGCAGCTGGTTTCACTCCTATTCCGATACTCTCAGGGGCCCCATTCAGCTCTGTAGCTCTTTCCCGGTGCAAAGACCCCCTCTGCTTTCCCCACACCTGCTCCCTCCCTCGGCCTTGCTCCCAGGAGACCCCAGGATAGGGCGCCATTGGCCTCCATTCTCCTGCCCTGAGCCTGCTGGGGCGTCTGGGGTCTCCAGCGGTCCCCACCGAGTCCTCCACCTAAACTAGCACGCCCCACCCCTGCCCCGGGCTGCAGCAGCCGCCGCCTCCAGCCTCCAGTTTATTCCCGAGGGAACTTGCCAGGCTCCTCGGATCTTTGCACCCCCATTCCCAAGACATCCCTCCCTCGCACCGTGGGGGGTCTCAGCTCCAGTGGGGCACCCTCAGGACGCCCCCGCCAGAAGTCACCACCGCAAGCCCTCGGGTGCTTTCACCGTCACTATCTGAACTGATCCGTGCAGTCACTTGTTTTCGCGCTCTGCGGGTGTGCCAGGGTCTCCAATGAGGGGCTTCCGGCCGGGCACGCAGCAGGTGCGCGGGGGGTGTGAGGGCTGTGAAGGGCCCTTGCTGCGGGCTGGGCGGGCCAGAGACCGGGGTCTGACCACCTTGTCTCCTCCGGGCCGGGTCTCGCCTTCCTCGCCTCCCTCGCCTCCCCAGGTGGTGACCAAGGGCCGGAACGCGCGGTGCCGCCCCCGTCCCCGTAGGACCACGGACCCCGGGGCCCCCCTCCGGCGCCTGCTCTCCCGCCTCCCCTCGCCCTCCCTTCTGCCTCCCGTGCCCTCCCCGCCCGCCGCGCGCCCGGGTTTGTTATTGTGCGGGTGCCCGCGGTGAGCGGGGCGGGGGCGCGTGCCGGGCCTGGCGCGTGCTCGTGGACGCCGTGCCGGGAGCGCGCCGCGCGCGGGGGCCGGGGCGGGGCGGGGGCGGGGCTCGGCGTTCTCGGCGCCCCCGCCCGGGCTCGCGAACCCGGATTGGCTCCCCACGCCGGGAGCGCGCGAGGGCGCGGCGTTTGGGGCCGGGCGGGGGGCGCGCGCGGCGCCGGCGGCGGCCGCGGAGGAGCGCGGGGAGGGCGAGGGGAGGAGGAGGCGCCCGCCTGGTTCCCTGCAAAGCGGCCTTATTTATCTGGGCACAGCCTCAGCCTCCCCGGTGGGAGGCTTGGGGCGGCCGATCCTCTCCCACCGGGGAGCTCGTCTCCGTGCGCTGCCGAGGGGGCCCGGCCAGGCCGGGACGCGGGGCGCAGGGCGCGGCCGGGCCCTGCCGGCCAGTCCAGCACCCCGGCGGCACCCGCGCGCCGACGCCCATGCCGGGCTCCCCATGACGGGAGATCGCCCGGCGGACAGCGTGGCATGAGCCAGGAGCCCGAGCCGAGGTAAGGGGCGCGTGCGGCCGGGCTGCGAGGCGGGGAGGGGGCCAGGCCGCACCTCCGCGGCGGCCACAATGAGGAGGGGGCGGGGTGGGGGTGGGGGCCGCGCTGTCGCCGCCCGGGAAGGGCTTACGTAACGGCAGCCCCTTCCCCACCTCCCCCGCGGCCGCTGGGCCTCGGTCCCTGCCTGGCCTTCCCGCAGCCGCGAGCCCCGGCCCCTGGCCTGGAAGAGGGCCGCTCCCCGCTGGCCACTTGGCCGGGGCTGAGGGTCAGTGCCACCTGGGACTTCGAAAGGAGGAATTGTAGGCCCCCGGCCTCCACCCCGGGCGCCTGGTGGGCTCAGAGGGCGCCCCGGGACCTAAGTGACAGGCCAGAGACCGTTAAACTGCACGGGGGTCGCGTGGATGTGCGGCCTGCGGGGCGGCCCTCCCCGGGCGGGCGGCTTCTAGACCTGGGGCCTGCGCTGAGCTATCGCCCGCGGGAGGGGGAGGGTGGGGGGAGGCTGGCACCTTCCTGGTTCTGGAGGCGGGACCGGGCCTTGGCCAAGGTTGGAGGCCTCAGAAGGGAAACGGCACCTTCAGATCTGCCCGGGAGGGGTCCCGTGTCCTCCTAGGGATTGGGTGGGTGGAGAGCGTTCCCCACCCATCACCTCAGAAGGAGAGAGGGCTGCGGTGGCAGCCTCAGGAACTCACGGCCCAGCGGCCACTCCAGGCCCTTCCCAGGCTCCAGGCTCTGTTTGGGCAGCCTGCCCTCCGCAGGAGGAGCAGATGGTGGAGGCCACCTCACCTGCCTCTTCCTTCAGGCCCTTCCCCCACACCCGTGCATCCGAGGGCCCAATGGCCAGGGGCAGCTCAGGCCTCCCCGGACACACGGCCCTCTCCCAGCCCACCCCCTCGGCGGGGTGCTGGACAGTAGCCTTGGAGCAGAAGGCCTGGGTGAGGCCAGGAGACTGAGGGGTTTTCTGTCTCCTGGGCCAGTGCAGAGGCCTAGGGGAACCTGGCTGGCCTGGCCACAGGTGGACACAGGGCTGGACCTGGAGCCGCCTGGAGGGGAGGGAAATTCAAGGCCCAGCTGCAAACGCGGCTGTGTGGGGGGACCCTAGGACTCACTTGCTCTACTCCCTTCCCCCTGCCACCCCAACTGCCCCTCACCTGGGGCCAGACCCATGAGTTCGGCCCCTCCATCGACAGACTCACCGCCTCCAGCTCACACCCACTTCTGGGGTGGCTGAACAAGTCCTACCTCCCACTGATGAGAAGGACACAAACGGCTTCGTGGGTGGGAGGGACGGGGCCCTTGAACCAGCTGGACATGGACCCAGGAAGCCCTATGTTGCCGAGAGTTAGGGATGTCCCACCCAGGTGGCACTGTTCAGCCACCCGAAGACCCCATCTCCTTGCATGTGGGCACCCACTGCTGTGCCTCCCATGACTGGGGTGGCAGTGAAGGGAGCTCTCTGGGTGAGCAGGTGACCTAAGCCTTTCCCACCCGTGGTGCAGGAGGAGCCAACGGCCAAACTGGCTGCAGTGTGTGGATTCAGGCCTCATTCCTTCACTGGGCAGGAAAGAGGGGTCATGGTTTGTGGCAGCTGCCTGGAGCAGTAGGCACTAGGGGCCCAGGCCTCACCTCTGAGAGTGCTCATGCTCTTCCAAGCAGGGGCGAGATGAGGCCTGGATCCCAGCACCCACTCCCCAGGGTGTCCAGCCTGCAAGGCTGAGCTGCCCTGGGCTTGACCGTGGGCCCTCAGTCTGCTGGGGCAGCAACACGGGTTTCTCTTGAGGCCACGTGCCTGCTGGGCCATGGTGCCCCTCCTCAGAGCCCCCGGTGCACCCCCAGAAGCATCTCAAACTGGGGGCGGGAGAGGAGCTCTGCCGCTGTGCCACGTGCCAAGTGGCAGGGACACGGGTGTGCCTGCATCACGGGGCTGCCACGGAATGTGTCAGCCTGCACCCTGTCCCCAATCCCCAGCCACCGCGGCTGTCACCCAGGCTCTGGGGCTGCCGCTGCAGATGGAGCCCAATGTGCATTTCTCTGGCCACCAGGGCCCTGCCCAGCTCCAAGGCCCTCCGTGGGTAGGGCTCAGTGGTCCCTGAGGTTCTGTGAGGGCTGAGTGTTTGGTTAGGCTGTGCCCCAGTCTGATGCTGACAGAGATGGGGGCACCAGAGATGGGGGAAGAGACCTTCAAACTGGGGGCGCTGAGGGGTGAGGTTTCCAGGCATGCATCCAAAAGAAGGATGTCCCAGGGTGGGCACGCGGTGTGCAGCCTCTGCAAGGAATGCAGCGCTGTGGCAGGGACCCTGCAGGATGAGGGCAGTATTTGGAGAGACCACCAGCCCAGGGCCCAGCAGGAAGGCATTGAGACCCCATGAGGCAGAACAGGGCAGAGCGAGGACCCTGTGAGGTACACCCGGCCAGGACTCAGGTAGAGGGAATCAGCCACCCCCGGGGTTCTTGGAGCCAGTCCTAGCTCTATGTAACTTCTGGAAAATCCCTCTGCAAGCTCTGCTTCCCCACTCCTGGTTAGGCAGTGTGTGAAGGAAGGACTCTGGCGGGTCAGAGGAGGGGTGCGTGTGGTGCCAGGGAGAGCAGGGCAGGAGGACCCCCTTCCCTCTCTTGGCTCAGGCCAGATGGTGGAGCACGGGCAGCCACTTCCTCAGCCCCGCAGCTCCTCAAGAGGGAGCCGGCTGAAAAGGAGATGGGCCCTCCTCATCTGAAGGCTCTGTGTATTCCAAGGCCCACCCCAGCCCCGGGGTCTTGGGAGCCCTCTCAGTGACTCAGGTAGCAACCTAGTCCCAACCCCAGAGGCCACTCTCCCCGCAGACACTGGCCATGGCACGATCCGGATTAATTTCCCGAGCTATGCCTTCCCCGCTGACCGGCCTCTTCCTAAATTTGACCAATCCTCCATGAGCCCTCCGGGGGCCTTGGCAGCTGCACCCCTTCCTGCGTGACCGAGCTAGCGGGGTCACATTCCCCATTCATTCATTCATTCCCTAATTCATTCATTCTACGAACATGCAGAGGCCATGCACGTTGGTGCTGTCTGTCCTCAAGTCCTCAGGCCAGGAGGAGAGACCCCAGGTGGACAGTGATGATGACCCGTGTGATTGCAAGACCCTGGAGACGCTTTCTCAAGAGCTGGGGGTCCCAGAGCAGGAGGCAGGGGCCACCTCACAGCAGGAGCTGAAGGATGGAGGAGAAGAGCCTGCAGGGCCAAAAGGCAGGGAAACCCTGCCAGGCAAGCAGGGGGAACGGCGTGTGCCCAGGCATAGGGGCAGGGGAGGAGGAATGGCATGGCTGGGCTGTGGCACCGGGGCTGGGAAGGGGCAGGAGCTGAGGTCTCTGGGCTGAGTGACTTGGTTCGAAGAAGAGGTAGCTCTTGTGGGGCCCCCGCATGGCCGTCTGGGAATGGTCAGCCTGGACGCTGTACATGTACATGTGGGGGCCCCCAGGAGCACCCGGGCCCCACCGTGCTCCCTAGGCTCACTCTGGCCACACGCTTCACGCTGCGTCCCCTGGGGAGGACACAGAGGCCACGGTCACCTCTTCCCCAGCAGCTCCCAGACCAGGCTCAAGCTGCTGAGGACAAGACAGCAGAGGTGGGGCCACCTCTCTCTCTTTCCCCTGGGCTGAGCCCAGGAGCCTCGACAGAATTCCACTTCAAGCTGAGCCAGCACCACAGGGGCTGAGGCTGAGGATGGTGCAGGCATGGCCACCTTCTTAACAAGCCTCTTCCCCTCCCCGTATTAGCACCCAGGCTGCTTGTCCCTAAAGGGAGAGGCAGTCCCTAGCAGCCCACGCAGGTCGTCCGAGCCCCTCTGGGTGGAACGAGGGCTCTCACAGTCACCAAGCAGGAAAGGGGGCTCTGTGAGCCATGGGAACCGGCTCCTTGGTGACCGTCTGGCTGGGTGGGTGGGACCAGGGCCAGGCAGAGGGGCCCTTGTCTGAGCCCCCAGGGACTTCTCGCTTAACGAGCAGAAAGACCCCAGTCTCCACTGTGAGCTCAGCTTTCTCCCACAGCGCCCATGCCAAAGTGTGTGGCTGTTTGCATTTTTGAGCTACGGGGTGGGGGATTCTCGGGCTGAGTCAGTCAAGCCGGGAGTGTGAGGAGCAGCGGGGGCCGGCAGGAACGTGGACGCGAGACTGGGGAGCAGTGGGGCTGCCTGTGCGGGGATGCACTAAGCACACGGGTCGAGAGCTGACCACAGGCAGAGCAGCGCCTTCTGGCAGCGCTGCGGGTGTGGATGAGGGAAGCCAGGCCCCGGACCCATACCCGGACGGCCGCTCCTCAGCCTGTCCCCTCCCTCCTGTGGGCTCTCAAAGCGCGGCTTGATTTCTCCATCGCGACCCTGAGGCGTGGAGGTGGGGACGGGACTGTGGGCGCCGGCAAACGTGAGCTCCCGAGCGGGGCGGGAAAGGAGCCCTGCGAATGCCTCCCCCAGCCCCGGCGCTCCACGTGCAGGCCCATGACTGGGAGCGTTTTCAACCTAAAACGGCACTGCTCCGGGATTATTCCGCCCCTGGCGCCGCCCCCGCCGCCTCCTCCGGATCCTTCCCGGCTTCTCCCCCACCCTTCGCCCCCGGGGCCCCTCCCTGCTGAGCGGGGGTTGCCGGGATTTGGGATTGCGGGGCTGCCCCGACCCCGCTGCTGTCCGCGGTGGAGCCGGGCCCGGGCCTGGTCCTGAGCGCGCGGCTGGGGCGGCCGCTGTCCATGGTGCTGGCGCGGGTGGCGCCCCGGCCGGCGGGATCGGCGGAGGCCCAGGCGTCCCTGGCGGTGAAGGCGGCGCTTCCGGGTGTGGGGAGCGAGGGTCCCCGCTCTAGGGGCACGGAGGATATTTAGACTGGGGCGGCCGTGGGCCTGGTGCTGCCCCCTCGGGCGCCGGCATCCTGCGATATCCCCTCTCCCCGGCTCTGGGAGGGAACCGAGGCAGCCCCGCGCCAGGCCGCCCCGGACACCTGGGGCAAATTCACTCCTCAGAGCCTCGTGTTCCTTACTCGAAACCTGAGATAGCGACCCCTCCACCCCTAAGGGCGGCCGTGAGGTCGGAACATGTGCCGACCCCAGCCGGCCCTTGCAAACGTTGTGATGTCAGCCTCCGGGAGGCCGCGCCTTCTGATCATGGGCACATGATGGGGGTCACCGGCTGTGGGTGCCTCCTCTGTGGAGGGCCCGGCCCCACCTTCCAGGACGCGAATGACACCTTGGGGAGGGGGAGATGGTACAGAGGGTGGAGCTGGGGCTCCTGCCATTAGGGCAGGAAGGACTTTAAACCCAAAGCTGGGTTCTCGGCCATGAGGGCCACGTGTTCTGGCGAGACCCCTGGTCCCGCCTGGTCTACACCCCCTCCCCAGATGTGGACCGGTGGCAAGACTGGCCCTGTCTGGGACTTGGAAGCCAATGTGGGGGCCTGGTGCTGGGAAGAGCAGGGCAGGACCTCCCACTGCCTCCCTGCCTCCCCTCCGCCCTGACCAGATTATGGAGAATGGGCTGCGGGCCTTGGGGTTGCAGTGCCGTCTGAGACCCCGCCACTCTCTGTGGTGGAGCTGGCCAGGCCCTGTAGCCCCAGAAGGGACACTCAGCCAAAAAGATTTGAGCCGTCCTCTTCCTGAGAGTCTGCATATTCAGGGCCCACCCCAAGCCTTGGAACCTTTGTGGGAGACTCTCAGACACCCACTTGGTGGCTCCAAGGGACCTCCCAGTGAGGTCGTGGCAGGAGGGGGCAGGGTGGGCTGGGAGTGGCTTTGGCCCCTCCTCTGAGATTTTGGGGCAGGAAGGCAGGACCTGCATGAGGCTTCAGGCTTAGTCCTGGAGTCACCTAAGACTGGGGAAGATGCATCTTGCTTTGCCCTGGAATGGGGCCATGGGGCTCAGACGTCACTCTCCCAGCCCTTGCTATGAGCCACGCACTGAGCTCATTCACTTTGCAATGCCCCAAGGAAGCAGGTACCGTCACCTCCCCAGGCTTCAAGGTGAGGAAATTGAGGCTCAGAGAAGGGAAGTGGCTTGTCAAGACCACAGAGCCAGGGTGGGGCCCATTTCAAGGGCAGGGCGTGTGACCCCAGGGGCTCTACCTCCTCCCCGGATGTCGGGGTGGGGGTGGCAGCAGATCCGGACTGCGGAGCAGATGGAGGCACAGTGAGGGTCCCGCCTCCCCTTTCCGTGGCCGTGCCCAGTGCCCCCTGCCACCCACTCACAGACTGGAGGCCTGAGGAGGGTGCCCGGAACTGGTCCTACCCCACCCTGTGCGTGGATGTCGCTGGCCTGAAGATAACTTCCACATGGCCTTCCTCAGCCAGCTCTGCCCAAACTTTGGCTTCACCACTTATCTGGCCATGACCTCGGGCAGGCAGTTTGCCCAGCCTTGGCCTCAGTTTCCTCATCTGTGCAGTGGGTACAGTTATCACAGCATCATTCTCATTGGGCAGAAGATTAAAGCGACAGCTTGTGTCCAGGGCTAACCATACTCGCACCACGGCAAACCCTAGGAAGATGCCTGCCCTTTCTTTGCCTGGGTTTGTTTTTTCTTTTCGTTTTTTTTTTTTTTTTTTTTTTTTTTGAGACAAAGCCTCACTCTGTTGCCCAGGCTGGAGTGCAGTGGTGTGATCTCGGCTCGCTGCAACTTCCACCTCCTGGATTCAAGTGATTCTCCTGCCTCAGCCTCCCAAGTAGCTGGGATTACAGGAGCCCGCCACCAAGCCTGGCTAATTTTTGTATTTTTAGTAGAGATGGGGTTTCACCGTGTTAGGCAGGCTGGTCTCAAACCCCTGACCTTGTAATCCACCCGCCTCGGCCTCCCAAAGTGCTAGGATTACAGGCATCAGCCACGGCACCCAGCCCCTTGGGTAGATTCTGAGCCAGGGAAGCCCCTGTGCATGTGGAGGGTGGCTACAGAGCCAGCACCAGAGCCCCTCCTGAGAGCTGCGCAGTCACCCTGCAGGGGAGGGGCCAGAGGCCACCCCAGACCCTTCCCTTCAGTTCCCCTGGCCTGCCCAGAGGGGTGGGCCTGGTGGGTACCTACAGTGGATGGCACAGCAGAAGAGGTGAAGAGAGCAGTCCTGGCCTCACCAGGTCCACCTCCATTTTCTTCTCTGTAAAATGGGCATCATGGTACCTAAGTGACAAAAAGTGTCGGTGTTTCTTGGCCTCACTGGGCAGACAAAAAGGTGTCCGGTCAGGCACGGTGGCTCATGCCGGTAATCCCAGGACTTTGGGAGGCTGAGGCGGGTGGATCACTTGAGGTCAGGAGTTTGAGACCAGCCTGACCAACATGGAGAAACCCCGTCTCTACTAAAAATACAAAATTAGCCAGGTATTCCCAGCTACACGGGAGGCTGAGACAGGAGAATCACTTGAACCCGGGAGGCAGAGGTTGCAGGGAGTCGAGATCGTGTCTCTGCACTCCAGGCAACAAGAGTGAAACTGTGTTTCTTTTTGTTTTTGTGATGGAGTCTCGCTCTGTCGCCCAGGCTGGAGTGCAGTGGCGCCATCTCGGCTCACTGCAAGCTCCGCCTCCCAGGTTCACGCCATTCTCCTGCCGCAGCCTCCCGAGTAGCTGGGACTACAGGCGCCCGTCACCATGGCCAGCTAATTTTTTGTATTTTTAGTAGACATGGCGTTTCACCATGTTAGCCAGGATGGTCTCGATCTCCTGACCTCATGATCTGCCCACCTTGGCCTCCCAAAGTGCTGGAATTACAGGCGTGAGCCACTGTGCCCGGCCGAAACTGTTTCAAAAAGAAAAAGAGGGTGTCCATGGGCAATGCAGGTTGAGCCCAGTGCATACCGTAGGTGCCCAATGAGTGCCACGAGTGGCCATGGTCAGCTTCCTGTTGCTGCACACAGTCCAGGAGGGAGAGGCAGGCACTCCCATCCTCTCTGTCTGGTGGTTCCGGGAGCACCACAGGGACGCCCAAGGAGGGAAGGAGCCCCTCTGCACCCGCCCCCAACCCCAGCGTTCCAGACTCAGCAACAGACTCACTCCCCCTCCCGGCCCTCATCCACAGAGCGTGCCAGGAAGATGTCGAGCCCGGGCATCGACGGCGACCCCAAGCCTCCATGCTTGCCTCGAAACGGTCTGGTGAAGCTGCCAGGCCAGCCCAACGGCCTGGGTGCGGCCAGCATCACCAAGGGCACACCAGCCACCAAGAACCGCCCCTGCCAGCCACCACCCCCACCCACCCTCCCACCACCCAGCCTGGCTGCTCCACTGCCCCGGGCTGCCCTGGCCGGGGGCCCGTGCCCCCCGGCAGGTGGACCGGCCTCAGCCTTGGCACCCGGGCCCCCAGCAGAGCGGCCGCCGCTGGCCACGGACGAGAAGATCCTCAATGGGCTCTTCTGGTACTTCTCGGCCTGCGAGAAGTGTGTGCTGGCCCAGGTGTGCAAGGCCTGGCGGCGCGTGCTTTACCAGCCCAAGTTCTGGGCAGGCCTCACGCCGGTGCTGCACGCCAAGGAGCTCTACAACGTGCTGCCTGGTGGCGAGAAGGAGTTCGTGAACCTGCAGGGCTTTGCCGCGAGAGGCTTCGAGGGCTTCTGCCTGGTTGGCGTCTCCGACCTGGACATCTGTGAGTTCATTGACAACTATGCGCTCTCTAAGAAGGGTGTCAAAGCCATGAGCCTCAAGCGCTCCACCATCACGGACGCAGGCCTCGAGGTGTGCACCAGGCTTGGGGGGCAACAGGGCTGGGGGGCAGGGCTGGGCAGCAGCTACCCTGTGGAGGCCGGAGAGGATGGTGGCTTTGGGGTGGGGGGGTGTGCGCCAAGGCTGGGTGGTGGGGGGCACAGGGCAGGGCTGGGGGGCAGGGGCAGGCAGCAGCAACCCTGTGGGGGCTGGAGAGGATGGTGGCTTTGGGGTGGGGGGGTGTGCGCCCAGGCTGGGTGGTGGGGGGCACAGGGCAGGGCTGGGGGGCAGGGGCGGGCAGCAGCAACCCTGTGGGGGCTGGAGAGGATGGTGGCTTTGGGGTGGGGGAAAGAAGGACTGACTACGGGGGACTTCTTGCAAAGCGAAAATGTGGGTCCCTTGTTCAAAGACAATCAAGATTTTCAAGATGGCAGCAGCAGGGCAGTGGATTAAATGCAGGGCCCAGGCCCGGTGGCTCAAGCCTGTCATCCCAGCACTATGGGAGGCGGAGGCAGGCCGCTCACTTGAGGTTAGGAGTTCATGACCAGCCTGGTCAACATGGTTAAACTCTGTTCCTATTAAAAATGCACACACTAGCCAGGCCTGGTGGCGGGCACCTGTAGTCCCAGCTACTTGGGAGGACACTGAGGCAGGAGAATTGCTTGAACCCAGGAGGCCGGGGGTGCAGTGAGCTGAGATCATGCCACTGCACTCCAGCCTGGGACCTGGGCAACAGAGTAAGACTCTTTCTCAAAATGAATGAATGAATGAATGAATGAATGAATGAATGAATGAATGAATAAATACAAATGCAGGGTAGGGAGGATGCTAGGGGGAGCTGAGGGGCAGCTGGGAAAGAATCCCTAGGAGTAGAGGTCAGAGGAGCCGCCTGGCAGCCGGGCCTGGAATCTAATTGTAACACTGGTGCCAACGCCCCCGGCATCTGCCCTGGCCAGGCCCTGGGCTCTCGTCCCGATGCCCCGCCTCCTCACACACTGCCAAATGTTTTCAGGGTTCAGCTCCCTGCATGTTTACACCCTACTGCTTCCTCCCTGCGGGCTCCACCCCTTCTCCTGCAATCCTGACCCGGCGCCCGCCCGCCTGCAGGTTATGCTTGAACAGATGCAGGGCGTGGTGCGTCTGGAGCTGTCGGGCTGCAACGACTTCACCGAGGCTGGGCTGTGGTCCAGCCTGAGCGCGCGCATCACCTCGCTGAGCGTGAGTGACTGCATCAACGTGGCCGACGACGCCATCGCGGCCATCTCGCAGCTGCTGCCCAACCTGGCGGAGCTGAGTCTGCAGGCCTACCACGTGACGGACACGGCGCTGGCCTACTTCACGGCGCGCCAGGGCCACAGCACACACACGCTGCGCCTGCTCTCCTGCTGGGAGATCACCAACCACGGCGTGGTCAACGTGGTGCACAGCCTGCCCAACCTCACCGCGCTCAGCCTCTCGGGCTGCTCCAAGGTCACCGACGACGGCGTGGAGCTCGTGGCCGAGAACCTGCGCAAGCTGCGCAGCCTTGACCTCTCGTGGTGCCCACGCATCACCGACATGGCGCTGGAGTACGTGGCCTGCGACCTGCACCGCCTGGAGGAGCTCGTGCTCGACAGGTGCGCGCCCCCGGGCCGCGCCGGGCGGGGTAGCACAGGGCGGGGCGGGGCCGGGCGGGGCTGCACGGTGCGGGGCGGTGCGGAGCGGGGCGGGGCTGCACCCGGCGAGGGACGGGGGCTTCCGGCGGGGCCGGGGCTGTGGCGCGGTGGGCAGAGCCCTCGGAGGCACAGCGCCTGGGGAGTGGGCAGAACCACAGCACGGGTTGGCTGGACTCCTGTCCTTCCCGGTGGGTGGGAGCGAGGAGGGGCCAGCGGCTGCTCCGGGTGGGGCAGGAAGGGATTCACGCCAGGGGCACTCCCAGGAAGACGAGGGAGGGCCGGGGCCAGGTGATTTGAAGGCGGGGGTCCCCTCTGGTGCAACCACAGGTGTGTACGCATCACGGACACTGGCCTCAGCTATCTGTCCACCATGTCGTCCCTCCGCAGCCTCTACCTGCGATGGTGCTGCCAGGTACCGGCTCTCATGCCCCGGGATTGGGGAATCGGCGGGGAGGTAGGGGCGCGGGGAGAGCTCCCGGCCCCACTCAGATCCTGGGAGAGTCTGGGGCCCCTACCTATCCAGCAGCCGACCTAAGCGGAACCCAGGGGTCCCGGCGGCCCCCACCAGCACTTCCCAGCCGCCTCCCGGCTCCGGGGGGCACTGAGGAACCCTGGGCTTGAACCCGCCTAGCCCTCCATGTACCCCAGGGTGCCCTCCGCCTCGGTGCGAGCGGAAATCGTTAAGTCGCTCCTCCACTCCCGACAGGTGCAAGACTTCGGGCTGAAGCACCTCCTGGCCCTGGGGAGTCTGCGCCTCCTGTCTCTGGCAGGTGAGACCCCCGTTTCTGCTCTGACGCTGGCAGTGACCACCCACCCCCACTTAGTCCACCCGCCCAACCTGCCCGGTCCTTGTGCAAACTCACACCCGGCGCGGACACACAGTCCCGGGTCCGAGGCTGAGGAGGAGGGAGACGCGGCCCCGCCGTCCCCGCCCGAGCCCTGGGCCGCACGCACTGAGCCGCCCTCTGACCCCGCCGCAGGCTGCCCGCTGCTCACCACCACCGGGCTGTCGGGCCTGGTGCAGCTGCAGGAGCTGGAGGAGCTGGAGCTGACCAACTGCCCCGGGGCCACCCCCGAGCTCTTCAAGTACTTCTCGCAGCACCTGCCCCGCTGCCTCGTCATTGAGTAGCGCGGGGCCCCCGCCCCGGTCGCGGGAACCCGGCCATGACCTGGGCGGGGGCGCGGGGCGCCGCCGAGCCCCCTCTTCCCGCCTTGCGCCCGGGGGAGCCCCCGCGCCCCCGGCCCAGGGCGGGAGGCGGGGCGAGCCGAGGGAAAGCCCCGCCCCGACCTTCGGCCCCTCCGCCCTCCCCTCCCCGCCCCGCCCCGGGCAGGGGGTGGCGGCGGGTGGGCCCGCCCCACGCACGCACGCACACTCGGGGACTTTGTGCATGCCCCTCGTGCCCGCACTGCACGCCGCCCTCCGCCACGCCACAGCCACAGCCGCCGCCATCACTCGCTCGCCCTCCCGCTTGGGGGGCGGGGCTCGGTCCTTGGGGGGGCGCTTTGAGCTCTCCAGACTGTGCCCTTACCGCCTTCCCCGCCACACCCGCTCTGTCTTCCCACTGTCCCCCCATCCCGGGCAGGGCCCAGTGGCATTGAGGGGGCTGGGTCCCCCAGGACACGGGCCCAGAAGAGCCCCACGGGCTTCCTGCATCTTCCACCGCACCATGCCTGGAGCCCTCCGAGGGGTGTCAGGGGAAACAGGCCACCGCCAAAGCCATGGCCCGCCGCCGAGAGCCCAAGCCCCACCCCCACCTCCTCACCCATCCAGCCTGACCCACGCGGCCTCTCCTCCTCCTCGCCGCTGTGTGGGGCAGTCCCCTGTCCGCCCCAAAACCCGGCCTTGGTCCCTGGCCAGGCTGAGACAGAATTGGGCAGGGAGAGGGCAGAAGGGCTGGCGATCACTTGGAGTCATCAACATGATCCCAGCTGACTCCGGTCGGCCTCAACCCAGGAGTGGCGCAGGCACTTCGCAAGCTCCCGAGCTGTAGCCACCCTCAGGCCTGGAAAGAGGCCTGAGCCGACCTCACCTCAGCCCTTGCACCCAGCCGGGCTCAGTTCAGGCCTGGGCACCGAGCTTCACCCTGGGCGGGTCTCCTCAGGTGGAATCTGCAGAGTGGACCCAGCCAAGGGTCAGGGTCAGCACTGGGTCAGCGACTCCAATCTTCCAGTGGCCAGCACACCCTGGACACCCCAAGGAGGGAGGGCTCCTTTCTAGCTCCCCCACCACTTCACCCCTCCCCAGCTTCCCAAACCTCTGCCTGCCCAAATGGGCTCTGACCGTGCTCTGTCGGTCCGAGACATTTGGAAGTCCTGGAGGATGCTGGCAAATCTCAGCCGTCGCTGAGGAGGGGGCTGGGACCCCTTCCCATCCCAACCTTGAGCCCCAGGAGATACCGCACCCACACCCAATCTTGGGACACTCCCTATCTGGTTGGAAGAGAGTAACCAGTTTCCAGAGAGCCAGAGAGTGAGAGAGAGAAAGAGAGTGAGAGAGAGAGAGAAAGAGAGAGAGATGCTGTTGAATCAGAAACAGATCAACAGCCCAAAGATTTTCCTGTCCCTGGAGTGCCAGCCCCAGGAAGCTCCAGGGCTGAGTGGTCAGGAGCCAGTTTCTCCAGCCCCTCCTCCCCACAACCCCTAGTGGGGAGGGGCAGCTGTCCATTTGCCCAAAGTATTAATGCAACTGAAGCTGTGATATTTCCAACGACTGTAGGAGGAAAAATTAAGGGGAGAGAGGAAAACAAAACCAACCAACCCCTAAAGTCATTTTCTTATTGTACATAACAACCTCATTCTCCTGTATATGCGGAAGATATAACCTTATATTTGGTAAGTGTTTCTTGTGCTATTTTATCACGTGACCTGTTTATAAAAATATATATTAAAAAAGTTGTAAAAACATGTGTCTGAGTTGTTTTTAGGTCCCCAGACAACGGTGTAGGCGGGCACATCTGCCCTGCACGTCCCAGGTCTCGGGATTCTCCTGTATCTCTTATCAGATTTATTCTTTCTTGCAACAAAGGGGTAGAGGCTGGATGCCGACACGGTAGAATGGAAACAGTAGTGACTACATGGAAGGCAGAGGACCTCCCATTCCTTAAAGGGAGAGACAACACTAAAGTCACTACACATAATATTCCCACGTATCTAGACTCTAGCGCGCCCTTCCAGAGAGGCAGAAATGGGCCCTGTTCTATGCAGTAACAGGCAGGGACAAGAATGTTGCCAAAGATGACACAATGCACCAACAGCACACAACAGCTCACACCCAGGGGAGAAAGAGAGGTCGAAAAAGGCAACTGAGGCTGGGCACGGTGGCTCGCGCCTGTAATCCTAGCATTTAGAGAGGCCGAAGAGGGTGGATCACCTGAGGTCGGGAGTTCGAGACCAGCCTGACCAACATGGAAAAACCCCATCTCTACTAAAAATACAAAATTAGCCCAGCATGGTGGCCCATGCCTGTAATCTCAGCTACTCGGGAAGCTGAGGCAGGAGAATCGCTTGAACCCGGGAGGCGGAGGTTGCAGTGAGCCAAGATTGCACCATTGCACTCCAGCCTGGGCAACAAGAGTGAAATTCCGTCTCAAAAAGTTTTAAAAAAAGAACGAGGGCAACTGGTTGAACAGGTGTGTCAGGCACTGGGCATTCAGTGGGGACTGAGCCAGAATGTGACTCCTGCCTTAGTGGAATTCACACTCGTATGTGACCGACAACAACCAGTAAACAAACGAATGGGTGGTGACAAGTGCCGTGGAGGCCACAGTGATGGAGAAGCCCATTAGGGCAGTGGTCAGGGAGGTCCTCTCTGTGGAGGAGGCATCGCACATACAATGTCCCTGAGGCAGGAAAGGGCTTGGTAGGCTGGGAATGGAGGTGGAGGCTGCTGTGGAGGGAATGGGGCTGGAGGTGGGCAGAGGAAGGCAGAGGCCAGGGGGCTGCCGTGGCTGGAGATACGCAGGGGAAAGCAGAGGCCAGGAGTTGGGGTTCATTCACAGCGCAGTGGGAGCTGCCAGAGGCCTCAGGCAGAAGACCTGGTGCCTGAATTCTGTGCGGGTTTCAGATCAGAGGGGAACGACAGACCCAGGAAAGCCGTTGGGAGGCTGCTCCCGAGGTCCAGGAGTGAGGAAGGAGGGGAAGACTCGGGGCATTCGGAACTTGTCTAGGGATGACCAGAAGTCATGATGGACCTGGGGATTAAAATAGGTGATGGCATTAAAATAGTGAAATTGAGACTTAAAAAACACAGGCCAGGCGCAGTGGCTCACACCTGCAATCCCAGCACTTTGGGAGGCTGACGCCAGAGGATTGCTTGAGTTCAAGAGTTTTAAGACCAGCCTGGCCAACATGGTGAAATCCCGTGTCTACTAAAAATACTAAATTAGCCGGGCGTGGTGGCGGGCGCCTGTAGTGCCAGCTACTTGGGAGGCTGAGGCGGGAGAATCGCTTGAACCTGGGAGGTGGAGGTTGCAGTGAGCCGAGGTCGCGCCACTGTACTCCAGCCTGGGGGACAGAGCGAGACTCCGTTTAAATAAATAAATAAATAAATAAACCACACAAGCACAGCACCGAAGCGCAATGGCAACGCCCAGGGCGGCCCGCAGACCCCAATCCCGGGCCTCTCCTGGCCTCTGCCAACGCAGCTCCCTGACCCGGAACTTTCGTGGTGTCGGGCGAGAGTGTGTGCCGCCTTCCTGAGACGGGCGGGTAAGAAAAGGACCACTTCCGGCGAAGGGCGGGAAAGACAGCGGCTTCCGGCGCGGCGGTTCCGGACAGCCGTGCGCTTTTAGTAAAAGATTGGGGTTCGCGCGGGGGAGAAGGGCTGCCCCGGGCCCTCCGGTTCTCGTCCCGCAGCGTCCGCTCCCCCGCGCCACTGTGCCTGGGAACCTCTGCGCCGCTCCCAGGAACCCTGTACTCCGGGGTCGCCGGCTTCTCTCCTGCCTCCGGTCCCGCCAGACACCTCGAGCTCCTTGAGTAGCTCGGTCCTTGAGGTCCCTCTGGGCCCTTCCCGCGTCTATCGCCTGAGTCCCCGGGCCCCTCTAGCCCTCTGTTCCCTCCCCTCTTTTGTTCCTCCCTAGAGCCCCGCCGCCCTCAGGGCTGACAGTGTGGACAGCGGGAGTCTCCTCGCTCCCCTGCTGGGATTGACTGACCAAGCGTTTAGTGACTGCCCAGATCTGGCTGATGGGGGGACCGAGAGGTGGCCTGGGCCGGGAATGTCCAGCTAGGGTCTTCCGTGGACGTCAGACATGAAACTGACAGGCCTAAGGGAAGCTAGGGAGTCCCCTCACTGTTCAGCCAGAGTGATGGGCTGGACTGACGGACTCCAGTGAATTTGAGCTTGCCAGTCAGGCTGATTGGTTGATGGACAGCCCTGGACTGGCTCACTAAGACTGACCAGCCTGGGCCCAAGCAGTTCTGGGGTCCCAACCTGGGTGGAAGGTCTGAACTGATGACGCACCCAGGCTGACCAGGCCAGCCCACCTCACTGACCTCCTGACCCCTGACCTCATCACCTGTGCAGCCATGGAGAAGATGTCCCGTGTGACCACAGCCCTGGGTGGCAGCGCGCTGACAGGCCGCACCATGCACTGCCACCTGGATGCTCCCGCCAATGCCATCAGTGTGTGCCGCGACGCAGCCCAGGTGGTCGTGGCAGGCCGTAGCATCTTCAAGATCTATGCCATCGAGGAGGAACAGTTCGTGGAGAAGCTGAACCTGCGTGTGGGGCGCAAGCCTTCGCTGAACTTGAGCTGTGCTGACGTGGTCTGGCACCAGATGGATGAGAACCTGCTGGCCACGGCAGCCACCAATGGCGTGGTGGTCACGTGGAACCTGGGCCGGCCGTCCCGTAACAAGCAGGACCAGCTGTTCACAGAACACAAGCGCACGGTAAACAAAGTCTGCTTCCACCCCACGGAAGCCCACGTGCTGCTCAGTGGCTCCCAGGATGGCTTCATGAAGTGCTTTGACCTCCGCAGAAAGGACTCTGTCAGCACCTTCTCTGGTGAGGCCACAGAGGCAGGTCAGGGCAGGTGGGCGTCTCTGCCAGTGCCCAGCCTGTCCATGCAGGCGGAAAAGGGCTCCGTGCATCAGAGGCCCTCAGGATCACTCCCAGAGGGCTTCCTCAGGGGGAAAGGGAATCGGCAGGGGAGGGATGGGGCAAATTGGGCTGGACGGCATGTGAGCCAGGGCAGTGAAGTGGGAAGAGGCAAGAGATGAGACCAGTAGAAATTGAGGCTAGGTGTCGGGTGAGGGAGGGCAGAGCCCCAGCGGTCTCCCAGCCACCCCGGGTGGTGAACAGAGAGCCACTGACCCCCTTCCCTCACATCGGAACTGCAGAGGCTGCCTCATAGCAGGAGGTCTGCCAGGACTTCCAGGTTTCCTGGTCCAGGGAGGCAGAGGAGGTGGGTTTGCTGTCCAGTGCCCTGGGGCCCTTTTGCTAACAGGCCCAGCTCCCTGATGGCTGCCCTGAGCCAGCTCTCCCTTGTTCACCTGGAGGAGACTAGGTATGAAGCACAAGGCGGAGCCCTCAGGGGCCTCAGATAATTTACGGGCCACTTAAGACAGATCCTGGCCGGGCGCGGTGGCTCACGCCTGTAATCCCAGCACTTTGGGAGGCCGAGGCAGGCGGATCACGAGGTCAGGAGATGGAGACCATCCTGGCTAACACGGTGAAACCCCGTCTCTACTAAAAATGTTGGGCGCAGTGGCACACGCCTGTAATCCTAGCTACTTGGGAGGTTGAGGCAGGAGAATTGCTTGAACCCGGGAGGCAGAGGTTGCAGTGAGCCCAGATCGCGCCACTTGCACTCCAGCCTGGGTGACAGAGGGAGACTCCGTCTAAAAAAAAAGACAAATCCTGAGCTGCTTCCCCTGGAGGGCCCTGGAGGAAGGTTGGGCACCGCCCTTGAAGCCTCTTGGTGTTGTGGTCCCCTAGGGTGGACCTGGGCCCTGACTCATCCAGTCCTTTGGGACTGACCAGGCAGTTCCATCTCCAGGTGAAGGGACTCGGCCAAGGCTGGGGCACCCTCCTCAGCACCTCCTTGGGCCTCCCACAGGGCCGTGGGAGTGGGCGATGGCTGGGTGGGTTCCTGTTCTCTCAGTGCTCAGCTGCTGCATCCTGAGGCTGCACCACAGCTTTGCTCATGGACCGATGGAGGATGCAGAATCTAGGGCAAATGAGGCCCGGGAGTATGTGTGAAAAATCACGTGGCGTCCTGCTCCTGGGCCCAGGCTCTTGTGGCGACTCTTGTGTGGCTGCTTCCTTGGGCAGATCTTGGGAATGTCCACTCTACCCTCTGGGCCTCTGTTCTGGGCCACGGGCAGGTGTGTGACGCCATGCCACAGCTGTTCTGAGGGTGCATCTCGTGAGCCAGCCCCGTCACTTCCCCTGCGTCGACCTCCTGCCTGCAGGCCAGTCCGAGAGCGTGCGGGACGTGCAGTTCAGTATCCGTGACTACTTCACCTTCGCCTCCACCTTCGAGAACGGCAACGTGCAGCTCTGGGACATCCGGCGTCCCGACCGGTGCGAGAGGATGTTCACAGCCCACAACGGACCCGTCTTCTGCTGCGACTGGCACCCCGAGGACAGGTGTGGCATATGGGGATGCAGGTGGCAGTGGGTTGACAGTAAGCTCTCACTGCCTCAGACCCGTGAGACAGTCCGGAGCAGCAGAGCTGGGGGGTCCCCTCTCTGCAGGAAAGGCCACCGAGGGCTTGGGTGGGCCTTCTTCCCACAGGGGCTGGTTGGCCACGGGAGGGCGTGACAAGATGGTGAAGGTCTGGGACGTGACCACACACCGTGCCAAGGAGATGCACTGTGTGCAGACCATCGCCTCGGTGGCCCGCGTGAAGTGGCGGCCAGAGTGCCGCCACCACCTGGCCACGTGCTCCATGATGGTGGACCACAACATCTACGTCTGGGACGTGCGCCGGCCCTTCGTGCCAGCTGCCATGTTTGAGGAGCACCGAGACGTCACCACGGGAATCGCCTGGCGCCACCCCCACGACCCCTCCTTCCTGCTGTCTGGCTCCAAGGACAGCTCGCTGTGCCAGCACCTGTTCCGTGACGCCAGCCAGCCCGTCGAGCGCGCCAACCCCGAGGGCCTCTGCTACGGCCTCTTCGGGGACCTGGCCTTCGCCGCCAAGGAGAGCCTTGTGGCTACCGAGGCGGGGCGCAAGCCCTACACTGGCGACCGGCGCCACCCCATCTTCTTTAAGCGCAAGCTGGACCCTGCCGAGCCCTTCGCAGGCCTCGCCTCCAGTGCCCTCAGTGTCTTTGAGACGGAGCCAGGTGGCGGCGGCATGCGCTGGTTTGTGGACACAGCTGAGCGTTACGCGCTGGCTGGCCGGCCACTGGCCGAGCTCTGTGACCACAATGCAAAGGTGGCTCGAGAGCTTGGCCGCAATCAGGTAGGTAGGTGCTGAGCCTGGGGGGCCCGGGGCCACGACCTCAGGGCAGGGGCTGGTTCCTCCGTCAGCTGCGCCCACCCCAGCTTAAGCTCCGCAATGGACTCCAGCCAGTCGCGCCAACAGCCCTTGCCTCGGTAGCTGAGGGTGTCAGGATCACACAGGGCCAGGGTTCCAGGGTGGGCCAGACCCGGGAGTGTCCTCTGCGGGGCGGGGATCTCGGGAGTCAAGTTCTCTGTTCTTCCCCCTTGCTTCTGGAGCTCTCCAGGCACCAGCAGCGGTGGAGCCGTGCGCTGCCGCTCCCATGCCCATCTCTAGCTGCCCCGCAGGTCCCCACTGCCCAGTTGTGTTTTCCTCTGTGCTGCTGTAGGGTGGGGACTGGGGTTTTTGTCTTTCCCATGAGCCTCAGCTTTCCTACCTGGGCTGGGCCTGGACCTTGGGTACCAGGGGCAGCTGAATGCTGAGGGCTTGTGACTGTCCAGGCAGAGGGGGACCTGCATGGGGTGCTGGGTGTCCAGGACGCCCACAAGTAACCAGTGCCCACCCCTAGGTGGCGCAAACGTGGACCATGCTGCGGATCATCTACTGCAGCCCTGGCCTGGTGCCCACTGCAAACCTCAACCACAGTGTGGGCAAGGGTGGTTCCTGCGGCCTGCCGCTCATGAACAGGTAGATGCCGGGGGCAGCTCTCCCCAGGGGCTGGGGCTGCTGGAGCCCACCCACCCATGGGCCCTTCCTGCCCCCAGTTTCAACCTGAAGGATATGGCCCCAGGGTTGGGCAGTGAGACACGGCTGGAGCGCAGCAAAGGAGATGCACGGAGCGACACGGTTCTGCTTGACTCTTCGGCCACACTCATCACCAATGAGGGTAGGCTGGGGTGGGTAGGGGTGCTGATGGGAGAGGGGCGGGGGTGTCGCAGAGGACCCTGAATGCCTGCCCCATTGTCGGGCAGATAACGAGGAAACCGAGGGCAGCGACGTACCTGCCGACTACCTGCTGGGTGACGTGGAAGGTGAGGAGGACGAGCTGTACCTGCTGGATCCGGAACACGCGCACCGTGAGTGGAGGTCCGGGCAGGGTGGGGTTCAGAGGCGGATGGAGGACAGACTCAGAGCCTCTGCTGGTCCCTGCCTTCCAGCCGAGGACCCTGAGTGCGTGCTGCCGCAGGAGGCCTTTCCGCTGCGCCACGAGATCGTGGACACGCCTCCCGGGCCCGAGCACCTGCAGGACAAGGCCGACTCCCCGCACGTGAGCGGCAGCGAGGCGGATGTGGCCTCCCTGGCCCCCGTGGACTCCTCCTTCTCGCTCCTGTCTGTCTCACACGCGCTGTACGACAGCCGCCTGCCGCCCGACTTCTTTGGCGTGCTGGTGCGCGACATGCTGCACTTCTACGCCGAGCAGGGCGACGTGCAGATGGCTGTGTCTGTGCTCATCGTCCTGGGTGAACGGGTGCGCAAGGACATCGACGAGCAGACCCAGGTGTGTGGTGGGCGGGGCCTCCCCCCTCTGCAGCGCCGCCCCTGGCACCCAGATCCTGATTGCCGGGCGCTCTCTCCCCCAGGAGCACTGGTACACTTCCTACATCGACCTGCTGCAGCGCTTCCGCCTCTGGAACGTGTCCAACGAGGTCGTCAAGCTGAGCACCAGCCGCTCCGTTAGCTGCCTCAACCAGGCCTCCACCACCCTGCACGTCAACTGCAGCCACTGCAAGCGGCCCATGAGCAGCCGGGGCTGGGTCTGCGACAGGTGGGGCAGTGGGGTCGGGAGGTGGGGCAGGGGCCTGCAGGCAGCGCAGGAGCCCCCGCTGAGGCGCCCTCCCTCCTGCCCGCCCCCAGGTGCCACCGCTGCGCCAGCATGTGTGCCGTCTGCCACCACGTGGTCAAGGGCCTGTTCGTGTGGTGCCAGGGCTGCAGCCACGGCGGCCACCTGCAGCACATCATGAAGTGGCTGGAAGGCAGCTCCCACTGTCCCGCAGGCTGCGGCCACCTCTGCGAGTACTCCTGACGGGGCATCTGCTGGGCTTGCCTGGGGCCCGGGGACCTGACTGCCCGGCCGGCCCCGTGCAGAACCCCGCCTGGTCTTGTGCCCGAGACGGGCGGAGGCTGGAACTTGAGACCCCAATAAAGGAAGTAGAGCCGCTGTCAGCGCTGCGTGTCATCCCATAGCGCGGCGGGCTCGCCGTATGCCCGCGGTGGAGCTGGCGGGCGGGGGGTTTTCGACGGGGTTGTCGCCATGGTAACCGGCGGCGCCTACAGTCGCTCTCCGGGCGGCCTTCCCAGTGCCTCCCGTAGAGGCCTGTTCCGGGGCGGGCCAAAGGAGGTCACTTCCGGGGTCCGTCCCGGCTCCCGGCCGTTGCCACGACGACGAAGCTGCCGGCCAATGGCTGGCGGACGGGCCCAAGGTTCCCGGCGTGCAACGCGGCTGCCTGAGGGCGGCAGGCTCATGGCGCCGGCGTCGCTTCTGCTCGCGCTCTGGGCGCTGGCGGCTGTGGCTCTACCCGGCTCCGGGGCGGAGGGCGACGGCGGGTGGTGAGCGGCCCGGGAGGGGCCGGGCGGTGGGGTCACGTGCGGCGGGCGGGGCGCGGGCTGACCCAGCTGTGCCCGCAGGCGCCTGGGCGGGCCGGGGGCCGTGGCGGAAGAGGAGCGTTGCACGGTGGAGCGTCGGACCGACCTCACCTACGCGGAGTTCGTGCAGCAGTACGTGCGCCCTTGATCGCGGAGGTCGCGTCCTGTTCACCCGCCCGTCTGCCCGGACCGCCCAAGGCTGCCTTCCCCTGACCTCGTGCGCGCGTGTGGGGCTGAGGCGGCGAGGGTGGCGGTCGGGCCTGGCCGCGACTCTGCCCTTTTTTCCAGGTACGCCTTCGTCAGGCCCGTCATCCTGCAGGGACTCACGGACAACTCGGTGAGCGCGCGCCCGTCCGTCCCTGGCCACTCTCGCCCGTGCTGGGCACGGCCACTAAGCCCCCTCCCCGCCCCCGCAGAGGTTCCGGGCCCTGTGCTCCCGTGAAAGGTTGCTGGCTTCGTTTGGGCACAGAGTGGTCCGGCTGAGCACCGCCAACACCTACTCCTACCACAAAGGTGAGCGGCCCCACCCCTGCGGCCCGCCCATTTGCCAACACCGGGGGCGGCTGGACCAGCCGGTCCTGACCCCTCTCTTTCCTGCAGTGGACTTGCCCTTCCAGGAGTATGTGGAGCAGCTGCTGCACCCCCAGGACCCCACCTCCCTGGGCAATGGTGAGTCAGCCCTAGGCGGCGGTAGGGGGTGGGGACGCTTCAAGTCTCCAGGTGTCAGGATCCCTGTCCCCACCGTCTCTGTTGGCAGACACCCTGTACTTCTTCGGGGACAACAACTTCACCGAGTGGGCCTCTCTCTTTCGGCACTACTCCCCGCCCCCATTTGGTCTGCTGGGAACCGCTCCAGCTTACAGCTTTGGAATCGCAGGTGGATGCTTCTTGGGACTGGGGAAGACTGAGGCTTCTCAGGGTGGGTACAAAATGGGTTGGTCACCAGGTGCTCATAACCCCACAGGAGCCGGCTCGGGGGTGCCTTTCCACTGGCATGGGCCCGGATACTCAGAGGTGATCTACGGTCGTAAGGTCAGCACGGGGTCGGGGGTTGAGGCTTGGGGCTCACTGACCAAAACGGGCAAGGTTGACGCTGCTGCTCGTGCCCCCAGCGCTGGTTCCTTTACCCACCTGAGAAGACGCCAGAGTTCCACCCCAACAAGACCACGCTGGCCTGGCTCCGGGACACATACCCAGCCCTGCCACCATCTGCACGGCCTCTGGAGTGTACCATCCGGGCTGGTGAGGTCAGTGGCTGGCAGGATAGGGCCAGGCCAGGTCAGAGGCCCGCAGCTAATCTCTGCTGCTCCCCCTTCCTCCACCAGGTGCTGTACTTCCCCGACCGCTGGTGGCATGCTACGCTCAACCTTGACACCAGCGTCTTCATCTCCACCTTCCTCGGGTAGCCAAAACAGCTGGCAGGCCTGCCTGTCACACACCAGCACGTCCCACCTCGTGCTCACGGATTTTATTACACAGATAGTGGCGGCAGTGGCGTCAGCCCAGCCCACCCTCACCTGCTTTTCCAGCCCACAGAGGGGGACGATCACGGCCCAGCAAGAGCTATACTGAGAGGGGGAACAGTCCAGAGTCCCAACAGCAGAACTTGGGGGAAGGGGTCGGGGTGGCCAGGAACACAAACTATGTACAGGGGCCGGGGGCTTCTGCCCAGGGCTCCCCTGGACCAGGACGCCGGGCAGGGCAGGGAACCTCAGTAGTCCTCCACCCAGCCATTCTCAGAGATGAATGCGTCAATAACCTCCTTCATAGCCAGATTGGGGATGAGCTGTTCCTGGGTGAGGGGGCTCCGGGTCACAGGGTCAAAATGACCCACACGCTGCAGTGACAAGAAGGGCAGAGGGCAGTCATTGGGCCCAGGATCATGCCGCTGGCCCTGCTCCCCCAGCCGCAGCCTCACCTGCAGGTGCTCCTCGATGTCCTTGCGGTCGTAGGTGATGCCACTGGGTGTGATGCACGGCTCCCGCATCAGCTCAAAGCTGATCTTACCACACAGGTAGTCGGGGATGTCTCGCTTCTGTGGCACGGGCACACGGTCAGAGGCTGGAAAGGGGCACAGCTCAAGCACCTGCCACCCACCGGCAGCAAGCGACAGACACTCACCTTCCTCTTCTCGTCCACCTGAGAGAAGAGCTCGTCCATGTCTGCCATGTACTTGTCCTGTGAAGAGTTCAGCGCTGCGCTTGGGGGAGACACCCCACCTCCCTCCTCCATGGGGCACAGAC
Organism: Nomascus leucogenys; assembly: GCF_006542625.1. Lineage (NCBI taxonomy): Eukaryota > Metazoa > Chordata > Mammalia > Primates > Hylobatidae > Nomascus > Nomascus leucogenys. Next base: position 102,368,098 of record NC_044398.1, read on the forward strand.
CCAACACAAGGCGGGGATGCTCCCACGCCACGTGCACACACACAGACCCACGTGTGGGCGGGGGGCACCCTCACGTGCTTGGCCTCAATGCAGGCCTGCTGGGCCCGGACGTGGCTGTCGTCCTCATCACCCTCGTGGTTTCGCTGGCACTCTTCCAGCTCCCTGGGGGTTGACCAGGAGCCGGTCAGAGATGGACCTGGCCAGATGTCTGACACACCCCAACCTCAGGGCTAACATCCACATTTCTTCCCCACGTTTCCTGCTTGCGAGTAAAGCCTTCGATAAACACTCGTGTTGGGAATCGGTGATTCAGAATTATCCCAAGACAGGGCGGCCTGGGGTGAGGGTCCCACCTCTCACGCTCTGCGGCAATGAGCCTGGAGAGGTAGGAGTGCAGCTCGCTCTCCTGGTGGATGCGCCGCTCCTCGATGCTGTTCCAGCGCTTCTTCTTCGCGATTCGAAGAGCGCTGGGGATGTCGTCCCCGAAGTTCAGCCGCTGCTCCTTGGCCAGGCTGTAAGCTGGGGAACGGGGGCTTCAGGTCACGCTCTGGCCAGTCCACCCGCCTGGCCCCAGGGGCCCCACAACCGGGCAGCTTCTCAGCCAACCTCGCTGCAGATTGGCGATGGCCTCATCATAGCTTTCCATCTCCAGCTGGCACTGCCCCAGGAAGAAGTGCGCCTTCACAGACTGCCCGTCCAGCTCCAGGGCGCGCCGGCAGTCGGCCAGGGCCTGCTCGTGCTGCTGCATCTTCAGGTAGCACAGGGCCCGGTTGGTGTAATACACGGCCACCAGCGGGTTCCGGGTCTAGGGACCAAGGCCGGGCCAGCCGCATGAGGGCGCAGGCTCAGCATGCCCCCTTTGTCCCACGGCCCGTCCCAGCTTCTGCGCCCTGGCTAGAATCAAGAAACTAGGCTTCTCAGTTGTCAAAGCCCCTGGGTCCAAGGATCTGCAGACAGTGGAGTACTGGCTGAGCCTATCCGCTTGACTCCACTTGGTTTTGTAAAGTTTTCCAAATCTTTGGAGAGTTCGGGCTTTGGAAGTGGGGTCCTCAAAGGGCGAGGGCCCCTGCCCTCCCCCCACCCGGCCGGCCTACATCCAGCATCCCACCCTCGTTCTCCGGCACCCGGCGCTGGGCTCGAGAACCACGGCTGGGCTTTGGGAACCCAGGACACGCCCCGCAGAGGAGCCAGACCCTCGGTGGGGCCGGCCGGGCGCGGGCCTGGCCCTCCCCGGCGCTGCCACCGCCGCCCTCCCCGCACGGGCGCACTCACGATCGCGCGGCCGTAGCAGGCCGCCGCCTCCGGGTACTTTCGGCCCACGAACAGACGGTTGCCCTGCTCCTTGAGCTCCTGCGCACTCGGGCTCTTCTCGGGGCTTCCGCCGCCAGCGCCCAGCCGTGCGCCGCCCTCCTTCTCCTCCTTGCCCTTCATGGCGCCGCGCGGCACGGCCTGGGCTGCGCTCCCAAGCTCCGCGCCTCGCGGCCCAGCGCCTGCAGCCGGAGCCCCGCAGCCCGAGCCCGCGATCCGCTCGGGCCCGGCCCAGCTCCGCCGCCGGAACTTCCGGCCGGGGGCGGGACCAGCGGGGACGCACGCGTGGGGGCGAGTGGGGCCGCGCGTGCGCCCAACCAGCCTGGACGGGGACACTGGGCCCGCGACGTCGGGGGCTGGGAGGAACGCTCCAGTTCCCTGTCCCCGCGCTCTTAAGGGTCGGCGTTCGCGTAGGCCCTGGCCCGCCCTGCTGAGGTCTCTTCGGAACCGGCCTCAGCGGCGGCCGCCACACACATTCGACATTCCCAGTGAGATGCCTTACTTGGTTCGCTGAGGGCGTGCTCCCCAACAGCCCGTCTCGATCACCTGGGGTTCCGCCCCCGTCCCAACGCGCAGAGACCCCTCCCCCGGCAGCCGGCCCCATCCAGAGGCCCCGCCCCCGGCAGCCGTCCCCGCCCCCAGCAGCTGGCCCCATCCGCAGAGGCCCCGCCCCCAGCCACCAACCCCATGCAGAGGCCCCGCCCCCAGCGCCCGGCCCCAGCAGCCGGCCCCGCCCCCGCCCCTGCGAGTGAACATAGCGGCTTCCCACGCGCTGTGGAGTGTGAGGACCCCAGTCGCTGGGCTGCCATTCTGGAGCGCCACGAGAGGTGCTACGGGCGCGCGCGAGCCCCCGAGGGCGGCCGGAAGCCCTGGACTGTTGGTAGAGTGGAAGGGGATAAAGGGATCGGTGGGGCGAGCGTGTCATATGGTCCTGCCATAGTGGCCGGACTTCCCATCACCGCCCTTCCTCAGGTATCGGGAGGAGTTGCCAGCTGCCATCAAGGGCAGAGCGGAGGAGCATGTGACAGGGAACTGGAGCCGCTGCTGGCCTGGAAGCTGACGGTGAAGGGCGGCCCGCTTCCAGGGCGGGGCCTCCGTGGGGCGGGTCTTCATTGGGGCGTAGCATCGGTGGGGCGTGGCATCGGTGGGGCGGGGCCTCCCTGGTGGGTCCGCCACCCCAGGCACACTGACCTGGCCTCCCAGAGAGGGGCGCTTACGGCCACGTCTGCAGCAGCTGGTGGCCACCAATCCCCCTGAGCTGGTTGCGCACTGTTCGACCGCCACCTTCTGCCTCCTGCCAGATGTGGGGGCTGCAGTCACCGAGCTGTGTGCCGTCTGCGGTGTGGGCCCACCACAGCCTCGCACAGCCTCGGGTGAGTTGGGTGGGCACGACTTGGGTATATAGGCGTTCTTGTCTGTGAAGCGGGCAGTCTGGGCCCTTGCGTGTCGCTAGGAGCAGGAACCATGGGGCCCCAGGCTGCTGGGAGCAGGGTCTCCCAGAGCTTGTCTTGATGGGGTGTCTGGCTGCTTCTCCTCACTGTTCACAGCAGTCCTGGCAGCTGGAGCTCCAGAGATGGAGGCCTTCATGTCAGATGAGGCAGTGGCCACAGTGCCCGGCCTGCCGGCCCCACAGTACACCCTTAGGTACTACCTGCTGTACCTGGGCCAGGTTCAAGAGCGGGCCACAGCTCTGAGCCAAGGAGAATGAACTGTGCGTGGGCAGGTTGGGGTGGCCTGTGCCCCTGGGCCTGAGTCCATGTGCCCCTCCCTAGCCAGTGCCTCAGGACAGTGGACTCCCTACCTAGTAGAGACAGCGCTGTGTACCTGGGCTGTGGGGCAGAGGCTGTGCCCAGACCTGCTGCCCAACCTTGGCCCCAGCCTGGCCACCCACAAGGATGCTAGGCCAGCCAAGAAGCACGGAACCCAGGCCGAGTGAACTTGGCTGTGACCCAGGCCTGCTCGCCTGCCACACAGCCTCAGGCCTCCGGGTCTCACTGGACGGCAGGGAGGGTGAAGAGGAGGCCGCCCACTGTGGGAGCTCAATAAACACTTCCCAGACTCACGCCTGACCACACACCCCGCCTGACCACACACCCCGCCTGACCACACACCCGGCCTGACCACACACCCGGCCTGACCACACACCCCGCCTGACCACACACCCGCCTGACCACACACCCCGCCTGACCACACACCCGGCCCCCAGCCATCCCAGGTGCCCCCAACTCCCACAGACACAGCACCTGTGGCCCGGGAACAACTCCCACGCCTGACCCCAGGTGCAGAGGTGCACAAGGAGGGAAGTCCAGGCCCTCAGGGTGGGGAGGGCCGTCACGGTCTGTTCAGCAGGTGTGGGGGCCCTGACGAGTCTCCAGAGCCCGGGACAGCCCCCTGGTGCTGTGTAAAATATTTATTAATTATCCAAAAAGGCTCAGACCGCAAGTCCTGGGGGTAGGGGGGTGGCTGGGACAGGGTCTCCTCTGAGGCCACCCACACCCAAGGGGCACAGAAGCCCTGAGACGTCCGTTCACAAAGGGCAGACGTGAAGGCCCCTGGTGGGCGGCCACCACATGCCCGAGCCCTGGGCTGTGCAGCCTCAGGTAGCCGGTCAGGGCGGTGGGGGGATGTGGGCGCCCAGCAGGTCGTAGGCGAAGACGTTCCAGAAGACGGCGAAGAGCAGGAAGGTGCCGTAGGCCAGCAGCACCACCCACCAGCCGCACTGGTCCCGCAGGCGCTCCTCGTAGCTACGCAGGATGGTCAGGCCCATGCTCACCCCCACCACCGCGCCTGCCAGGTGCGCCATGAAGCTGGGCTGTGGGCCCGAGGCGGGCAGCGGCGGGGAGAAGCGCAGCCACACGGCCCGGCCCACCTCGGAGCTCACTGCAGAGGGACGCGGCAGGTGGGAGGTGCCCCGGCTGCAGGCTGAGGCCCCCCGGCCCTCCCCCCAGCCCCTACTCACTGCACACCAAGGCCAGCACCATCCTCAGCAACTTGTAGGGACATCTCATCCCAGCCCAGTTCTACAGGGGTGTGCAGATGAGAAGTGGTGAGGCTCACCAGGGGCCCCTCCCCGCGCCCCCCACCGGGCAGGCCCGTTACCATGACGACGTTGGCCAGGTGTGCCGAGCACAGGGCGTAGACCCCGCCGGAGCCTCCCACCACCGGGGCCCGCATGTCGGTGATGGAGACAGTTAGGGAGCCTGTGTGAGCAAGCGGCGGGTGAGGGTGCAGCCAGCCAGGGCAGGGGGCGGGGGTGTGCGCCTGCCTCACCTGCCAGCACGCCTGCCAGGTAGAGCAGGCTGATGCGGAGCAGGCCGTGCACCATCTCCAAGGGCACCCCGATCATCAGCTGCAGGAGGGCATTGAACCCCAGCTGCTCCAGCCTGGCCAAACGGAAGCAAACAGGCACGAAGAGTGGGGTCAGCCATCCGGCCCCACCCCCCAGCCCTCGCCTCAAGTTGCTGCACCTACCTTGGGGCTAAGCCTCTCTGATGTAATGGCGGATTGGGGCGGGGCTCACCGGGCAGCAGTGCTACTCACCCAACGTGCATGAACATGTAGGTGAGGAAGCGCCAGGCGCGGGCGCGGTGCCCGGGGTGGTACACGAGGGGGCTCTTCATGTACTCGGGGTGGTAGGTCTGCAGCACCCACTTGTTGAGGCGGGCCCCGTAGCATAGGAACACGATGATCTGGGGACACGAGTGTTAGGCTGGTCACGGCCAGGAGCGCGGGAGGCTCCCGGGGCAGCGGCTAGGGGGCCCACCTGGGCAAGGGTGACCGAGGCCATGAACACGGGGGGTGGGCAGCTGCGGTGACGGTAGAAATACCAGCGGCGGTCCACCTCGCAAGGCAGGATCTCGTAGGCCACATAACGCACAAACCGCTTGTAGACACCTAGGCCTGGCTCGTCCAGCAGCCCGTCCCGGGGCAGTGCCCGCTGTCCATTAGCAATGGCCCGCTTGAAACTGCTGGAGCGCTTGCTGCTGATCTGGGGGCAGGGGCCTGAGTGTGGGCCATGGACCTCCCCATGGCACCCCTGCCTGTGAGGCTCACCCAGCTCCCCGCATCCACAAGCCCCCCTGCAGTGAGGAGCTGCCTGCCCGCCTCCTCTGGCCAGGACATCGTGCCCCTGCCGCCTGCCCACCGTGGCACTGACCAGGTCCACCAGCTCCTGGTAGCAGACCTGGCCCTGCTCGTTGCTCTGAGCCAGGGCCACCAGCATGTCCAGCTTGGCCGGGTCCAGGGGCAGCTCATGGCTGTGCACCAGGCCAGCGAAGGTGTCCGCACCGATGAAGCCTGTGTTCTCGGGGTCCAGCTGCTGCAGTGAGGAGCCGCCGGCCAAGGCCTGAGTGCGGGCCCGACCCCTGGACCAAAGGGCTGGGCCAGGCTGGCTGGGAGCATCAGGCTCAGGCTTCCAGCACTTTTGGGACAGGGGCCCCGTGCCTGCCTGTTCCCCGGGACCCTGCTTGATCCCAGGAGCTGGCAGGGCACTGGTGCCTGGGTCCCAATCCTCCAGCTCCTCAGTTGTTCCCCCGTCTTCCACCCTACCCATCCTGGAAGGCGAGGGCCAAGGTCCAAGACCAGCCAGCTGCCCGCCCTCCCTCCCTCTCCCCGACTCTCCCTTCTGCAGCCAGGAGCCCTGGTCCAGTCAGCCCACTCCTGGGGTCCCAGACACAGGGGCCAAGGTCGTGCAGGGATGAGGTAGGTACCGAGCGGGGCTTTCGGGGAGCTCGGTCCCGCACAAGCTCAGCTCAGCGGCAGGAGGGCCGCATTGGGGGCGGTGCCAGCTCCCCAGACCACCCCCCGACGCACCTGCTCCTGGATGAGCTGCAGCAGCGAGCTCCTGTCCATAGAGCCGGGCCGGGGGCCGGGGTCCGGGGTCGGCGGCCGCGGCCGGGAGGGGCTGCTCTGCGGACGACTCCGCTCCGCCCCAGCCGGCCCGCTCCGCCCGCTCCGCTCGGCGCCGCGCTTGGGCCGCGTCACCGAGTCGCCCGCCTGCCCGCCCCTGCCGCACACGCCGCCACGCGCGGCCAAGACACGCGCGCACCCTGCACGCGGACGCACACCCCGGACAGGAACCGCCTCCAGCTAGCACCGCGTCTCAGCGCCGGCCCCCACCCCCGCTCTGGCGCAGCTCCAGCACATTGGACGACCTCCACGGCAGTCGCTGGTAAATGGAGTCACGGGGGTGGGGGGCACCTAAAACCCCCCATGCAAGACCGTTCGCCCTCTCACAGCCTTCCTGGGCTCAGGCCTGTGAGGATGTCACCTCCTCCAGGAAGCCTTCCCTCACTACTGCTTGCCGCCCCCCCCACCCCCCGCCCCAGGCTGACCCAGTACTCCCTGCGGTTCGTGTTCCCACCGGCTGGAGCTCCCTGCTTGCAGCAGACACACCCCCCTACCCCCGCCCCTCCCACCTAGCACAGCCACAAGGAAGTCCCTCGCCCTGCATGGCCACTACAGCCACCTCTTAGGAGGAGGAAGACGCTGCTGCAGCTGCCTTGGCTCCGACGACCAAGCCCAGTCCACTCGTCCACGCCCTGGGCTGGAGGCCCCCGACCGCTCTTGCAACTCCATGCAGGACAGCAAAACCTCCCACCCTAAGGCGGCGCCAGGGCTGGGCATGAGGGGCATTCCGATACAGAGCGGAACCCCCAGGGGGCAGGGCTGCAGTTGGGATGAGGGGACCTGCTCCTGGGAAGGCAGGCCAACCCCTCCACAATGGAGGTGACACATAAGACACGTGTGAGTATGGCAGCCCCTGCGAGGGCCACTCAGAGGACTCCTCCTAGGGTTGCAGTGGTCCCAAAAGGCAGGCCGCGGGGTACAGCAGGCTCAAATACCATCAGTCGGGAGGGACCTCAGGAGCCAATGCCACAAGCTCCAAGGCAGGGCCCGTGTAGGCCAGGACTTGTGAAGGGGCCCCACCTGCCACTCCCTAAAGGCAGACACAGGAGGTGGGGACCAGGCCTTCTGATACGTGTCTGGGTGACCTTGGGAAGGCCATGCCCTGGGTCCCGAGAAGCAGGCATCTGGGCTCAACTCCCACCCCGTCCCTCCCTCTGGCCCATCCTGCTTCCCCCAGGTCAGGGCCCCAGGGTCACCCCACTCTGTGGCAGGCAGTGACCACATCTGGTCACACAAGCCCAGGTTCTCGGCGCAGCTCAGCCAGGCTGGCAGGACGCTCTGGGGAGTGGGCAGTGCCAGGGCACACTGGACCCTGAGAAGGGGTCAGTCACCGGGGAAACATCTCAGGCACCGGCGCCCCCCAGTCCACGTGGGGCACGCACCGTCCTGCAGTGGGCTCCCACTCCCAGACCGCAGGACATCCAAGGACACTGGGCTCGCAGGCCATAGCGGCCCAGAGTGGACCTTCCAGAGGCCACATGCACACGCCTGAGACCTCAGGACAGTGGCCCAGGGACCAAAGGAGGGGGGCGTTTCCAGCCCACATGAAGACAAAGAACATGTTCTAGGTTGAATCAAGGCGAGCTGTCTTCAGAGACTGGGATCCGAGATAGAAAAGACACAGTGAAGTTTAATCAGGAACCCAGCCTCTGGTCCTCGTCTGCAACCACGGAAACGGCTCCAAACATGAGGGGGACCCCACCCAAGGCCTGCTTTTGGCCCAAAGCTCTGCCTTCCAGCCCTCCTCATACCCACTGGCCACCCAGGACAGGAAAGGGGGGTGGAGCCCTGAGAATTCCGGGTCTGGGGTCAGCAGCTCCCACACCTGTGCTCCCCAGCCCAGCACACGATGCCCAGAGGTGGGCAATCCCTGACAGCGGTGGCCAGCACTTGGGAGCTCCTGCTCAGCCACCTGCCACGGCCCACCCTGGGGGTCTGGCAGGTGCCAGGGCAGTGCATGGCAGCATGAGGCCCCGCTGCAGACCGACTGCCTCAGAAACAAGTCCCGGCGCAAAGGCGTTCCCGGAGTGGCAGCCTGGCCTGCACCCCAGCTGTGCTGCCCCTGCAGAGCCCCAGCAGCGAGCCACACCCAGGTCAGGGGAGGGGGCTTGGGTACCAGGGGCCTCACTGGCTCTTCACCAGGACCCTGTAGAGTGAGAAGCTGAGGACTGCGGCCACGGCGGCCCCGACAACTCCCAGCAGCCCCCGGAGCCAGAAGGAAGAGGGACGCAACTCTGCGTGGACCAAATGTCTGCAAGAGAGAAACATCATCTGTAGATGCCTCAGGCAGATGCCCCCAGCTTGCTGCTGGACACCCTCCCATGTCCTGGACTCACAGGACCCCACAGGCGGGGTTCCCAGACCAGAGGCACAGCCGGTGGAGGCCAGGCCCTGGAGGGACATGCCCGGGCACTGGCTCCCTCTGCCACACAAAGCTCCACCCCGCCACTCTGGCCCCAGTTCCAGGCCTGACACCACAGCTGCCCACTGCTCGGATGACAGACACTGCTAGTCCCCAGGGCTGTGCTGCTGGGTACCCACGGGAAGGTGGCCATGGTGGCGAGCTGGGTGAAGATTGTGGTGCTGGGCTCGGCTGGGCCAGCACAGGAGAACGGCACAGGAGCGGGTAGCCGGTGCTTGCGGCAAAACTCGGCCGGCAATGGGCCAGCCGCCACGACACCTTCGGGCAGGTCAGCCTTGGAGGAGACGAAGAGGCAGGGGGTCTGCCCGTCCATGTAATGGTGCTGTGGGCAGAAAGTGGTATGAGGTACAGTCCTGGGGTGGCTGAGGCACAGCTGGTGGGACAGACCCTGCCCCATGGCCATGTGGCCCCTGCAGGGCCCCACCTTGTAGACGCTGGCACAATGTGCAAAGGACTTTGGGTCACTGCCGTCAAACATCAAGCAGGCAACGTCACAGGCGGCGTCCAGCGATGTGGCCAGCAGACCATCTGTGCCCACCTCACAGAGCTGGGACAGACAGTGGCCTTAGGAAGGGTCCCTGGGGCTCGGTCCCCCTAGGGCCATGCTGGGCCAGATCTGCTAGGCAGGCCTGGGTGTCCCCAGCTCCACCCTCGGGCACAGGCCGCGCCGCCCCAGCACTCACGATCAAGTACTTCTCCTGCCCGTTGACCTGCACCGTGTCGATGGCGTAGCCGGGAGGCTGCTCCCTCGTGTCCTGGTGCTGAGGGAGGTGAAGTCCTGACACTCGCTGGCTCCAGTGCCCCCCAGATTGCCCTGCCCTGCACCTGGAGCCCCTGGGGTGGTGGGGAAGTCTAGGGTGCTTACCCCCAGGCCGCGGCCGAGGAAGGCCTGCAGGAAGGCAGACTTGCCCACTCCACGGGCCCCCACCACCTTGCACAGGAGGACGCTCCGCTGCGTCTGTCCCTTCTCCTGGTCCAGTCTCTTCTCACGGGTGACTGTGAGGACAGACACGGGTTAGGGCGGCTGCCAGGATGCTGGGCCTGGGCCCAGGGAGGGTGGGTGCCTACCTGTGATGGCGCGGGCCTGGGAGTCCTGCTCACAGAGAGTGGGGTAGCCCAGGTAGCCCAGGTGCCCAAGGCAGCTCCGGACGTCCAGGTAGGTCACCAGGCTGGGGGTAGGCGGGAGGCACAGTGTTACGGTGGGGAGGCTGGTGTGGCGGGTGGCCATGGTGTGGGCCGCACTTACGTCCACTGGCAGAGATATCCGTGCAGGGGCAACCGGCCAGCCACTGTGCGGACTGTGCGTGGGAACTCGGGGCCCCAGGGGGCTGCCGGGAACACACTGAAGAGGCTTTGCAGCTCCACGGGCGAGAGGGCGCCGTCGCGGTCCTGCGGAAGGAGGGATGGGGTGACGTGTGTGCCGGGGAGGGGGCGGGGGCGGGGGCAGGGGAGTTGCCATGCTCTCACCTGGTCGTGCTTCTCAAACACCCTCTGCACAAACTGGTAGCCAAGGTGGTTGAGCTCAGTGCTGCAGCCAGGGGGCACGTGGAGCCTGCAGGGAGGCGACAGCCCCTCTAGTTCCCAGGAGACTCTGCACCACCACGCTCGGCACATCTGTCACCCTGCCAGCCCCGTCTGTGCAGCTGGACCCTCCCTGTAGGACCCAGAGGCTCCTGTACGCCCCTAACCTTGCAGCTGCCGTAGGGGAGAAGGGTGCTCATTTGGCTCCAGCACGTGGCAGGCCTGGCTGAGGCCTCCAGGCCACACCCCAAGCTGCCGACCCCAGCAGGGTGAACAAGTCACGCACGCAGGGTTGGCAAGGGGCCAGCCCCCACCTGACTCAGAGCTCTGTGGATGCTGAGGGGTTCAGGGCGCGGCCAGGCAGGGGCACTACCCCAGACGGCCTGCTGAGCGAGACCTTCCCTGACCCTCAGGGAGGAGAGGCCTCAAACCCCAGCTTCACTCACGGAGGGAAGAGATAGTCGGCTGTCAGCTCCAGTGCGTCGCTGTAGCCGAAGCGCCGCAGGATGGTCCACGTGGTCTCGTGCCGGCCGCGCTGGATGAAGAGCGTGTTCAGGAAGAGGAAACCTGCGCCGAGACAGAGCAGGGGAGCACCAGGCCCAGCCCCTTCCCACACTCCCCAGGCACAGGCGGGCACCCGGCCTCACCATCCAGGGTCAGCCGGTCCTCCCACACGCCGCCCGCCACGTTCCTGCACACCACCGTCTTCACGTCCTCCAGGGCCTGCGGGGCCAGGGGGTGCCCAAAGCAGGATTTCTGCTTCCAAGAGAGCGTTGTTGGGAGTCAGCCAGCCACCCGGAGACGGCCCGTTCCAGTCACTAACAGCAGCGGAGGTTCAAGGGGGCTGGGCACCGAGGGTGGGGCGGGGGCGCACCTGGAAAGCGTTGAGCTCTTCGTCACTGAGCGCCTGGTCCAGGTCCTGATCTGAGAGCCTGAAGATGCGCGTCAGCGCCTGGGCGCACGCGGGCCTCAACTGTGGGGATGTTGGCTCAGCGCCCTCAGACGGCCCACGCCCGCCCGCCACGCTGCCCCACCAAGCACCCCCCGGGGCCCTGGGGAACCAGTGTGCGGGGCCCCAGCCGATGCTCACCCGCTTGGCCTCAGGGTCATAGAGGGGGGCTGTGGGGTGCAGGACGGCCTTCTGGGCGTAGTAGAACAGCTCTGAGATGTTCCTCAGGTTCTTGGCCGAACACTGGGAAAGTGGGAACAGCCTCAGGGAAGCGCCCCTAGGAGGGCACCGGGTGAGGACACAAGGAATGAAGGAGGCCCTGCCCCTACCTCGGCGCCCGGCTGGGACCTACTCACCTCCACGCAGGTCTCGATCTCGGGGAACTGGCTCATGATGGGGAGCACGGCCTCCATGGAGCTCCCCGGCCGCAGGTCTGACTTGTTGCCCACTAGGATGATGGGCACCCTGGGTTGGAGGCCCACGGTCACCAGGGGCAGGGGAGCCGGGGGTCCCAGCCCCTTCCACATCCCCTCATTACCTGGGCCCCCGCGTGCTCCCCCCATTCACCAGTGGGATCCACTTAGTTCGAATCTGAAAAGCAAAACCTGGCTGTGAAGTGAGACTGCCAGCAAGCACATGGCTCCCAGCTGGAGCGCGGGACTGGCTGGGGGAGAGCAGAAGGGGGAGGTCAAGGCCCACTGAGGGCCCAAGTCCCGGCCACAGGAACAAAGCTGGTGGGAGAAGGCAGGCAGCAGGTGCAGCCTCATCTGTCTGACCCCAATGGCTCCCAAACACCCCCAAGTCACTGGGGCCCAAGCCTAGGGCCGCCCCCAACACAGGCCCTCTGCAGTTTCCCCCGGGGGTTTGGAAACGGGAAGAAAGAGGGCCGCGGGCCTAAATGGCTCAGACTGGGGGACGTCCCAGACCCTCTCAGGGGAAGCAGGATCACAGGAGAGGGCCGGGTGACGCCACCTGAAGCTCCCCAAAATGCTGTGAGAGATGGTACTAGCCATGGTTTGGGTGAGGGTCCACCTGGGCCACCGTGTCTCTGCTGTTGGGGTCTGCACTGAGAGCTCACCTTCTCAATTGTGGCCTCCTCAGAGACGTCATACACCACACACACCACGTTTGCCTGAAGGAACAGTGACAAAGTGTGGGTGACGGGGCTGCTGGCTCACCACCGATGACCCTGGCCGCTCCACGCCATCTCGAGGCTCCAGGAGGCCCCAGAAGCTCACAGGTAGCATGGGTGCGGCTCTGGGGCCGGGAAAGCCCAGGCTTCCCTAAAACCTGCCTCCAGCCTGGTGTTGGCAGAGCAGGCACTCCCCAGTGTCACACTGGGAGCTGCTGCTGAACCCTCAGAGAAGCCTCTTCCCCGCCCACTGCCAGTGCAGGGACATCAGGCCCCCAGAAGCACAGCTGTGGTCGGCAAGACCCTTAGAGCAGAAGACTCAGGACAGACACGTCCACACCTGCAACCCAACACCCTGCAAGACAGCTGCCGCCTTGACCCCTGCCTCTTCCCTCCCAGAGTGACAGGACCGCAGTGAGGGGTGCCGGCGGCAGGGGCTGCCCTGGGTGGCTGTGGCCTGTGCCCTTGCCTGGAGGTGTCCCCGGCACACGTGCTCTGGTACTGGGAGCTCCAGGTGCCCGGAGGCCGGGACGGTGGGCTGGAGCACACGGCAGGCGGAGGTGGCGCACACGGAGCCCACAAGAAGAGTAAACGCTGCTGCCACCCCGGCAGGAGGGAGGGACAGCCCGCGGGGAAGGGTCCTGTTATCCCTGGAGCACCACTGGACCGAGCGGTGCCGGCTCCCAGCGGGGTGCGCTGTGGGGGCCCCAACAACCCGCAGTGCAAAGGTCACAAAATTATCAGGGCCAAGGACACCCTGAGCACCTCGGTCCAATCCCCCAGCCGGCGAAGCGGATTAGGCCGAGCCCGCGCCCAGCCCCTCCCTCGTCCCGCGCACCACGGGCACCTTGTGGATCTCCTGGCGCAGCTCCTCGTCCGTCTGCTCGGCTTCTAGGGGGAGAAAGAGACCCCACTGCAGACCCCGCAGGCCCGCCGGACCGCTCCGGGCCGGGCCCCCGGGAGGCTACGGCCGCTACCTGAGTAGTCCACGATGTGGGTGGGCACCTTCTCCGGGGTGACGTCCGCGGGGATCGTGATCTCCTCCGCGCGGGGAGGGACCTGCAAGGGACGCGAGCGCTCACCAGGGACCCCCGGCTGCGCCCGCTCCCACCCCCGCGGCGGGCGTGCCCCTTACCTCCTCGGGGAACTCCTCGCCCACCAGGGACAGGATCAGCGACGTCTTCCCCACCTGGGCTGCGCGAGGCGGGGCGGTCAGCGCTAGGGGCCAAGGTCACGGCGCCCCCCGACCCCCGAGACCCTCACCCCGCGTCCCGGCCGCCGCAGCTCCGAGACCCCCCGGGCTGGCGCCTACCCTCGCCCAGTAACAGGATGCGCACGTCCCGCCTCATGGCTGCCGCCCGGAGCCGCTCCCCGACCCGGAACCCGGCCCCGACCTGATCCTCAGCCTTTCGCTCTGCCCCCGCGCCCGCCCCGCACTTCCGGTTCTCGGCCCCGCGCTGGCCCCACACTTCCGGCCCCGCCCGCACAGCCGCACCAGCGAGCCGGGCGGGACAGAGCGGACAGGCGGTGCGGCGCGCCACCACGTGGACGCGCCGGCCACGGCGGGCAGCCCAGGCTCCTGGCGCCCTGGCCAACCCTGGCAGGCCGACCGGCCATTGCTTCACGGCACCGCAGGGGCCTTGACAAACAGCCGATTAAGGGACGGGCAGAGGCTGAGCTCAGGCCAGGAGTGACCAGAGACAGCCAGTGCAACAATGCAGCAATAATGCAATAAATGCCCATGTTTATTACAAGATAGAAACATTAAAAATTTCTTAGGCAAAAGGGCAACAGGTATTAAAGTATTTTCAGGTCGCCAAATTTACAACAGCTTGCTCCAGGAGATTTACATGAATCCTGGCCTGTCCCAGCATGAGGCCCATTGACAACCTGGCTTCTCTGCCAAGCCTGTGTCCAGGTGCCTGGCGTGACCAGCCGTGATGCCCAGCACCACAGTCCCTGCTGCATCTCAGCGGCCGAGAACCTCCCACACCAGGATCTCGTTGCGGGCGGCTGTGAAGAGCAGCCTGGCGGACGGTGTAAACCTGCACAGATGCACTGCATTGTCGTGGCTGGCAAAGTCTTGAGCAGTCCCCGTGGCACAGTCTACCAGCCTCAGCATGCACTCTGTGGGTAGACAGCGCAGGTGAGCCAGGGCCAGGGCCAGGCAGCACTCAGAGGGCTCCCCCAACCCACCCAGACTGTCCCCACTGGGCATGATGCTGGTCGGGGGAGCTGGTGCTAAAAGGGCTCCTGGCTCCCTCCATGTGCCACGGGGACTAGGGGGTCCATCACTGCCAGGCTGTCGGCCTGCAGCTGGGCCAGGTCCCTCCTTAGAAGTCGCTGCCACCCCTGCATTCAGGCCCTGTGCTGGGCGCTGTGCCTGGTTCCTCACCTGCCTCATCATCTCCTGACCCCAGGACCCTCTCTAGGGCAGGTGTCCTCACCCCACCCCAGAGACGAGGAGCCCGGGCACAGGTGAGGCACCTGTCTTGGAGCAGGGCACCAGTCAGCCCACTTGGCCCCCACCTAAGACAGGTTCAAACTGCATCCACCAGCACTCACCAGCAAAGCCAACAGCCAGGAGGTGGGTCCCCGGGGACAGGCTCAGGGACATGGCAAAAAAGGGCAGTGGTATCTTCTCCACCACCTGTGGGCAGCCAGAGTGAGGCTCCAGGCCTGTGGGCTCAGGGCTCAGCCAGGCCCCACCCACCACCCTGGATCCCTGGGGCTCCCGGTAACACACGGGCAGCTGCATGTACCTGCTTCTGGCAGAAGTTGTAGATGATCACCTCCTTGTAAACACCAGGGCCCACGTACATCAGTAGCGCCCCATCCCAAGGGCAGAAGGCAGCGAGGGAGGGTGGCAGGTGGCCCTGAGTCTGCAGAGGCGCAGCATGCTGTGGCGGGCTGGACGGGCACCAGCCCCACCCACAGTGCCACGAGCATGGTTTACCTCCGTGGTGGCAGGCATTGGGAAACTCAACCAGTCCACGAGCTCACAGCGGTTCCGCAGCCAGTCAGAGGCCCAGACGCTGACCCGCTGGTCCCCACTGGCAGCCAGCCATAGGTCTGTGCCCTCCACCCCTAAATCTTCACACTGGGAAAGGAGTGGGTGAGGGCCGATAGGTGCCTTCTGCCAAGATGGTGCCTGCCCCCACCAGCACCCCGGCCCCCGCTCCGCAGCTCTTGGGGCTGCTTTACCTCTCTGCATGTGACACAGATGGTAGAGATTGGGGCGCCCTGGTGGTCACTCAGCACACGGAAGGTCGTCCCTGTGCGGGGGTGGCTCACAGCCACGAGCCCATCCTTGTCTCCAGAGAGGACAGTCTGACCTGGGACCATGCCACCACCCTGTGAGTCCCCAGCCCGGAGACTGGACCTGGGCCAGGTCAGGACGGCACCATCCCCCACACACCCAACTCCTCACCATCACTGGAGAAGGCAACAGTGGTCAGCGCCACCGGGTGGGGGTGCATCTTGAGTTCCATGGCCGTGCGGGAGACGCTGAAGATGCGCAGGGAGCCGTCACCATAGCCTGCCGCTAGCCGCTGCTGCTCAGGGCGGCCACAGCACGGGGGGCTCCATGCAAGGCAGAGGCAGCTCTGGGGACCCACAGTGGGGAAACTTCAGCACTCACAGGGGCCCTGGGGACACACACCCAGGCCAGAGGGAGGAGGCGGCCCTGCCCACGCCAGGCCCCCCCGCCGAGCAGGCCCCCACCCTGCCCCTGGCCTGGGCGCTCCCCACACACCTGATTCAGCACCTGGAACTGGATCACAAGCTCCATGCTGGCCAAGGCCCACACTCGCACACTCCCATCCTCACTGCATGTGGCGCCGTGGGACTCCCCGGGGCTGAAAACCACCTCGTTCACCTGGGGGAAGCCGTAGCTAGGCTGGGGGTGTTGGCCCCTGGGCAGGGGAAAGGGACGCAGGCATTTCCTATTCCAGCCCCCAGGGCCAGGCTGTCCAAACCAGAGCATATGCCTCTGGCCCCGGCCAACTCCACATTGTGAAAAGGAGCAGTGCCAGCCTCCCGTGTGTCCTTGCACTAGGTCTGGGTGAGTCCAAACCAAAGCAAGCCCACTAGCCAGCCAAACCCGGCGGGATACCGAGGAGAAAGCTGTTATGACAGCACCTCAAAGACAGGAGTGTGGCTGTGTGTCCCTAGCAGGCTGCAGACTGAGGCTGACAGCACAGACGCTGCTGGTTGCAGCGAGCACACCATGCAGTCACATTCCTCCTCCCAAACCGCTGCATGCCGATTGGGGGGAAATGCAGACGTATCATTATGCAGGTGCCACTGACAGCTGAGACTGCTGGACTGGCAGAAAAGAGACACAGGTGCCACTCACCAGTGAGAGGTAGCGGTACAGCCTGGCACCAAATGTGAACTTTAAGTGCAAGTGGGAACACGATGCACTTCATTAAAAAAAATCAGTTCGGCCAGGCGCGGTGGCTCACGCCTGTAATCCCAGCACTTTGAGGGGCCAAGGCAGGTGGATTACGGGGTCAGGAGATCGAGACCATCCTGGCTAACACGGTGAAACCCCAACTCTACTAAAAATACAAAAAATTAGCCGGGCGTGGCGGCAGGCACCTGTAGTCCCAGCTACTCGGGAGGCTGAGGCAGGAGAATGGCGTGAACCCGGGAGGCGGAGCTTGCAGTGAGCCGAGATCACGCCACTGCAATCCAGCCTGGGCGACAAAAAACTCCATCTCAAAAAAAAAATTCAGTTCAGCTGAGCAATGAGGGACTGCAGGGACTCAGACCAGGACGTCTCAGTCTGTCTCCCCGGGAGGGGCCCTGGGTCCTACAAGGAAACGGCGAAGTCCAGGCCCGGGCAGAACCACACAGACAGAACCGCACAGGCGGGGCCCAGAATTCCTTGCACTTCCACATCACAGGAAGGCCACCAGCGACCACGGGCTCAGGTCACGGACTCAGGACCCGAATTTCCCGGCCCTGGTGGATGGACACACACATGATCTATCCATACAATGGAACAGTATTTGGCCATCAAGAGGGATGACTGGCTTGGCACACACAGCGGCCGGGATGACCCTGGAAACCATGCTCGGGGAGAGAAGCTGGGCGAGCCAGTTTCTACAGAACATCCCGAACGGGAAAACGCAGACACAGAAAGTCACTCAGTGGCTGCCAGGGGCTGGGGAGGCGGGAAACGGGGGTGACCAAGGAACAGGCACACACGGGGTTTCCTCTGGCTCCACAGCTGCTGAATATGCCGAAACCCACACACTGAAGTGCACAGAGCTCATGCTATGACAACTACACCTCAACAGACCTGCCTCCAGAAAGGTCTATAACCCTCACCTGTCTCAAACTCAACTTTCTCTGCTGGCTATCATCATCTCCAAATACTAAAGACAGGTTTCTAAGGAAAGAAGCGAGGGGCAACTGGAAGATGGGACTCGGCATCAAAGAACAATCAATCCCGTAGGGCCCAGCTGACTACACGCAGAGCTCTTAGACCCACAAGAGGAAGCCCATGGCCACAGCTGCTGGACCAACGCCACGCCAGAAACCTGGTCCAGCAGGGGAAGGACCGGCACCTGTCCTGCTGCCCCAATTCCGCCCAGGAGGCCACCTCTCCTGAGGCTGCAGCTGGCGGGTGAGGGGTCGACACAGTGGCTGCCCCAACCGCATGAGGCCACGGAGCTTCCAGACCAGGAGGTCCCAGAGAGATGAGTGCTGTGTGCTTCTTGGGGACGCAGATCCGGCACCAGGAGGCTGCAGGCCAGAGCTGGGCCTTACAGGACTGGACCCAACACTGACCAGAACCTGACCGGACCTGACCCAGAGAGAGCAGAACTTGACCCAGTAGCTGCCTGGGCCTCCTGAGCTCTTGAGCCTCAGGGAACAATCCCATGAGACTGAGTCAGCAAAGCCAGTCTATGGGAGGTGCGGGGACAGACGATGTGGGGTTTTTCATCTTTTTTTTTTCCTTTGAGATAGAGTCTCACTCTGTCGCCCAGGCTGGAGTGTAGTGGTGCAATCTTGGTTCACTGCAACCTCTTCCTGGGTTCAAGCGATTCTCTTGCCTCAGCCTCCAGACTAGCTGGGATTACATACAAGTATACATCAGGAGGCCCGGCTAATTTTTGTATTTTTAGTAGGGATGGGGTTTCGCCATGTTGACCCGACTCGTCTCGAACTCCCGACCTCAGGTGATCCACCTGCCTCGGCCTCCCAGAGTGCTGGGATTACAGGCATGAGCCACCGCGCCCGGACTGATGTGGTTTCTTTGACAATTACATAAAACAACAACAACAACAAAACAAACACAAAGCAATAGCAGGGAAAGGATGGTTTGAGAAGACCTGCAAGGCCGGCCAGGCGGCTCCCTGGTGCAGACACAACAGGGACGGCTTTGAGGGACGTGCACACCCAAGACCTCCCTGCTGGGAACCCCAAGGCGGCCGCTGCGAGCCAGTGATAGCAGGACTTGGAACAATCCGGGCTGGCGGAGATGGAGCTGGCAGGCAGGGAGGGCACCAGGTTTGGCTGCCCCGTCTCCGTCCAGGCTGAAAGTCCCTCACCTTGCTTCTGTGGCCACTGATGAGACGCGTGCTGGTGCCCTCGGCCCAGCTGACAAACCAGAGCGTGCCCGCCGTGGTGCCCACGATACCCATGTCCACGCTGTCATCGAAGCTGGCGCTCACCACAGCCCCGTCCAGCAGCAGCTCGTGTTCCATGAACACAGAACTGGACCTGAGGGTGCAGGGGATGAGAAAACAGTGGGTCTCAAGGCCAACAAGAGCCAGCTGGGTCCCCAGCCGGGGCAGGGCCCTCAGCATTGCGTCTCGGGACCTGGCTGTGCCCTCCCGGTGGAAGAAGAGAAAGCCCACGGAGCTGGGGCTTCTGGGCCTGTACTTGACAGCAGCCAGTGAGGCCCAGGCCACACCCAAGCCTGTCCCTCGGAGGGGTTGGCAGGCGGCCGGTCTGCAGGGCAGCCTTTGGGTGGGGGGCACTGGCTGTAAGCCCCAGTCAGGGACACCAACACCCACCTGCAGCCCAAATACGTAGGGGTGAACGGCTCACCTGGCGCCTGAACCCTTGCACCTCAGCTCCGACACAGCCCCCACAGCCCACAGGCGCAGCCGCCCTGTGCTGCTGCCGCTGACCAGCCGAGAGCCTGAGAACAGCAACAGCCCTAGGGGCAGGAGGAGCCATAAGGGGCCATGGCTGCCTTCCCAGAGGCCCTGGGTCACAAGGCTGCCTGGATGCCAGGGCTGGAGATGAGGCCTCTGCCCCAGCTCTGAGGATCCCAGGTAGGGGTCCTGAGGGCCACAGGGCTTCTGTGGGGCACTCACCAATGCCACCATCGTCCGCCTCCCAGGACAGGAAGCAGCGGCCGGCACGCGTGTCCCAGACACAGACCTGGCCAGAGCTGGTGCCACAGTAGAGCAGGGGGGGTGCCCCGTAGCAGAGCGAGGTCAGCTCTCCAGCCCCCACTGCCTCTGGGACCGGCTCTCGATGCACCTGGCAGAGTACGAGAGTGGCCATGGGTCAGCAGTGTCCTGGGGCCCAGGCAGATTCCACCCCACAAAACGACCCCTGGGCCCAAACACCGAGCAGGTGGCACCTGAAGGCTGATGTCTGCCCCGCGCTGCTGCAGGAGCCGGAAGGTGACAGTGCCCTGGCCCACACAGGTGAGCTCGCCAGCATCCCAGGGGTTGAAGGCCACGCCATGCACTGGCTCCGGGAGGCGGGCGTAGGACACGAGGTCATAGGTGGCCGTGCCCCACAGGGCAAGGGTGCGGCCGTCGTGGTCCCCTGGGAAGGACACGCAGCAGCCACATCAGGTGCACAGGTGCAGCCCCCCCGGGGTCTAGGGAAGCCCCTGGCCTCTGCCCTCCCTCCCACTGACCCAATGTGACAAGAAGCCTGTCATCTGGTGAGAAAGCCAGGGCCAGCACGGTGGTGCTATGGTGGGAAATGAGATGCTGGCAGAGGCCACCAGACACGTCCCAGACACGGATCTGACAATGGGCGGTCGTGCTGCTGTGGCCCGAGGCAGAGGCCAGGACCTGGCAGACAAGAGGGCAGGCGTGAGTGGGGAGGCCATGGCCGGCTGGCCCCACCTCAGCTCTGCCAGCTCTGGCTGGAGTGGAGGCTGGGGTGGCCATCTGCTCCGTCTTTGGTGGTGAGAGCCCGCACTGGTCCGGGAGCTGGGTTCTGCCGGGCACAGTGGCCCTGGGTGAGGGGGAGGGCGAAGCAGGCGGGCACCTGGGCACTGTGGCTGAGGGCCAGCGTGGAGATCTCCGCAGGGTGGCCGGGCCAGTGCTGCTGAGCGCCAGAGTGCAGGTCCTCTACCACCACCAGGCGACCGCACGTGTAGGCAAAGAAGCCTGTGTGCAGAGAGGGCGGGGCCTGAGGCCGCGCAGGGAGGGCAGGGCCGAGGGGTTAGCATCGTCCCAGGTGCGCCCTCCCCATCGTCCAGCAGCCAAAGTGCTTCACAGGACCTCGGCTGGAGCGCCAGGAGGCGCTACCGGGAGAACAGAGCCCCACACTGATGCCTGGCGCTCGTTTGCCGCAAGGGCCTGGGCTTGGGGTGGAGAGAGCTGGACCATGCGCGGCCGAATCTTGGCTGGGGGTGGGGGTAGGCTCTCAGCCCCCACCTGTGTCCGGCCTCCAGACCATGTTGGCCCGCCCATTCCCGCCGTAGCCAACGACAGCCTTCAGACGCAGCCATCCACCGCTGGCGGGAGGCAGGAAAGTGCCCTGCCAGGAAGGAGACCCGGATGCTGCTGGGGCCCAGCATGACCACCTGGGCCCCAAAGCCTGCACATGGGAGGCTGTTTTGGGGCACACCCAGGCCAGCTGCAGAGGACACCCAGGGGCAGACGGGGAAGCTAGGGTGGGAGGTGTGGGAGCTGTGGGCACTCTGTGTGCCAGGGCCAAGAGGGGCACAGGCCCGTGGGGCTCTCATCAAGGGCAGCTGCTGGGTGAGAGAGGAAGGCAGGTCAGCAGGAGGCCACCACAGGGTCCCGTCTGGAAGCCAGCAGAGGGCAGGGGTGGGGGTGTGGGATGAAGGTGCCTCCAGGAGACAGGCGCCCAAGGGCCAGAGCCAACCTTTGGAGACCAAAAACAACCCTGAGGAGGTGCTGGGGAGCCCTGCGGGGGGCCTCTGTGCTTGCTGGGGAGAAAGAGGGCTCCCAGAAACCACTCCCCACCTTGGCAGAGTGGGGGCTGCAGCTGACCCTGGCAGGCGTGAAGGACTTGTAGGAAGCCAGGTAGGTGGTGCGTGGGGCCCCCGAATTCCTGGTGTCCCTGGCGCCTGGCAGGAAGGAGGCAGAGCTTGTGGCATCACACTGCCCTGCAGCTCTTCAGAGACCCCACACTACACGCAGAGTCTCCCCACAAGCCCCTGGTCTACCACACAGTGAGAACTGCACAGCGAGGCAGAGGCTGGAGCCACAGACACAGGCAAGCTGTGTCCCACTGCAGGTGACCTTGCCTCGTCACACGGGGAACTCACCGACTGCCCTCAAGCCCCTGCACCGGAACCAGCGTCCCTGCCCTGCCCTCCACTGCTCACGGGGTTGGCCGGGGGGACCGGGAGGCAGGGCAAGCCCCCAGGAGCCCACTGCCGCAGCCCAGGCCCCGTCTCCAGCCCTGCCGGCCTCCTCCTCCGTGGGCACAGGTGGGCCTGAGGCCTGCCCAAGCCCCTCGGGGTCACAGCTCTCCTCACAGGGTCCTTCCTCATCCAACGTGGAAAAGGTGCCTGGGGCCAAGGAGGAGAGGAAAAGCTGCCCACACCCCCTGACCCCACTGTGTTCCACCTGATGAGCAGTGATGGCACCTGCACCCCAGAGCTGGATGTGCGTGCGTACCTGCTGCCATTGGGCCTGTGCCCTTTCAGACCCCCGAATCCCCCCACTCCTCTAGGACCCCTGCTGCTCACCATCGCCACCTTCCAGAGGCCTGGCACAGACGCCTAGCCGTGGTGGAGATGCCCGAGATGGCTTGGGGACCTGCTGCCGGGGGAGCTCGCTGGCCCTGGACGCTGCATCCTCCAGCAGTCCTGTGCCCGGGCCTGGGGAAGAAGGAGCCCTGTGATGTTTGGGGAGGAAGAGGAAGGGCCACTGGGCAGACACAGGACTGGCCCCAGAGTCAGCGCAGCGCCTGCCCCCCAGCTGAGCACAGCCACTCACCTGCCTCGCAGGCTGGGGGTGCCCCGGGGAAGCTTTGATCGCTGGAGAGGGAGGAGAGAGGGTTTCAGGAGGGCCTGGGGGGCCTAGGCAGACAGAG
Source organism: Nomascus leucogenys (assembly GCF_006542625.1). Lineage (NCBI taxonomy): Eukaryota > Metazoa > Chordata > Mammalia > Primates > Hylobatidae > Nomascus > Nomascus leucogenys. The sequence continues at coordinate 102,390,616 of NC_044398.1, forward strand.
CTGAGAGTAGGCACTTGCCTCTCAGTAGTGGCCAGGATATCCCAGAGGAAGACGGTGTCCCCTGCGCTGAGGACCTGCCGCTGGTCAGGAGAGAAGGCCACAGCCTGCACGGGTTCCGAGTGGCCGATGTACACCTAGGAGTAGCGGTGTCACATGCAGGACCCCGAGGCGGGGCATGGATGCTGCTGTGTGCCCAGTCCCCAGGGGCGGTGAGCCCCACCAAGTGTGAGCTCCCAGAGGCACAGAGGGTCCTTGGGGGGTCACTCTCACCCCTCACCTTCTGCTGTCCCTGCCCCCATCCACACCTGCAGGGGTCTCCCGGGCCACCTGAGGAGGCTCCTGACCGCCAAAGCCACCTGCCTCCCCATGCACACACCTGGGGGCCTGGGCTGGCCTGTGTCGCGTAGTCCCACACCTTGACAGTCCGACCGGCGGCGATCAGCAGGAAGCGGGCGTCTTCACTGAGCGTCAAGGAGGGGCAGGGCTCAGGGTGGACACCGGCCAGCTGGAACACAGTGCTCGTGGGAAATGCCGTGTCTCAGGAGAGTGGCCAGCAGCCTGGGGCCTCCCTTCGTTGTGGGTGTGGCGATGGCCCCCCACCCAGCTGGAGGGGCTACAGGCACAGAGGCCGGGCCTGGACAGCACAGGGAGGGCCAGGTCGGCAGGCCGCAGCCCTGAGGCTCACCTCCCGGATGACGCGGCCCGACGCAGCATCCAGCACCACGACTCTGTTGGACGAGGTGGACACCAGCAGGTGGCCCAGAGCTGCAGGGCCAAAGCACACAGCCATGGCTGACTCCAGGCGGCCGCTGGCCAGGTCCAGAGTGCCGATGTCAACACGCAGCAGCTGGGGGTAGTGGTAAGTGGCCGACACTCAGGGCCCCTGGGCAGAGCCGGTGCCACCCAGGGTCAGGCTCGGGAGGGAGGTCCCAGGGACACTCACTCGGCACCCAGGCAGCACCTGCCCTGTACAGGAACCTGGCCGCACCTGAGCCCCACATGGCTGATGTGTACTCTGCGACAGGAGGCGGGACAGGGCCTGGGTCCTGCTCCCGAGTGGCCGTGACCTCCCTCCTGCCCCTGCAGCCAGCCTCTCATGGCCCAGTCTCCCTGGACCCAGGAGGGCTGCAGACTCACCTCGTCAAGGGAGGCCGAGCCCATGATTGTCACTGTGCACCTGGAGGGTCCCACGAAGGCCAGCAGGCGGCCATCCCTGCTGACTGCCAGAGCGCAGGGGCTCGCGGGGGCATCCGGGCATACCATGTCCGCTGGGGCCACACGGGGCGGGGGTCAGCTGGGCAGGGATGGAGTGCCGGGGTGCACGTGGCCAGGGCCTGAGGAGGCCGCCGCCCCCGCCCCCACTTTCGGGAAACACCAGCCCAGGAGCACAGACGCATCACACCAGCAGAGGAACGCCAAGGTGCCAGTGGGCGCCAGGCACTGCCAGGGGAGCTGGGAGTCCCTGTGGGCCAGCAGTAGTCACAAGTGACCACTCAGGGGGGCCCAAGTTATGGTGGCCGCAGAACAGGGCAGGTGCCCATGCCTGGGTCTGACTCCAGCTGCTGACCTGGAGCTGGGGCTGCCTGCCTCCTCCTGGGCACAGACCCGAGACGACCTCTGGCCTTGGGGACCGGCGAACGCTGCACCACAATCTCCTCAGGGCCTTGACGAGGTTACTGAGGTGGCCACGCCCCCCCACAGGACCCAGCCAGTGGACCAGGAAACCGGCATGTGTGTCCAGGTGTTGGCCTGCACCAGACCCAGGCCTCCCCCGCCCTGAGGAGTACCCCGGAGTGGCTGCGGGGGGCCCAACCTGCCACTCGGAGGACATGCCACTGGGGGTCCACACAGCTGTACTGGGCCAGGGAGCCCTGGGAGCAGGAGCTGAAGAGCAGGCGGCCGTCAGGGGTGGCGGTCAGGCCGGTGACGGCTCCTCGGTGGCACCTGCAGCACACACAGGGGTCCCGCTGGCCCTAGCCCCGAAGCCCAGGTAGGGCGTGAAGTCCCAAGAACCATAGGGTCCCTCGACCTCCAGCCAACCAGCCTGGCCACGGAAGTTCCCGTGGGGCAGCAAAGGGTGGGGCTCCAGCCAGCGCTGGCCATCCTGCACATGACCCCCGCCTGGCCACCCCAGCTTCCACCATGGGGCCTCCGTGGGGCTGGTGGCCAGCTGGGCACTTACGTGTGTTCCACCAGGACCTCAGCAGCCTCCAGGCTGAAGGAGCGCACGGCCCCACTGCTAAAGCCACAGAAAAAGGTTGGCCTTGTAGGGTGGAAGGTGACAGTGCACGGGGCATCCTCTGATGATGTGAAGTCGTATAGCTGTGGGACAGGGGCCGTGCTGAGGGGAGGGCAGGGATCGCAAGGGCCCAGGGGCTCTCCAGGTGGCCCAAACTCACGAGGCCGACACAGGCTGGAAAGACCAGGTCCCTATAGGCCCCCCTCACCCCCACTGACAAACCCCAGCTTCAGGACCTCCTGGCCCTCCCTGCCGTGCTGCCCCTGCCAAACCCCACCTGCTGCAGGGTGGCCAGGTCCCAGATGCGGACGGTGCGGTCCTGGGACACGGTGGCCAGCTGTCCCCGCCTCTGCTCCATGGCGAGGGCCAGCACCGGGGCGGTGTGGGAGCGAGCCAGCATGTGGTACACGCGGGACAGCGTGTCCAGGAAGCCCAGGTGGCCCGAGGAGGTGGCAGACAGCACACGGAGGCCATCGGGGCTGACACGGACTGAGCTGACGGGACCCTCGTGCTCTGTGGGTGGGGCGGGGTCAGGGGCCTCCCAGGGCCACCCCGGGGTGAGCCGCATGCTCAGGCTTCGGGTCCCCGAGACCCCAGCAAATGCACTCCCTGCTGCTCAAAGTCCCAGGCTCCACATGGCTGCAAGATGCAGCTCCCTCGAGGCCACTACTCCTAGGCTAGGTGGCACCCAGGCTGAGGGGCTTCGCACACTACCCACGTCCCACCGGGCCCTTCCGTGAGGCTGCCATGGGCCGCCCTGGCATCAGCCACCCTAGGGCTCAGGATACACCGCTTGGCCCCGTGGCTCCCTCTGCAGCCAGGAGCCAGGGCGGCTGACAGCAGAGCCCCGGCGACTTGGCCTTCCCTGCCCCAGCATCCAGGCGAGGCTCCCCCGGAGTTGGGAGAGCGTGCCCACAGCATCACCTGCCTCCAGGAGCACCGAGGAGAAGTCCAGGGGCCAGAGCCGCAGGAAGCCGTCCTCAGAGCCCACAGCACACACAGCCGGGGAGACGCTGAGGCTGCTGATGGCAATGCCGGGGCCTGGGGGCGGGGAGGCGTCAGTGCCTCGGTGTCCCTGCCACCCTTGCCACATGGCTGGCGCCCTCTTACCTAAGCTGAAGGTCTGCTTCTGCGGGTGGGGGCCGACCGGAGTCTGTGTGGGGAGCAGGCGGCGGGCATGCCGCACGACCATGCGCTGACAGTCAATCTCCAAGATGTGGCCACTGCGGCTGCACACGAAGCTGCCCGAGGAGGCGGCAGGGAAGGTGAGGCCCTCAGGGTACCAGGCACCAGGGCCCCCACGCTGGGGCAGACCGTGGGGAAGGGCAGGGGCTCACAGCATGGCAGCCGAGGGCGCCGGGCAGCCGTCCGGGGCCTGCTTGAAGGCGAGGTCGGTGAACTGCAGCGCGTGGTGCTCCCCTAAGTCCACGGGGCAGGAACGCAGCGCCCCGCCACGCAGCCGCCAGAGCCGCACACTGCCCTGCCCACACGACGCCATCCTGCAAGGCATGGGGACTGAGCACCGCTGCAGCCCGCAGTGCCCTGACCCGCCAGGAGACGCAGCAACGCACAACCAAGCCAGGGGGAGGTGCTCGGGCCTCAGCCCCCACTCCGGGCCCAGACCCTCTCCCAACATCGTGGATGGGCGGCGGCATCATCACCTGGTTTCATCAAAAAAGGTGACCCGGAAGGCCTGGACGTCAAAGTCAGTGTGCGCCTTTGCCAGAACGACCACCTCGCCACCGAGGCCCACCTGGCCGGTGCCCCAGGCCACCACCATCTGCAACAAGCCCAGGATGAACCCGCATGGCAGGGCCAGTCAGTGCCGCCTTGATTCTGCAAGGCCCAGCTGAGCCCCACACGGAGGTGGCTTTTCTCTCACACGCAGACCAGCCTCTGAGCGTGCGGCCGCAGAGGGTGGAAGGAAACCAGCCCTTCCATCTTCTCATCCTGAAGCTTTGAGACTTCTACAGAGACCCGCGATGCTGAGCGCTGCAGCCCATTCGCAGAGAAGTACAAACCCACCCACAAGCCAGAAGGTGGATAAAAAGCAGCCCGTGGCCGGGCACAGTGGCTCACACCTGTGATCCCAGCACTTTGGGAGGCTGATGTGGGAGGACTGCTTGAGCCCTGGAGTTTGAGACCAGCCTGGGCAATATAATGAAACCCTATCTCTACAAAAAGTTAAAAAAATAAAACATGACACCATCTCTCTACAAAAAGTTAAAAAAATAAAACGTGACACCATCCTGACTAACACGGTGAAACCCTGTCTCTAATAAAAATACAAAAAAAAAAAATTAGCCAGGCGTGTTGGCAGACGCCTGTAGTCCGAGCTACTGGGGAGGCTGAGGCAGGAGAATGGTGTGAACCCGGGAGGCGGAGCTTGCAGTGAGCCAAGATCGCGCCACCGCACTCCATCCTGGGCGACAGAGCGAGATGCCGTCTCAAAAAAAAAAAAAAGAAAGTTAGCCAGGTGCGGTGGCACACGCCTGTGGCCCAGCGATCTGGGAAGCTGAGGCAGGAGGATGACTTGAGTCCAGCTGGTGGGGAGGTCAGGGAGGGGGTCGAGGCTGCAGTGAGTTATGATTGCACCACTGCATTCCAGCCTAGGTGACAGAACAAGTACCCTCCTCAAAAAAAAGAAATGTTTAAAAAAGGTGCCCCCACCGAGACGCCGGGCGCTTTGGCTGTGTGGAGGTGCCATTGATGCCCAAGCGTGGGTCAGCTGCAGGGGCTCTGCCACGTGAAAATCTCACAACCGCATCACCAGCAGAGAGAACACGGCGAGGTGTGTAAACGCTGCTTAAGCTGACTCCGATGGCCGAAAAGCCAAGACGTGAAATGTGAGCTGCTGGTGGTGACTTTTGTGCAAGGCATGGGGGCGGCACGAACACCGGAGTACACAGAGCCCCACCACAGGGAGGACACAGAGCAGGGTCCCATGAAGGTGGAGTTTCAGAAAACCAAGACCCTTCCAGCTGTCTGCGTGCATCAGGACGGCCCCACCCCAACCCCCAGCCAGGGCCCTGTTACCGTCCTCCCGTGGTGGTCCTTGCCAACCCCGCAGAGAAGGGCCCCGCTGTCAGAGAAGCTGTGAACAGGGAGGAGGTGGTCAGTGTCGCCTGGGCTGACCCCCACCCCCTGCATGGGGCAGACCTGTGCCCACCTGAGGGAGCAGACAACGTGCATTGGGCTCTGGAACAGGCACAGGCACCGCCCGGTCTGGAAGTCCCAGAGCCGCATCACACTGGGGGCCCTTGCCTGGGCCGAGGCCAATAGTGAGCTGCTGCCATCCAGTGCCAGGGCGGAGACCTAGGAGGCAGAAGGGTGAGGGAGGGTGCGGGGGCTGCAGGCGTGAGCCGCCCCGGGCCCGGGCAGCACCCACCTTGTCTGTGTGGCCAAGGAAGAAGCGCTGCTCCCCCGTGTCCACGAGCAGGACGACGATGACCGCATGGCAGGGGTACACGACAGCCGCCCCGTCCGGGGTCCACAGGGCCTGGCACAAGGGAGCGGGGGGCTGAGGACCGGTGCTACGCCAGGCTCCTCCTGGCTGCCGGGAGGTCAGCCTCATCTCCCACTCTAGCCCAGGGAGAGGGGGGGCAGGTGTGGCACACACACCTGGGCACACAGCCACCCAGGGGCAAGAGAGAACACACACCCCGCACACACTACCTACACGAGCCACAGGCTGCATATGTCAAAAGAACAGCTGGAACGCTCAAGCAGACACGCGTACACACACGCACAGACGCCTGTCCTCTAAGCCCCGCCTCCAGCACAAGAAACTCCAGGGCGGGGGTAACAAAAGGCCAAAGGGCCCCCAAACACTCAGAGCAGGCACCCAGCAGGGTCTGACAAGGGCCCAAGGCCACTGGGGCCGAGGGGAAGGCCACCTCCTCTGCCATGGGGCTCCTCTCCTGGAAGGCCCACGTCACCCATCAGGGACCTACGTGTTGCGCCCACAGCCGGGCCCCACGCTGCGGGTCTGCATCATCCGAGCTCTAAAGATGTGAGAGCTCTGGGTCTTCCGGGGAGCACTTAGCCAGCGAGTAAGAGATGCCCGTGACCCTGAGAGCCCCGGGACACCAGGAGGTGACAGCAGCTGTGGGCGGGGCAGGCGCCCGAGCACACGGGAAGCAGCAGTCTGCAGGGGGATGGGACCGCTGTGCCAAGGGGGCTCAAGAGCCCACACAGCCACCACGGGACTTAGGTCTCTCCTCTCTCCCCGTTCGGTACTCAGCACTCGAGCAGGCCAACGAGAGCTGCTCTGGACACAGCCACAGGAGCCTCACCTGTCTGGTGCTGTGGCCCCCGAAGCCGATGACGCCCTTGAGCCTCAGGACCGGGTCTGGGAGGAAGCCCTGAAACAGCCATTCACATCGAGGTCCTGGGAGGCTCAGCCAGGCCCCCAGAATGCCCGACCAACCCCGAGCCCCGCCAACCCTTAGCTGGGTCCTGCCTCTCAAGAAGACTGCCCTGGTCCTGGGTGGCTCCTACTGGCTGTGGTAGGGTGGAAGCTGGGACTCCGGCTGCATTGCCAGACCTTCGAGGGTCCCCCACAGACCACTTGGGGCTGGGGCATTGGGGGTGAGCAGAAGCCCTTCCTTACTCTTCGTGGACAGAGATTCTTCCCCAAAGCCGCCCCCCCCGCCAGCTCTGCTCCTTGCCAGGAGGCTGAACAAGAGGAGACTGTTGGAGGCATATCCGTTCTGAATGCATCTCGTGGCAGGCTACCAGCTGCCCCAGCCCACATCTCACCGGGCCCCGCCTGCTGTGGCAAGGGCACTCACCTCGCAGGAGCCGGTGTCCTCAAGGGCCACAGGCACCTCAGCTGACTCATGAGTCAACACGTGGGTGTCAGCAGCAGCCGTGTGGACGTCAGAGGCCTCCACCTGGGCCCAGGGCTCAAGGCTATGGAAACTGGGGCCATCCGCGTTGGAGGCATCTGAGCGCTCTTGGGACAAGCTGACCTCCAGGAAGGGCCTGGGTGCCAAGGGGGCCCGGCCGGACTGTTGGGGGACAAGTGCCCATCAGTGCCCTGGGCCATCACGCCCCAACCCAATCTCATAGGGCGAAGGGGGTACTCACGGCTGTGGGGCTGGGCATCTGGACCACTGGAGACACACTGAACCGCACAGGTTTGCTGGAGGCCACCGGGCAAGGGAAATGCTGCGGCCCCGGCCCCAGGAGGACTACAATAGAGCAAAGAACCCCAGTGACCCAGGGACTGGCTGTGCAGATGCCTGGTGAGGGTGATGCCTGGGGAGGGGCAGCAGCAAGTGGCCCAGCCTCACCAGCTCTGCAGGACCCACAGCCAGCATCCCCACTCCTACTCTAGGCCCTGAAACTCTCCTCTTCCAGCTAGAAAGCTTGGGGCCCCCAGGTACCCCTCACACAGACTTCCCACCCTCGTGGTTCTGGGAGCTCGGACAACCTACAAACTTCCCTAGGTCCCTGCACCAGCTGCAGCCAGCACACCACTGGGCCCTTTCCCAGCCCTCCCCTCTCCTTCCGAGCCCCACGCACCCTACAGGCCTTCACCTGGGTCCCCGCTGACCCCACAGACCCACCCGTCTCAGGAGGGGAGCAGCTCTTCTCAATCAGCTTGGAAGGCACTTTCAAGCTGTCTCTTGGAAACCTTGGCAGGCAGAGGGAGAGTCAGTGTCTGGGGGCCCAAGGGCCACCCACCCTCCCACCACCGAGGCCTCCCTCGAAAGAAGCAGAACCACTCACCGGATGTGGATGTAGCGGTCATGCCAGCTCTCTCCCTTGGGCACAGGGAATGCCATTTCCCGAGGCATAGGAGTCACGGGCAGCTTTGCCCACTGGGCCCCAGAGATGGCTACAAGGAGCAGGGTTGTTCCAGGTCAAGGGAGACTGTTTGGCCACCTGAGCACGGGGCACCCGCCAAGGCACTGCCACGCCACCAGCCCAGCCACCGCCCCACCCCAGGGCTGCCTCTGGGTTGGGTTCTGACCCCAGGGATGCCTCCAGGATGGGGTTCTGGCCAGAGCTCAGAGACAGCACAGCTTGAGCACCATACTTTCCCAAGCACTCTGGACTCGGGCCCCTCCAGGGCTGAGAGCATGGGTGAGATATGGAGTGGGGAGTGCAGGTGTGGCCCTCACCAGGCTCAAAGCACAGGTCGCTGGTGTACAGGTTCCTGACCAGCAGGCTGGCGCACAGCCTGACGCTCTTGAGATGGCCATAGCACCGGTTCAGGTAGACCAGGAGAACGTCCTGCAGGTCGAGCTGCAGGCAGGTCCAGCGGGCTCCAGGGGGCGCCGAACCCACCAGATCTGCAGGATGGGCACTCAGGGTCAGCGCCCATCCTTCTGACAGCCCCCGACTCCCAGAACTGTGAGCTTGTGCCCCCGCCAGGTTGTCCTCCAGGCCGCAGAGGAGCCTCACTGGGCCTGCACTGCCTGTCCTGGACCATCCACACCCCATCTCGGTGTCACCTCTCTGAGGTGTCCTGGCCTCCAGGACGAAGGGAAACTGGAGCCACGTGGCCGTAGACTTAAACTCCTTGAAGAGGTTGGAGAAAGACACACGGATGACTTGGTTGTCCTGTGGGGACGGACCAGGGCCGTGAGAAGACAGGAGCCGCAGGGGTGCCGGGGCTCCCACGCAGCCCCCAGCCACGGGCTCCGTACCTTGGTGGACACATCCAAGTGGATGACGAAGTGCTTGCTGGGCAGGGGCCGAAAGAGCACATACAGGTATCGCCCAGTCAGCCCCAGGGACTGGGTGCTGCTCTTAGGGAGCTGGATGTAGTTGGCGGCGGAGACTGAGCCCCGAATGCGATACACGGTGCCCTTCAGGGTCTTGTCCTGGAGAAGCAGGAACCCGCATCACCGACAGCACCCAGAAGTGCAGTGGGGGCGAGGGGACCCTCGGGGGCAGGGCAGGGGTGTGGGCTCCGGGCGAGCCCCCCGCCGCCTACCGTCACCACGGCCACGTCCCCCTGCTTCGCGGACCGCTTCCACTCGTCCACCCGGAAGTGTCTGAAGACGTTGAGGAACGGGTGCTGCCACGCTGCGGGGAGCGGGCGCCGGGCGTCAGGGGACTCGACCACGCGAGCCGGGGCCACTGCGGGGCTGGGCCGGGCCGCGGGGACCAGGCAAGAGCCGGTGGGGCCGGGGCTGTCCGCGCCTTCCCCGGCGAAGCCAACGCCAGCGAGGCGGGCGGGAAGAGCCCGGACGCCCGAGGGAAGCCAAGCTCGGGGAGCCCGAGGGTGGGCGCCTGGCAGACGGGACCCTGCCCGAGCGGGGACTCTGGCCTCGGGGCCTAGGCGGGGGCCCTGAGCGCTCCGGTCGCCAACCCCGGGCCCCGGAACCCGGGACCCCCCGGGACCCCCGCCCGCCGCGCGCTACCTCGGGCCATGGCGCCGCCGCTCGAGCTTCCCGCCTTGGCCTCCGCGCGCCCAGCGCAGAGCACGCCCCGCGACGCCTGGCAACGGCTGCCTGGCAACGGTGCCACTTCCGCCATCACTTCCGCCGTCATGGCGGCGCCCTGGCCACGTGACCTCCCCCTTAGGCGTACCCCGCTTACGTCAGCGGCCTCCAGGGTTGCTCCGGCCGCTGATCCCGCCGTCCTTTTCCCCGCGGGCCTCCCGAGGCAGCCCCGTGTTAGCCCGACCGGCTTCGAAGCCCGCGCGGGTTGCGGACCCTCCCCCGCGCCCACCTGTCAGCGCCTCGGCCGGGGCTCCCGCCGCGTGCAAGCAGCGAGGCGAGGTCGCGCTGAGGCCTGGCCATGCCACGGACAGCCGGGCCTCACCCTGCCGCTCTCTCGCCGTCCGGAGGCCCCTGGTCCACACCTCGGTACCCTGGGTCCTGACTCAGGTGGGCTGGGTCATCCCTGTCCATCGGGGAAGTTAGTGCCGACGCCCGCGGAGGGCCTGGTTCCCACGCTCGTCCTAGCAGGTCCCCCACGTACTCCTTCGCCCAGTGTCCTGCGGCCGGGCCCGGCGGATTCAGAATGGGACCTGGCGTTCTGAGACACAGCCCCAGTGCTGGTGGTGGGGGGTGGTGGTCAGGACTGCACTTCAGGGCCACTTAATGTCTTTAGGCCTTGAGTCTCGGCTCTGGTCCCAGTTAACGCCAATGGGAGAGGAAGGAGGAGCAAAGCAGGGTCCACAGACTTCCATGCAAGGGGAGCTGGCCAACGGACCTCCCACCTGTCGCAGGGCAGCTGGATGAGAAGCTAACGGCCTGAGGGGACAGCGCTACAAGGGGAGTTTGTGCTGGGCCTGGCGTCCCAGGCTGTGGACTGGAACTGGACATGAGGACCCGCCTACACCGTCCTAAGTCAAAGACACTCCAAAAAGGCAGTTTCTCGACTTTATTAGCCTGGAGCTCCTCCCCGCCAGCCCCAGGGGCGGGTCGCTGGTCCCTGGGCACAGTGAGCAGGGCTGAGGTCAGACAGGTTCAGCCCCTGGCCATGGCAGCTTGGTTGGGACAGCCGGGCCAAGGGAAAAACAGGTGCAAAAGTCCAAATGCTGGCACTTCAGGTGTGGCCGGCACCCAGCCAGGCGCAGTGGGTGGGCGGGGCGCCATGCTTCTCTCCTGGCGACAGGTTGGCCGTGTAGCAGCGCCCCCTCCCAGCAGCCACTAGGAACAGCTGGTGATTCTCGCCAGGAACTGCTGCGCCCACCACTCGTCTAGGTCAATGGGCACGAAGTCTGTGGGCAGAGAAGGCTGGGCAGTGATGCTGCCTCCCAGGCCGGCCAGCATCTCTCCCCTGGAGCTAACCACAAGCCGCTCACCCGGACTCCGAGTGCGGCAGGCGCTGGGAAGAAGGGAGTCCCCTCCCTCATCCCCGGGGGTGGGAACCTGGCAGGGTCTGGGTCAGATCAGAGGGGCTGGGGGGTCTCTCTGGGGGGCCAGGGTTGGGGGGCTCACTCTGCAGCCGGGGGTTTGGGGTCCTCTCCACGTACTGCACAGGCCTTGGCCCGCCCTCACCGGCTGGGCCACCATCCAGCTGCTGCTGCACCTGCTGCCAGGCTGTGGGAGGAGGGCAGTCGGGCTGAGCCAGGTCCCAGGCACCCCGTCGCCCACCCAGGGCCTGATGGTCACCCTGGACTCCAGCCCCACACAGGGCTGGTCACAGGACACAAGGGCAGAGTGCCGAGGAAACGCACAGCCCTGCAGCGGCTGGGGGTCAGCTTGAAGTGGGGCCATCCCGGGTCCATGTTATTGCGACCCAGCAGCCTAGGCCGCACCCTCTGGCCCCACTCGCTACCTTCGGAAACAAAGCGGACGTTCTCCTCGTGGGCCAGTGTGTAGGTCTCCTGGGTCCCCTCGAGGGATGGGGACGTGGAGGGGGCCCGCCGGCCATTCACACGATTGAACACAAGCCTTGGCCCTGGACTGCAGGAAGGGAGGAGACGGACATGGTTGGTGCCCATCCCAGGCGTGGTGCTGCCTGGCAGAACTCAGGAGCAGCCCCGGGCCAGCCCACTGTCCCCAGACCCAGCCAGCCTAGGCACTTCCTGAACCAGAGAGAGCAGCCACCCACAGCAGCCGGTGGCCCCAGCCTCTCTTGCAGGCCCCAAGCCATGGGCAGCTCAGCTCACACCTGCAGCCCTGTGCCCTGAGGGAAGTGAGTGACTGTAGGGTGGGGGCCTCAGTCTTAGTATCCCAGACCTCTGGTCGGGCCCCACTCAGTACCCCTCCGAGGGTCTTGCAGGTGCCCATGCTGCCACCTGCATCCCATCAGCAGCCTAGATTCTGACCTGAGCCACGACCCCGTCCATGACCATGTCTCTCTGCCCTAACCCCCCACTCTGGGTGTAGTTCTAGGCCACATTCTCGCCCCACAGAAGCACCTCCATCTCCACGATGTTTCCCTCCGTGGACGGATGGACCTGGATGGGAACGGGGGGCCTTTGCCCTTTCCCTGGCTGCCTCCACGTCCCATGGGATGAGGACTGGGTGCCGGGATGGGCAGTCCCTGAGTTGGGAGAGTGACTATAACCCTCGCCCACTCCCCACCGACCCGAGACAAGGGGCGATGCCAAATGAGATGGCTCCCGCAGTGCCGCACGCAATGTCTAGCGGGCCCCTGGGCCCGTCCCGGCCAGCCGGGCCCAGGGCAGGGATGGGCGGCCCCAGCTGGCCGAGCCCTGAGCACACAAAGCCCGGGACAGGGCCGTGGAGGGAATGGGGCCGCACCTACAGCCAGAGGTGGGAGCCGGGAGTCCTGGGCTGCGCCTGCTCCGCCAGGCACTCGCGGTCCCGGCCGGCCTGTTGCCTTCCTGGGCTCAGGTGCCCCCGCGCCGCTCTCGGTTCCTCCTCAGCTGAGAGGGGCACTAAAATAAAGAGGAGTGTCTTGAGGGGCGCAGGGTCCCGCCGGCCCCAGGGCTGGCAGGGTCTGGTGGCCACAGAGGATCTTAAAACGTGCAGGTGGAGACGGGACAGGGGCGGGGCACCTCCCAGGCCTGCCTGCTGCCTGAGTTTCTGCACGAACCAGAGGAAATAAAGTTTGTCCGCTTGGAAGGCTCCTTTGCCTGCAACCCACTCCCACCTTGGAAAGCCAAAAACTCCAAGCAAGCTTGGAGGTTGGATTATCAATGTCTAAGAAGAGAAGAACATTGCCAGGGGCTGTGAATCGCATGGCAGAGGTGACGGCTCTCAGGCAGAGATGGGCCCCAGGAGGCAGGCACCGCCCCAGGGGTTCTGGTTACATAAGGCCGCTGCTCTCTGGGGGAAAGGGCACCCGCCCGGCGTGCACCTGTGGATCACTGCCAACCTCTCCCACTTCCAGGGACACTGCTCCGGGCAAACTTCAGCCCAGGGAGGTGAAGGCTGTGGAGGACATCCTCTCATCTCCCCTCCACAGCCCACCCCTTTTTCAGCCCATGAAGCAGGGCTTGGGAGAGAATCCACCTGAGCATATTACATGCTGAGTGGGGACAGCACCAGGATATCAAGGCAAATCCAACAACAGAGTCCATGACCCTGAGCCAGTACAGCCCCCAAGCCAGCCCCCCAGCCTGCCCTCACTGGGCCTCAGACCCTCGGTCTCTTTTGGGCTGCCCCTTCTCGCCCTGTGCGGTTCATTCCATTGTCCCTTCCTGTTGCGGTCACCACGCCCTCCATATGCCCTGGGGTCGGGTGACCACATGGTCTCATTTCATCTTATTACTTATATTGCCTCAGTTTATCTTACTGCCTCCCCCATCCGTCTCCCACCAGGAGGAAGAACTTGTCAAAGGTGTATCTGGGCTGGGCGTGGTGGCTCATGCCTATAATCCCAGCACTTTGAGAGGCCGAGGCGGGTGGGTTGCCTGAGGTCAGGAATTCAAGACCAGCCTGGCATACGTGGTGAAACTCGTCTCTACTAAAAATACTAAAAATTAGCCGGGCATGGTGACAGGCACCTGTAATACCAGCTACTCGGGAGGCTGGGGCGGGAGACTCACTTGAACCCAGGAAGCGGAGATTGCAGTGAGCCGAGATCACGCCACTGCACTCCAGCCTGGCAACAGAGTGAGACTCCATCTCAAAAACAAACAAAGGTGTCCAGGCATGGTGGCTCACGTCTGTAATCCCAGCACTTTGGGAGGCCGAGGCGGGTGGATCACAAGGTCAGGAGATCCAGACCATCCTGGCTAACAGGGTGAAACCCCGTCTCTACTAAAAATACAAAAAAATTAGCCGGGCCGGGCGCGGTGGCTCGCGCTTGTAATCCCAGCACTCTGGGAGGCCGAGGCAGGCGGATCACGAGGTCAGGACATCCAGACCACGGTGAAACCCTGTCTCTACTAAAAATGCAAAAAAAATTAGCCGGGCGTGGTGGCGGGCGCCTGTAGTCCCAGCTACTCGGAGAGGCTGAGGCAGGAGAAAGGCGTGAACCCGGGAGGCGGAGCTTGCAGTGAGCCGAGATTGCGCCACTGCACTCCAGCCTGGGCGACAGAGCGAGACTCCGTCTCAAAAAAAAAAAAAAAAAAAAAAAAAAAAAAAAAAAAAAAAATTAGTCGGGCGTGGTGGAGGGCGCCTGTGGTCCCAGCTACTCGGGAGGCTGAGGCAGGAGAATGGCCTGAACCCGGAAGGTTGAGCTTGTAGTGAGCCGAGATCATACCACTGCACTCCAGCCTGGGCTACAGAGCAAGACTCCGTCTCAGGAAAAAAAAAAAAAAAAAAAAACCAAGGTGTCTCTGGTCTGTCACCGTCGTGGGCAGTGCCCAGACCTGTGCCTGGCAGGAACCAGAGACAGCACACATCATGGGTGACAAGCCTTGACCCTCCGGGTGCACCAGGAGATGCACAGGGACCCTGATACCCCCCTCCCGCACCCAGTCAGTGAGAGATGAGGAGCAGCGAAAAGCACCAAGGAGAAGAAAAGGCAGGGCAGGGCCAGGCGCAGTGGGCCACGCCTATAATCCCAACGCTTCCACAGGCCAAGGCGGGAGGATTGCTCGAACCCAGGAATTTAATACTAGCCTGGGCCACATAGTGAGACCCATCTACATAAAATTTAAAAATGAGCCAGGTGTGGTGCTCGCCTGTTGTCCCACCTACTCAGGAAGTTGAGAGGTGGGAGGATCGCTTGAACTGGGGAGGTTGAGGCTGCAGTGAGCCATGATTGCACCACTGCACCCCGGCCTGGGTGACAGAGCAGGACCTTGTCTCAAAAAGAAAAAAATTAAATGAAGTAAAAGAAAGGGAGGTGGGTGGCAGCGTGGCGTGGGGTGGTTCAGAGGGAAGGTGGTTGGCCAAGCGTGGTGACTCACGCCTGTAACCCCAGCACTTTGGGAGGCCGAGGTGGGCGCATCACCGGAGGTAGGAAGTTCGAGACCAGCCTGACCAACATGGAGAAACCCTGACTCTACTAAAAATACAAGATTAGCCGGGCGTGGTGGCACATGCCTGTAATCCCAGCTACTTGGGAGGCTGAGGCAGGAGAATCGCTTGAACCCAGGAGGCGGAGGTTGCAGTGCACGGAGATCCTGCCATCGCACTCCAGCCTGGGCAACAGAGCAAAACTCCATTTCAAAAAAAAAAGAAACAGAGAGAAGGTGGTTGCCCCAAGAAGGTGCAGGAGCAGGATGGGGGCTTCATGCAGAGATTCCACTGCTGCCAGAAGCTCCCAGCACTGGGGCCTGGGGGTGGGAACGTGGGTGACCCCAGGGAGGAGAGGGCAGCACACATCCTGCCCTGCCCAGGGCTCCTCCAGCCCCGCTGCACATGGGGTGAAGCCCACTCAACTGCCACAGGTCCCACTGGCTGACAGAGGACCTCACATGAGGACTTTAAGAGAACAGGCCGGGCGCGGTGGCTCACACCTGTAATCCCAGCACTTTGGGGGGCTGAGGCGGGCGGATCATGAGGTCAGGGGATCGAGACCATCCTGGCCAACATGGTGAAATACAAAAATACAAAATTAGACAGGCATGGTGGCACGCACCTGTAGTCCCAGCTACTGAGGAGGTTGAGGCAGGAGAATCGCTTGAACCCGGGAGGCAGAGGTTGCAGTGAGCTGATATTGCGCCACTGCACTCCAGCCTGGGCGACAGAGTGAGACTCCGTCTCCAAAAAAAAAAAAGAGACAACAGCCAGTGGGCCTGGTGTTGCCCACTGGGACCCTTGGGGTCCCATGGGGAACTCTGGGAAGCATTTCCGTCTTCTTCCCTAACTCCCCTGAACTGTGCCACAGCCTTGCCCCTGCCCTCCCTAGCAGTGGGGTCTTGGAAAGAGAAGTTAGGTGGTTTCCCCAGGTTAAGAGAGACAGCATCACCCTGGGCCACTCCAGCCTCATGCTCCCTGCCTGGGGACCAGGTGGTGGCTACAGGGGTGCCTCAGTTTCCTCCCTTGGGAGGTGGAGCAGCCACGAGGACCAGGGGTGATGTCCGCGGAGCGTCCCAGCAGAGCTGGGATGCTGGAAGCACCTCGGGGCCCACTCACCTCCCGCCAGAAGGCGCCTCTGGTCGAGGGCACTTACCTCACTAGGATGGAGCCCCAGAGAGCCCCCGCCCCGCTGGAGCCTCAAACACGTGTCCCCACAGGCCTCCACACGTGTCTGAGAGGTAGGCAGGGGGCAGGCTGAGGGTGGCTCGGCACCCCCCCACCTGTAGCTGCCCTGAACTCCTGGCCCGAGCTCTCCTCCCCAGCACCGCCTCAGGCCATGACCCTACCACCTCCAGGAGCCTTCGGGCCGGCTTGGGGACACAGCAAAATCCACAGGCCTGGGAGATGCACAGGATAAATGAAGGGAACGGTGGAGGAAATGAGCCAAAGTCAAACGTCCAGCCCTGCAGGGCTGTCCAACCTCTGGGTCATCGTCACGGGGAGGCCACAGTGGCCGGACTGAGGCTCCTGTGGTCTCGGGAGGGCACTGGGTTAAGAAAAGCAGAAGCAACCGGAGAGGAGAAGGCCCCACTGCCCCCAGGGTGTCTGGGGTGAAGACCGGAGGAGGGCAGCGACCCTGCCGCAAGGAAACGCACGCACGTCTCCCCCACTGAGCTCTGCAAGGGCAGAGCCGGGAGACCTTGAGGACCAGCGCCCGACGCTCTCCGCGAACCCTGGCCTGGGCCTACTGCACGTCAGGGTTCCACCAGCAGCCCAAGGTCGCCCGAAGCGCCGACCTCGGCCGCTGGAGGCCCCTGCGACCCAGGAACTGGCCGGCTTTCTCCCCGCTGGGGGCCCGGGCCCGGCCAGGTGAGGCGGAAGTGCGAGGCGCAGGCCCGCGGGCGCGTAGTGGGCAGGACGCGCGCACCCCCAGTGCCCGGAGCGCCCGCCCCGCCTGCAGCACGTGGCCGGACCTCACTAACATCTCCCCAAGGTCACCCTCCGCTCCAGGGCGGCCGGCGGGGGAGGGGAAGCCGGGCCGGGCTGGGCCGGGGCCGCGCGCGTCTCACCTCGACAAGGGCCAGGGTCCCGGCGGCTGCGCGAAGGGCTGCGCCCGCGGGGGCTGCGAGGTCGGCGGCGCGGGCTGCCGGCATTTCAGGAGCTCGCCGAGCCGGCCCTCCACCTGCTGCTGCGTGGGACCTGCGGGTACCGGAGGGCGGTCAGCCGCCGCCGCGCCCCGCCCCGTCCCCGTTCCCGTTCCCCGGCCCGTGCGCACCTGTGCGGCGCTGCGCGACCAGCTTGCTGGGCCCCTTGGTGATGGTGTACATGACGCGCCGCTCCCACACCGCCGCCGGCCCCCGGCCAGATCCGGCCCCTGCGCCGGGGCTCGCACTTAACGGACGGCGGGCGCTGCGGGAGGGGCGGGCCCGCTACACGCCCCCGGCCCTTAAAGGGCCCGCAGGGCTCGGGCTAACCCCCGGACACGCGGCGGAGGCGGTGCTTGGGCCCTTTGGGAAACTGGCAGGCGGGGGCGGAGCCGGCAGCAACCCCGCCCCCGCCCCCGGCGGCCCGAGGCCAAGGCGGACGAGGCGCCCTGCTGCCCGGGAAGGCAGTTGCTGCCCGGAGGCTAGGCGAGTCCCGGGGTACCGGACTCAGACTGCTGGCGGCGAGGACTCAAGGGCCCTGAGGGGTCAGCGGCGATGTGCGAGCAGGGTCCTCGGAGCCCCGGGGCCCACCTTTGACAGGCGCTGGAGGAGAACCTGTGCTGCAGGCCCTGTGCTGTGGGACTTGTGCTGGAGGATCCCTGTGCTGGGGGGGCTCTGTGCTGGGGGGCCCTGTGCTGGGGGGCCCTGTGCTGGGGGCATGTGCTGGGGGTCTGCGCTGGGGGCCCTGTACTGGGGGCTCTGTGCTGGGGGTGTCTGTGCAGGAGGGCTTTGCTGGGGGCTTCTATACTGGGGGACTGTGTGGGGGTCTCTGCTGGGGAGCTCTGTGTTGGGGGCTCTGTGCTGGGGGCTTGCTGGGGGCGTCTGTGCTTAGGGGCGTCTGTGCTGGGGAGTCTGTGCTGGGGGCTCTGTGCTGGGAGCGCCTGTGCTGGGGGCTGTGTGCGGGCTCTGTGCAGAGGCTGGAGGCAAGGGTTTACCACTCATACTTGGGGAGCCTCAGCCAAGGTGCCTGCAGAGGCCTGGGCCAGTGTGAAGGGTCACCCTTGGCTTGGGTCTTGGGACTGGGTCTAAGAAGAGAAAAAGGGGCTCATCCCCCTGGACTTGGGTAGAGACAGGATGCCCTGGGGGTCTCCCTTCCACCCCAGGAGTCAGAACCCTGGCTGCACTCTGCCCCACGTCCTGGCCCCCAGGCCGAGGTGCACCCAGAGGCCCGCCGTGTGCCTCTTCGGCCCTTGGGGCTCCTGTACCCGCCCCACAGATGTGAGAGTGTGGCAGGCCAGGTCTCACTAACGCAGGCCTCCATAACAATTATTTCAGTGCGGAGTGGCTAGTTAAATATTAAAAGCTTAAAAAACTGTCCAGGAGCAGTGGCTCACACCTGTAATCCCAGCACTTTGGGAGGCCCAGGCAGGTGGATCACCTAAGGTCAGGAGTTCGAGACCAGCCTGGCCAATTTAGTGAAACCCCATCTCTACTAAAAATACCAAAAAAAAAAAAAAAAATTAGCTGGGCGTGGTATTGAGCGCCTATAATCCCAGCTACTCCGGAGGCTGAGGCAGGAGAATCACTTGAACCTGGGAGACAGAGGTTGCAGTGAGCCGAGATCGTGCCACTGCACTCCAGCCTGGGCAAAAGAGTGAGACTGTCTCAAAAAAAAAAAAAAAAATTGCCGGGTGTGGTGGCGCACACCTGTAGTCCCAGCTACTCGGGAGACTGAGACAGGACAATCATCACTTGAACCCAGGAGGTGGAGGTTGCAGTGAGCCAAGATCACATCACTGCACTCCAGCCTGGGGGACAGAGGAAGACTCTAAAGAAGAAAAGCCAGTGCCCTTCTTCAAAGGCTGGAATGTAACAAGCCCACCAAGAGTCGTGCCCAGGCCTCTCCTGGGCCTTGAAGCACAACAAGATAATGAAGGAATTCTTAATAGGACCCGTTTAGGATTCAACAAGTTTATTGGGGGTCTGAAGAAACTCTCCAGGCCTCCACAGACAAGTTTATTGGGAGCCCGAAGGAACTCCCCAAACCTTCATGCTTTAGCGGGAAACAAGATTAAGTCAGTTTACTGAGGTTCCAGAGGAAGGTCTTCAGGACTCAGACCTTAATTATAGATTAAAAGAAGTTAATCACTTGGCCGGGCGCAGTGGCTCACGCCTGTAATCCCAGCACTTTGGGAGGCCGAGGCGGGCGGATCACGAGGTCAGATTGAGACCATCCTGGCTAACACGAGGAAACTCCGTCTCTACTAAAAATAGTGAGCCGAGATTGCGACACTGCACTCCAGCCTGGGCGACAGAGCAAGACTCCGTCTCAAAAAAAAATCACTTATGTCTTTAGATGAATGCACACTTACACATAGACATACAGGTTGGAAGGTACACAACCTCTGGAAAACTTTGTAATTTGACTTGGTCTGGTGATAATTTCCAGGCCTTCTCCCTGTAACCGGTTGCAGAAATAAAAACCCTCTTCCCCCCGCCAGTTCATCTGCATCCTGTTACTGGGCCACGACAAATAGCAGCCTGACTCTCAGTTTGGTCCAGGAACAAGAGGAGACTGCCTGTACCAGCATCAGGGCCTGGGGTGTCCAGTGGCCCCCACATTCTCCGAGGAGAGTTCAGGGATGCTGTGGCTGACAATGGAGCTGTGGCAGGCGGGCGGCAGGGCCCAGAGTCTTCCTGTCTAAATCTCCAGGCAAGCAACATGCACCACGTGGAGGGGTGAGGGGAGGCTCTTGTTGGGGGGACGCAGCCCGAGGAGCCCCCACCCCATGCACTGGCCCTGCTTCTCCTCCCTTCTGGGAGCTTCAGGCTTACTGGGAGGCCCTCAGGGAAGCTTCTGACCCAGGTGGCCCTTGGCCCTGCACCCATCCTCAGCACGACTGAAGAGCTGAAGGAAAGAGGTTTCCATCCCCAGCTGCCTTCTCTGCAGGGCTGGGCCAAGCCTGTGGCCCTCAGAGGGCAGAGGAGCTGGCAAGCCACATCCAGGGAGGCCAAGCCTGAGATGTCCCCTAGGAAGGACTCCTCACGGACTCTTTTCTGCCTCCCACCCCCATCCCTGCCCCCGCCTTCCCCACTCCCCCACTTCCCCTCCCCCCACCTGGCTCTGCCCTCCCCCCACCAGCATCAGGCATCATGTCTTTCAAGGAAGGCCAGTGTGATCCCCGTCATCTGTGCAGCCTGCGTCCTGTCCTGGCTTCTCCCAGTGACCTTCAACGCAATCACTCACACAGGCCAGGGAGGCAGGACGGTGCTGGGGGGCCTGTGGCCTGAGGGCATATGCTCCTGCGGAGGACCTGGCAGCGAGGACCTGGCAGCAAGGACCAGCTGAGTTAGAGTGAGGGCGGTGCTGGGGAGGGAAGCCCCATGTGGGGAAGGGCATAATCCGAGCTCACACAGGCTCCCGAAGGTGGCCCCCCACCCTTGGGGCCCACTGCAGGCGGCAAGGACAAGCTGGACTGGCCCAGAGCCCAGCAGCTCTAGCGTTTGCTTCAGCCACTGGTGGTCAAGCCACGAGGCCCAAACATCCAGCCCCAACAATAGGCCACATCTGAGGTCAAAGCTTGGGTCCAGCAGCCCTCATAAGGGCTCCCTGGGAAGAGCAGTGGGCAAAAAGGGACGGGGGGCAGGGGGAGAGCCCAGGGGTCCTCAGGGCAGCAGGGAGCCGGGGGAGCTGAGGAAGGCGGAAGGCCAGATTGTGAGGGCCGGCAGCTGAAGTCCCTGGCACCCACCAGGGCTGGGCTGGTCTGCCCCAGAGGGGCCCTCCCGGCCCCACTTGGGCTGAGGACAGCTGGCAGGGCTCCCATGCTTAGAGTGGCATCCATGGGGCCTGGGCAGGGACCCGAGAGGTCAGGTCTGGACGTGCCCCCAGCTCTGCTGCAGGGGCCTGGGGCCAGTTCGATTTGGGCAGGAACCCTCGGCGGCCCAGCACAGGCTGTGGCTCCTGGTGAGGTCAGCTTCTCCTGCCTGCCTTCCCCTGGACAGACACTGTCTTCGCTTGTGAAGCCCCCACAGAGGCCACATTTTCGGTGGCAGGGGAGGGGCACAGGGCCTGGAGCAGGACAGCTGGATGGAAGGGGCCTCCCCCAGCATGCAGGGTCCTCACAGACCCCAATCATCCTAATAAAAAAGTACTTTTTTTCCTCTTGAAAAAGGCTCTAGTTATGATACTAAGATTTTATGTAAAAAGTGAACAAAGCTCAGGTTTTCAGTCATCCTGTCGGTTTTCCAGCTCTCAAACCCATGTCCTGACCCACCCAGTCTTGAAGACAGGTTCCTTCAAGGCTCTGGCTCAGGTTCTGCCGATGGAGGAGGCAACCACTGGCCCCCCTAGAAAGGGCTCTGGCTGGAGTCTGCCACTCAGTTTCTTCGGGACTGTTCGGCCTGTCCCCAGATCCAGTGGTGGCCCCCCAAAAATACATCCACCTGGAACTTCAGAATGCAACCTTATTTGGAATAAACTTTTGCAAATATAATCAAGGCAAGGATTTTGAGATCGAATCATCTGGGGTCAGGCATTGTGGCTCACGCCTGTCATCCTAGCACTTTGGGAGGCTGAGGTGGGCGGATCACCTGAGGTCAGGAGTTCGAGACCAGCCTGGCCAACACGGCGAAACCCGGTCTCTACTAAAAATACAAAAATTAACCGGGCATGGTGGTGGGCACCTGTAATCTCAGCTACTCGGGAGGCTGCGGCAGGAGAATTGCTTGAACCCGGGAGGCAGAGGTTGCCGTGAGCCGAGATCGTGCCGCTGCTCTCCAGCTTGGGCAACAGAGCGAGACTCCGTCTAAAAAAAAAAAAAAAAGGCCGGGCGCAGTGGCTCACGCCTGTAATCCCAGAACTTTGGGAGGCTGAGGCGGGCGGATTGCGAGGTCAGGAGATCGAGACCATCCTGGCTAACAGGGTGAAACCCTGTCTTTACTAAAAATACAAAAAAATTAGCTGGGCGTAGTGGCGGGCGCCTGTAGTCCCAGCTACTCGGGAGGCTGAGGCAGGAGAATGGCGTGACCCCGGGAGGCGGAGCTTGCAGTGAGCCGAGATCGCACCACTGCACTCCAGCCTGGGCGACAGAGCAAGACTCCGTCTCCAAAAAAAAAAAAAAAAAAAAAAATCATCTGGGATGAGGGTGGGCCCTAAATCCAATCACAGGTGCCCTTGCAAGACAAAGGAGAGGGAGATTTGGGCACAGACACAAAGAGGAGAAGGCTGCGTGAGGACTGGAAGATTGGACTGACATGGTCACGAGCCCAGGATCACCTGGGGCCACCAGATGCTGGAAGAGGCAGGAAGGACTTTCCTGCAGGGCCTTTGGAGGGAGTTGACACCTGTGTCTTGCCCTTCTTGTCTCCCGACTGTGAGAAAACACATTTGTTTTCAGCCACCAAGCTCTGGGGTAATTCCCTACAGCAACCACCGAAACTCAGACACCAAGGAAAGTAGTGGTGGGTGTGGGGATAGAAGGGGACTGCAGAGGGCTTAGGAAGGACGCTCAGGACCCCAGGGTGGGGTCCAGAGAATGGAGCACGTGGCACTGGACCCCAGGAGAGGAGCTGGACCCTGCTGCTGGACCTGAATGCCGTGTGAGGATGGGTGCGCGTGGGGCTGAGCCCTCCAGGCCCTCTGTGGCGGAGGAGGCTGAGGAGCTAAGGCTCAAGAGGAATTGCCCCTCCTTAGGCATCCCTGAGTACCTCCTGTAAGCCAGACCCTAAGACGGATGGGGCAGGCAGGCTCCTGGAAGGGGAGGCGCAGCGAGGGGGTCCCGTCCCTCCCAGGGGGATGTGTCCAGGGACTGGGCGTGAGCGTCAAGGCCAAGGCCAGCAGGCGCTGCTGTATGGGCAGGACTGGGACTCCGTGTCCCTCCCAGCATGGAATCCAGGACGCGGGGCACTTGGGGCACTGGTATTTTATCATGTAGATAAACACGCACTGGGAAGGGTGGCCTGTGTCACAGTCCCTTCCACCCGGTGAAAGGTCGGTTCTTCAAGAGGGGCTTTGGGGAGCCAAATTCAGTCTCAGGAGAGGCTGAGCTTCTACCGCTTTGACCCTGGCTACCCAACGGGGACACCACCAGGAGGGCAGGGGCTGGGGGACCCTTCCAGGGATCTATGTTTGGCATCCTGTGGGGGTCCCAGACCCCTGCCAGCCGCTGACATGCATCCACAACTTCCCAGAGACTGTGTGCTCACATGTGGCCATTGCAGCAAACGCCTCTGCTCAGACACATCCAGTCCGGCTGTTGCCCTCCCAGGCTCTGAGCTCGGGGGGTGCTGAGAACAGGCGGGGCCTACCCAGCATGCATCCCCAAGTCATGAGCGTGCAGGTGAGCACCAGCCTGAGGCCAGGCAACACTAAACCTGCCAGGCGCTGAGCACTGTGGGCAGCTCCCGAATGCAGCTTCCTTCAAGGGGGGAAGCAGGAAGGCCCAGAGAGATTGATCTCGGGCTCCTCTTTCCTGTGCCTAGGGAAGCCCAGGTGAAATCTGGGTGAGGAGAGGTGCCTGGGCCCCAGGAGAACCCCTGGTCATCATAGATCCCTCCTCCTGGAGCTCTCCTCGAGGTGGGGGTTGGGGGCAGGGTGCGCGTTGAAGGAGGCACAGGGAAAGTGCTCAGCCCACAGAAGGAGAGATGGAGGTGGCCAGTCAGGCGAGGAAAGCCGGGGCTTGGGCCGGAGAGCCTGCTGCAGGGTCTGGCCAGTCACCACCACGGCGGACACCAACATCTCCTGGCAGGGCTGTCCCTGACCCCTGACTCCCTGAGCCCCCCATGGCCCGCGTTCCCAGTCCCAGACTGGCAGACTGTAAGCCACTCTCCTGCCCTGAGCCACGTGACTGGCCCTCCCTGGTTTATCCCTTCCAACCTCCTCGCCCTAGCCAGAGCGATATGGGGTTCCCATTGGTGAAAAACGGCCCAGCAAAGGCGCTAAGCCAGTCCTGACTGCAGAGCCAGGCGCTCGGCACTTTCTGGAGCAGAGCCCGGCTCTGAGGCTGGGACCCCAACCCTCGGGCGCACACAAATCGCGGCCTGTGACTTGATTTCGGGGGTCTTTGGGGGTCACCGACCGACCCCTCACACTATCCGTGGGCCCCGAGCTGGTGCTGTTACCCTAATGTCACAGAGAGACCCTGGGGTATTATTCGTACCCCTCCCGCAGACCGCCCAGTTCCCGCAGGCTGGGACCGCCCGCCCCGCCCTCTGCCGCCCCTGCCGCCCCTGCCGCAGCCCCGCCCCAACCCTCCCGTCCACACTCATGTCCCGCCGCTCCCCTAGCCCCGCCTCCTATATCGGACCCGCCCCGATGTGCCCCCGCCCCTCCGGCAACCCCGCCCTAAATTCGTCCCAACAGGGGGCCCCAGCCCAGCCCCGCCCTCTCCCCAGCCCCGCCCCGACAGGGCCCCGTCCCCAACGGCTCACGAAGGCCAACGGCTTCCACCGCTCAGGCCCGAATCGAGACTGTCCTCCCTCCAGCCTGTGTCCTTCACGCCCGCTCCTTCCCCTCCGGCACTGGGGGGCACCGCGAGACTCTTACCGTCGCGGCCCCGCCAGCTGGGTCCTCCTATGCAGTCGCCAGCTCCCTTGAGCTGAGCCCGGCGCCAGCGGCGGCGCATGCGCAGAACACTTTCCGTGTCACAGTCTCTTGGCTCCGCGGGCAACGCCCGGTTTCAACGGCGCCGCTGGTGTAGTGGTATCATGCAAGATTCCCATTCTTGCGACCCGGGTTCGATTCCCGGGCGGCGCAGTAACATTTTTTTCCCATTTGAACAACGAACTCCCGCTAACGCCGGAAATTTATAAAGGAGAGAAAACCCGAAACCAAGGGAAGGTGCCCAGTCGGGCGCAGCGCTGACACACATTTCGGAGAGTGACACAGGTGCCCTGAAAACCCTGGACGGCCATGGGCAGCAGGGTGCCTGAGCTGAGGCGCCTAGTAAACCAGCAAGCCAAGCTCGCCGTTCAGTCCCCTGCCCGGGGCCACCACCCACTGCTGAGCCTCTCCCCACCGTGCCTCTGGCGGCTGCGGGTCCTTTAACGGGAGGCGCGCGTGCTCCTGGGAGTTGTAGTTTATTAGCTCCCGACGCGCCCCCGCGGCATCTGGACTACAGCTCCCGACGTGCCCCGCGGGAGCCCGGGCACCGCCCCCGACGGGACCCGCGCGCCGAGTCCGCGGCAGGGAGTTGTTGCGGCCGCGATGCTGGTGGCGGCGGCCGCGGAGCGGAATAAGGATCCCATCCTGCACGTGCTGCGGCAGTACCTGGACCCGGCCCAGCGCGGCGTCCGCGTACTCGAGGTGGCCTCGGGCTCCGGCCAGCACGCGGCGCACTTCGCGCGGGCCTTCCCCCTGGCCGAGTGGCAGCCGTCGGACGTGGACCAGCGCTGCCTGGACAGGTGCGGCCCCCCGGGGCGGCCACTCCGATCGGTGCGGCGGTCCGGGGCCTCAAGAGCCCACGCCCCGCAGCCCCGGAGAAAAATGATGCGGCTCGGGCTCTGAGGGTGCGGGGTGGGAGCCTGGGGGTGCCCCCGGGGCAGGCCCTAGCTGTGTGGCCCCCGCAGCTGCGGAAGTGGGTGGTCGTCGGGGTTTCCCTTCCCAGCCGCTTTGGCCTCCGCTCCTCAACGTGCCCCCCAGCCGCCCCTAAGAAAGTCCGTGGGGGCGTCGGAAAGGCGGGTGCGCAGAACTTGGCCCCCACCTAAGCGTTCCCCTCCTGCAGCATCGCGGCCACCACGCAAGCCCAGGGGCTGACCAACGTGAAGGCCCCGCTGCACCTGGACGTGACGTGGGGCTGGGAGCACTGGGGCGGGATCCTGCCACAGTCGCTGGACCTGTTGCTCTGCATCAACATGGCCCATGTCAGCCCCCTGCGCTGCACGGAGGTCTGTGGGGAGCCCAGCAAGGGCGTCTGCCCTGGTGCCCCTCGCCCTGCATGGGGGCAGCCGGGATACCAGATTTGCCCCCATCACAGTCGGGGTGAGGGTCTCCAGCCTCCCCCATCACAGTCAGGGTGAGGCTCTCCAGCCTCAGAGCTTGGCTTCTGTTGGGGGCAGCACCTCACTGCCGTCCTGTTCCCTACTCCCCAGGGGCTCTTCAGAGCAGCAGGACACCTGCTCAAACCCAGGGCCCTGCTCATCACCTATGGGGTGAGTGGGCCTGTCCATGGCCGGCCTCCCGCTCCCAGTCCTAGCTGCTCTCTCCTGCCCTGCTGAGAGTCCTCCTTCCTGGGTTCCCTGCTCCCCACCCAGCCATCAGCACGGCCTCCCCTCCACTTCCACTCTGCACCCCTCCCTGGGTCACCTGCCAGCCTCCCTACCCCCTTGCCCACCAGCCTGGCCTTGGCTGACTCCCTCTTGGGGACAGGGAGGGGGTGCCCTTTCATTCTCCGAACCCCAGCCTGCGAGTCTGTCCCAGACTCTCTGGGAAATACCCGACCTTGGTCCAGTGGGCTGTGTCCCCATGCCCGCAGCCCTATGCCATCAATGGGAAGATCTCCCCCCAGAGCAACGTGGACTTCGACCTGATGCTCAGATGCAGGTCAGAGCTAGTGGTGGGGGGTCTGGCTCAGGTGGCAGGTGGCTTGGGTGGCACCCCCCAGGCCACGACTCCATCTCCCCACCCTCTGCAGGAACCCGGAATGGGGGCTTCGGGACACAGCCCTCCTGGAGGACCTGGGACAGGCCAGTGGCCTGCTCCTGGAGAGGATGGTAGGTGGGGGAGCGGGGGCCCAGGCAACCTATCTAGGGGTTGAGGGCCGTCCTCCAGCAAAGCGTTTCTCCAGGTGGACATGCCAGCCAACAACAAATGCCTGATCTTCCGGAAAAACTAAGCCCCTCCTTCACCCCAGCACATGTGCATCCCTGCCGGAGGCTCTGTGAGGCACGAACCCTGCCTCCCTAGGCCCGACCTTGTGGACGACAGCCCCACCCAGTCTGTGCTCTCAGCCGGTGGCCGAAGGGCCCAGCCTGCTCAGAATAAAGCATGTCCTGCTGCCGGCTTGCTGGTGTCCACCCCGCCTCCTCCTAGGAGCACCTTGTGAGGGTGGGTGGGAGACGGGGTCTCCTGTGCGGTCAAGGGCTTGGGACGTCCTGATCCTTGCTGCTGGAGCTCAGGCAGTGGGATTGGGGCTGAGACAGCTGCTGAGGCAGGATGGAGCTGGTTGGGGATGCAGGGGAAGACAGGCACTCCCTGGTGACCTTGTACCAAAGCCCAAGCCCCAGTGGGTGGCAAGGCCCCAGCGGAAACTGGCTGGGGATGGGGCACCTGGAAGGATGAGGGTCGCCCGACCAGCAGCAGCAAGCCAGGAGGTCTGGGGCACAGGGAGTGCGTTTATTCACCAGGACGGGGTGGCGCAGGCCCCTTGCGGGGGCTAGTCCTGGAAGCGATTGAGCAGCTCGCAGGCCTGCTTCTCCAGCAGCTCTAAGATCTTCTTGACGCGCTTCTCGCTGGCGGCGCGGACGTAGCTGCCGGCGTCCAGCACGGCCACGCCGTCGCGCACCTCACCCATGATGACCAGTGGCCCGTCACCCGCCGTCATGTTGGGGCAGGGGCAGGCCCAGTCCATGCCACTCAGTGTCACCTCCAGGTACTTGGTGCCCAAGAACTTGAGGCCCATCTTGTCATCCTTGAGCACGTCCTCGAGCGCCACGCGAGCGATGCCGCCGGCGGCCTCCGGCTCCTCCAGCACCTCCGTGAGCCGCCCCACGATGGCGAAGTCGCTGCGGCACAGGCTCAGCGCCAGCTTGCTCCGGAGGCGGCAGGCGCGGCAGGGCGGTGTGCGCGGCACGGGGCAGGCATCCTCGCAGCTCTCGCGGCTGTGGAAGTTGTTGCCGTTGCCCTCGCAGCCACCATACACAAAGGGATGGCACTGCTGCAGCAGCGGGCTGTAGGCCCAGCGTGGCTCCCAGCCCTGGCAGGGGCCCTGCACGGCAGGCAGCACGCAGGCGTCGCCGGGGCCGCGGGCACAGGCCTGCTGGCATGCCTCGTAGGTCTCAAAGCCCCGGGCCGCCCCATCACAGCCACGGGCCGGGAAGGTCATGCAGCCGCCCCGCTGTGGGTCAAAGTGCCAGAGGACAAGGTGTGGGGAAGTGGGGCCCATGCAGGCCTGCACATCCGGCAGGCACTCGGCCGGGGCTGGGATGCTGGGGGCTGTGTCCCTGGCCGGCTCTCGCTGGACCACAGAGAGTGGGAAGTCAGCCCGCAGCAGGCCAGCGGCGTTGCGCGCGGTGCAGGTGTACAGGCCGGCGTCTTCGGGCCGCGCGTTGTAGAGCACCAGCTGCCCGATGCTGGTGACCACCACGTTGCCATACATCTGATCAGGGCGCATGATCAGGTTCTCCCGCTGGTGACTCTGCTTCTCCCAGGTCACAGCAGGCGGCGGGCGGCCGCTGACGTCGCAGTGGAGGCTGGCCGTACCCCCCACCTGCACTGCCTGTGGGGAGGGGCTGCTGTACAGGGCAGGAGGCACGGGCGCGGCCCCAGGTGTGGGGCGGGCAGTGGTCTCCGGCGGCCCCGGGCTGCTGGGCGGCCAGCTGAGCACATGCTTGCAGGGCACGATGTGGAGGTGCAGGCCCCGCAGGCAGGCCTCGGCATCCATGTAGCAGCGGTTGTAGTAGGTGAGGCCGTCCGAGGCGCAGGTGAAGCTGGGCTCCTTCTCACAACGGTCGCGGCAGCGGCACACGGGCTGCCCGTCCCAGATGTCGCAGTCTGAGCCCTGCTGTGGGCACGCAAAACCCTCGCAAGAGGCCGCTGTCATGGGCACAGCTGGGCTGCCAGGGAAGCGTGCGGCCACGCAGCTCCGCAGTCCACATACGTTGATGCAGCACTTCTCAGCAGCCGCACAGTCCTGGGGATGGGGGACACTTAGGTGGCAGCCCCGATGCCCCCTCACCCTGGGGTCTCTGACCTGGCCCCTGCGTGGGGAGGCTCAGGTAGGGTAGCAGGGAGCCCCCCGCTCTGTGGCTGCCGCCAGGGCCGCCTCCCCGAGGACTCTGTCCTTTCCATCCTGTGTGAGGAGCTACCGCACCAGAGGTGCCACCTGGCTTCACCTTCCAGAATCCTGACACCCACCAGCAAGTTCTATTATTCTTGACGTTGCACAGACGAGGAAACTGAGGCCCAAGGAGGGCGCACAGTGCTCAGGGCCACCCGGCAGGTGGTGCAGGCCAGGACAAAGGCTGGACATCGGCTGCAGCACCCCCACCACCGTCTGCAGTGGTCCCGGATGGAAGGAGAGGGTAGGAGGACAGGGTGGGAGAAGTGGATGGGAGGAGAGGGTGGGAGGAGAGGATGGAAGGAGAGGCAGTGATGGGGTGGGAGAAGAGGATGGGAGGAGAGGGTAGGAGGAGAGGATGGGAGGAGAGGGTAGGAGGAGAGGATGGGAGGAGAGGGTGGGAGGAGAGGATGGGAGGAGAGGGTAGGAGGAGAGGATGGGAGGAGAGGGTGGGAGGAGAGGGGGGGAGGAGAGGATGGGAGGAGAGGGTAGGAGGAGAGGATGGGAGGAGAGGGTAGGAGGAGAGGATGGGAGGAGAGGGTGGGAGGAGAGGGTGGGAGGAGAGGATGGGAGGAGAGGGTGGAGGAGAGGATGGGAGGAGAGGGTGGGAGGAGAGGTGGGAGGAGAGGGTGGAGGAGAGGATGGGAGGAGAGGGTGGGAGGAGAGGATGGGAGGAGAGGGTGGGAGGAGAGGATGGGAGGAGAGGGTGGGAGGAGAGGATGGGAGGAGAGGGTGGGAGGAGGAGGAGGGTGGGAGGAGAGGGTGGGAGGAGAGGGTGGGAGGAGAGGATGGGAGGAGAGGGTGGGAGGAGAGGATGGGAGGAGAGGGTGGGAGGAGAGGATGGGAGGAGAGGGTGGGAGGAGAGGGTGGGAGGAGAGGATGGAAGGAGAGGCAGTACGGGGTGGGATAAGAGGATGGGAGGAGAGGGTAGGAGGAGAAGGTGGGAGGAGAGGGTGGGAGGAGAGGATGGGAGGAGAGGGTGGGAGGAGAGGATGGGAGGAGAGGGTGGGAGGAGAGGATGGGAGGAGAGAGTGGGAGGAGAGGCAGTGACGGGGTGGGGGTGGTCGCCAAGGATGATTGTGCCCAGGGTGGAGGCACATCGGGAGCATGAGAGCTGGAGTGGGGAGGGCTCTTATTCTTAAGACAAACGAGGGCCACGATGGGGGTGTCTCTGGGCCCCGCAGAATTCTCGGGCGCCCAGGCAGAAGGTGGCACCTCCAGCAGGGTCTTGCCCAGGCTGGCTGCCCCAAGCCCTGGGACCCCGGCCCGACCACACTCACCTGGTCCCCGCTACACTCGCGCTCACAGGTGCTCTGGGCGTCCACCCACAGGTTGGGGCTGAGCTGGTTGGGGCACACGCCCGGGTGGCTCCCCGGCCCTGGCAGCAAGCCGGCCAAGGTCAGCCGGAGGAGGAGCAGGAGCGGCAGGAGTGGCCGTGGGGCGGGCATGAGGGCCGCCGAGCCAGGGGCCCGGGGGGTGTGGCCACCAGCCCCTCCTTGGGCTTCGCGGAGCCCGGCTTCCTGCAGGCATCCACCCTCCGGGCCTGTGGTCAGCCCCCCCACCGGGACCTCGGGGCTCCCTTTCGCCCCTGAGGCCGAAGCCTGCAGCAGATGCTTGTCCTGACGCCCCTGCTGGGTGGGTAACGGGGTCTCCAAGTTCTCAGGGGCCGTCTGTGTGACGCTGGTTCCTCTCCAGCTTCAGCCTGGCCCCTCGGTCTGAACCGTGCTGGGGC
The DNA here is from genome assembly GCF_006542625.1 of Nomascus leucogenys. Taxonomy (NCBI): domain Eukaryota; kingdom Metazoa; phylum Chordata; class Mammalia; order Primates; family Hylobatidae; genus Nomascus; species Nomascus leucogenys. The sequence continues at coordinate 102,421,518 of NC_044398.1, forward strand.
TCCCAGGCCCTGGTCAGCGCAGGGCAGAGGGGAGGAGGTTGGGGAGGGGCCAGAGGCCCATGAGCAGAGCCACTGGCCATGAGGGTCACTGGGGGCGGAGAAGGGCTGGCTCTGGCTGGAGAGGGGGAGGGGAGGGGACCTGTAACCCGAACCCCTTCCTCCACCCCTGGGCTGAGATCAGTCTCCTTGACGACCCTCAGTAGGGTGGGGGCAGGGCCAGCAGATCCCAGCTTTTGTCCCTGATGCCCTCTAGACCCCAGGCTCCTGTGCCGTGGGGGTGGCGGGCACAGGCCCTCCCCGCAGCGCGTGGCTGACCACAGCCTGGCCAGGTCCAGGCTGGCAACGGTCACATGCATCCAGGTTGGGCCGAGGGCTTCACTCCACTCCTTCGAGGTTCCTTCCCCCTCCGTGGCTGTTTCAGGGGCACAGGGGCCTGCAGGATGCCCAGCACAGCCCGGCCTCCTCTGCTCTGCTGCCCCTGGTGGAGTGGGGCCCGACTCGGCAGGACTGCATTTCCAGAGACCCCATCCCTGAAACCAGGCTTCGGGCTTGGGGCTCAGGCCTGTCCCCAAGGCGGGGCAGGTGCAGCAGGAAGAGGCCTGTGGCCGCCCACAAACGTAAGAACAGCCCCAAACGCTGACGCCAGAGCCTCAGCCCACGCACTGCGCAGCCCTGGACGTGGCTCCGCGTGGGATGGCACCGCCCGAGGGAAGGCCAAGTGCAAGGGCATCTGTGGCTGAAAAGAGCAAGTGTCCCGGGGCACCAAGCCTTGCCCTGCCCCAACCCCCCGTCAGCGGGGCACACATCCCCAGGCTGGCTCCTCTTCGTTGGGGAGGGCAGGGGGCTGGCCTGGCTGGCGCAGTAGGACAAAAGGCTGCCTGGAATCTACCCTTCCAAACCCTCTGTGGCTCCAGAAGTCTGGGGCCTCGGGGAGTGGTTCTCTCTGAGACCGGATGGGAGTGTCCCCCTGACCCTGTGTCTGACCTCTGACCCGGGAGGCAGGGTAACAGGAGCCTGGTCTGGTCAGAATGAGACCCAGAGATGGCTCCAGGCGCCACAGTCCCTGCTCTACAAGGGGACCGGGGGTGGGCCCTGATCGCGTGGGGGTGGGGGTAGCTAGGCCAGACCCAGCAGCAGGCGGCTGGGCTGGAGCTGCCAGGGAGGGGCTTAAGGCCTGGATGTGCCCACGAAACAGCACAGTGAGGCACCTGAGCCAGAGGCTGTGGTCCCTGTACCAACTGGAGTGCCCTGTTCCAGCTCAGCTGTGACCTCCGGGGCGTCCACATCCCCCTGGGCCAGGCATGGCAGGCACCAGATTGGCCAGCGTGCAGGCGGCTCTCTGCTGAGGGAGCCGACTGACTGGAGGGCCTGGCCCTCTGGGGTCCTGCTGCTGTTGGGGACAGTCCGCCCCAGGCCATCTGCTGCCAGGGACTGTGAGCGAGGGCTCGGCACAGCCCAGCTGGGATTCCATCCACCGGGCAGAGGAGAATGGCCATGACCAGGCCCAGCTGCTCCAGCCCAGCTCCAGCCCTCACTTTGAGGTGAACCTAGCCAACCGCCGCAGGTGGGCCCGGTCAGCACACGAGACAGGCAAAACAAAGGCCAGAGGTCAGTTTGCCGGGTACGAAGCAGCACTGGCCCCTGGCACGGGGCATCGCCACTGCCAGCCCCACCCCACCAGACAGCAAAACGTGGGGACCACAGCCGAATTACATTTACTGTACAAAGAATGGTTCGGAAAGAACCAGGAATGGTGGAGTGTCTAACAGCAGTGCAGGTAGTGTTGATGCCATGAATGCAGGACCATCTAGGTCCTCAAAGTCTGTGAGGTTTGTTCATAATCCCAAACAAGGGCCCTGCTGGCAGCAACAGGACAGGTGGGGCCAGAACAGGGAAGCTGGAGCAGGAGCCACTGTCTCTGGGGCTGTGGCAGGGCCGCCCACCTGGGGTTCCCTTACCATCCGGCAGTTCACGCGGGCCACAGCCCTCACCTCCCAGGAACGGGCCATGGGGCGAGTCCACTGGTGCCCAGTAACACCCTCCGTGGGACCACCTTGGGAGGCATGTGCCACGGAGTGCGCCACAGGGGTCCTGGGTCCCGGGAGGGCTCCTTCTGCGTGCTGGCCACGCCGTGCTGCACAGCCTGAGGGCAGGAGGTAGAGGTGAGCACCAGTGCTGTGGGCAGGCCCAGGCGACTGCAACCCTGCAGAGGGGCTGCTGGGGCAGGCGTGGGCAGAAGCACTAGGTGGAGGAGTGGCCAGTGGCTTCAGGAGAGGTGGCCGGCCCTGCGTGCCTGGGGCTCAGCACGAGCGCCAGTCTGGTGGGCCTTTGAGGAGGGGCCTAGCCTCCCGTGGCCCCCAGGTGGACGTGGACGAGGTGGTTCCAGGCACGTGCCTAAGGAGGTCAGGATGGTTCCGATGCCGTGCGACCTCACTGGAGAGCTGCAGCTGTGGGGACCCCAGGGCCAACAACAGAAGCTGCCAAGAACAGGAGGCTGCACGCAGGTGCCCGGGGTCTGTGCCGCCGCCCATCGAGTATTCCTAAGTCTACAGATAGCTCTGCACTCTCCAGGGTGGGCGAGATGATGATGTGAGTTTTGAGTGGTCAGTGTCCCCGAAGGTGTCACATCACAGCAGGAAGGTTCTCAGCCCCACGTGGGGAGGGATTTGGGGAGCAACGAAGTGTGGGCTCCCAGGTGAACCTCCTTTCTCCCGAGTGCTGCTTGGGCTCTGACCACCGGACTACACCCTCCATCCTGTGGGAGCCAGGGCCCAGGTCACCCAAGCTTCCAGAGGGAGCACCGGCCCTGTCTGCTCCCCTAGCCTCTGGGCAGCCCTGCCACTCGCAGCGCATGGATTCACAGGATGCCTTGCCATCGCTGCCAAGAATCTCCTCACCAGGAGTCCCAAGTGCGTCCCCATTGCTGGCGTGGCCATGAAGTCACCAGTGCACCACCACGGGGCCACACCCAGGCTTCCCTGAAGGCCCCTTAGAAATGTACAAAAAAGTGAAGTGTTCTCGATATAAATAAGAAAGGCGAAGCAGGCTCCCCGCCGGTCGAGTCCAGGCAGCTGGGGAGGCCCGGCTTGTTTCAGACCAAGATTCCGGGAAGCATCCCAGCCCAGCCGCGCCCCCTCCTCCCGCCTGCCACCCATGGTCCGTGCATGCTCCTCCTCGCACCCGGCTCAGGTGTGAGGAGAGCCCGGTGCTTCTGAGGCAGCTGTGTGGACAGTCTCCACGCAGGCGGCACTGGCCTGGTCTCCAGCCAGGAGTGTCCAGCTCGAGCCCTCCCGGCATCTGCACAGGCGGCCCTGCCCGTCCCCGCTAGGAGATCTTGCAGTTACTCCGCGAGCAGTTCTGGGGGGGGCTCTGGGGTGGGCGGATGGACTTGGACCTCTTGAGGCTGTTGCCCTTGCTGCCGCCGCCCCCGGCCCCGCTGGCCAGCGAGTAGGAACGGCCATGCATCATGACTGCATTCATGCCATTGGCCATCGAGAAGGACTTGAGGTGGCTCTTGATGGTGACGGGCAGTGGAAGCTTGTCGATGAGGTGCACGGGGGTGCAGGAGACGATGGCCCGGCAGCAGAGGTCCTGCAGACTGAACACTGTGGGGCAGAGGGGGTGTCAGACCATGGGGCTGTTGGGGGGAGGCCCTGTGCAGGGAGACCTGAGGTGCCCAAGAGAAGCCTGGCGGGGTCTCCACACTCCTAGTGGTGTTCCCAGGACTGGGCTCCTGGAGGACCTGGACGCCCAAACTTCTCCGCCCAGCAGACGTGTCCACTGACACCCCATCCCCTGCCTTGCTCCCTAAAGCCAGGCGCGCTGGGCAGTGCTGCTGCGGGGCTTCCAGAGGCCGCTCTGCACAGCTCCTGGCCTGGATGCTGCAGCTCCCGGTTCGTGAGGGCTGCAGGATCCGGCCCTTCAAGCCGACGTGCTCTGGAGCCTGTCCTGTATCTCTGGTTGGCTTTTGACTCAATCTAGCTTGACTGTGACCAGCTCAAGTCTGCAGAGCTGGGGAGAGGAGCTCCGTATGGGTGGGGGCTGGGTTATGACGGCCCAGGATGCACCCAGGCCCAGACTCTTCATGGCTCCCCGTGCTTCCTTCCTTCCCTTTTTTTTTTTTTTTTTTTTTTTTTTTGAGACGGAGTCTTGCTCTGTCGCCCAGGCTTGAGTGCAGTGGTGCGATCTCGGCTCACTGCAACCTCCGCCTCCTGAGTTCAAGCAATTCTCCCACCTCAGCCTCCCGAGTAGCTGGGATTACAGGCGTGTGCCACCACGCCCAGTTAATTTTTGTATTTTTAGTAGAGACAGGGTTTCACCGTGTTGGTCAGGCTGGTCTCGAACTCCTGACTTCAGGTGATCCACCTGCTGCAGCCTCCCAAAGTGCTGGGATTACAGGAGTGAGCCACTGTGCCAGGCCTGTGCTTCCTCTTAAGAAGGACAGTGACAACATCAGCCACCCTCTCTCTGTTCAGCAGTGAACCCTGCTGGGAGGCACCACAAAATCAACAGTGCCACCTCCCTGAGTGGGGCTTCACGGGGGCCTCTGATCAAGGATGTGGCCTCCCAGGAAGAGCAGATGACACAACACAAAGCTGTAGGCATGGCTCCCGTGCTCCCCTGACAGCAGGACCAGCCCCGGAACCAGGAAGGAGCGAGAACACACGGCCCACAGCAGCAATGCCAGGAACCCACAGGCATGGCAGAGTGCAGCGGCCACGGCAGCACCCTGAGGGGGATCACCAGCTGCTCCTGTGCCCCCCGGTGCTGCTGCCTCTCCCCCGAGGCTGCTCTTACCAAGTCACTGACCTGCCACCGGCCAAGCCCCTACTGCGCGTGGCCAAGGGACCTGCCTGAACTTCCCTCACTGGCCCCTGGCCCCCCTCAGCCTCCGTGTGATCAGGGCAGCCCGGGTTCGGGGGCCGCAGGCCTGGCCGGCGCCCGCCCACGCACCTCGGTTGGGCCTCCAGATCTTCTCCATGCCGTGCCGCATGAGCACGATGCGGGACAGCTCCGTGAAGGACTCGATGACGTTGAAGTTGCACAGGGGGCTGACCTCGAAGAAGGTCATGCAGTTCTTCTCTGCGTACGCGCGGGCCTGCTCTGTCGGGACCTGCCGCTTGAAGGCCAGGTGCAGCCGGTTTCCAACCAAGATCCGGGGGACTCCGGGTGCATGCTGGGGGCACAGAACTCAGCAGAGGCACAAACGCAGGGCGCCACCCACCCCTCAGCCGCAGCAGGGCCCACCCTCACTGTCTGGACTATGATGGGGTGGGGGCTGTGGGAGGTCAAGGTGGGCAGAGCCCCACGGCTCAGGCCCTACAGTGTAGGCCCTTCCGGGTGGCCCCGTAGCTCCTGGTCTTGCTGGGCTCCACGCCCGGCCGTCGCGTGCACAGTGAGTAGCGTGCCCAGGCGTAGGCCGTGGGACAGTGCAGGGTGCAGAGCCAGGGCCATGGGAGGGGCAGCAGGCGGGAATCCAGAGCCTACCCGGGGCCCAGGTACCTCCATCCAGCCTGCCTTCCCCGGGAGGGCTCCCCGGACCCCCAGGCCTACCTCATCGATCTCCTTGATCCAGCGGTCGATGCCGTCAAAGGACCAGCGGTTGGTGATGTCATACACCAAGAGGATCCCCTGCAACAGAGACTTGGGGGTCACCAGGGGTCACTGACACGCATGGCCAGCCCAGGCCCAGGGACGCTCGGGTGCAGGGGCCTCGGTTCCCGGGCAGGGTCAAGGATGCTTATTACTTGGCGGATGGGCAGATGAGCGGTGCCCTCCACACAGAGCTGATGCAGCCCTGCCCCCACCCCTGCCCTCACCCGGCAGGACTGCAGCACAAGGGTGGGTGCCTTCTATGGTGTCAGAAATGCCGCTTCCCCTCCCTCCCCTGGAGCCATCAGCCTGTGGAAGTTTCCTGGGCAGGCAGACGAGGGGTCCTGGCAGCCGGGGGACGTGCAGCTGTGGAAGTGTCCTCTCGGCCAGTCCATCAGTGAACCCCCTCGGGGGTACCTGGGACAGAGCTGAGTGGGGGCATTTCTGAGTTTTCCAACCTAAAACTTGCAGAGCAGAATGCCAGTCCCTCCAGGACAGTTTCTGTGAAGCTCCCCCAGCCAGGCAGAGCAGGTTTTGCCACGGGGACTTTCTGCCACATCCCTTAGAGACCAATTACTTGGAGCTCAGCTCTGGGCTGTTTCCACCTGCCCTAAATATCTCGGCAGTGACAGTCATGGCTCTCCAGCAGCACAGGGGAGTGCACTGCTCACACTCAAGAGCCCTGTTGGGCGAAACGGTGACATCACAGGCCCATTCCCCTAGGCCCGCCTCTCCCCAACGTCCACTCCCACCCTCCAATTCTGCAACCAGATCCCTCCAATGAGCTGGGATCCACCCCACTCCTAGGCTGACAAAACCTTCACGTAACGGAAGAGCCTATCACACAAGGGGCGGAAGCTGAAGGAAGACGGCACTGTCCATCTGAAAATTAGGGTTTTTAGAGCCTCTTAGAACCATCTTTCGATATCTGGAAGACTGAAGTGTAGCGCCCAGGTCCTGTTTAGAAAAAGATTGACATTACTACGCTCCTAGGGCGAAGGCCTTGCTCAGGATGGAACAACAGCTCAGGAAGGACACCTCTTGCTGAGGGAGACCCTTCGAGGCCAGAGACGGCCAAGTCAGTCTGGTGGGCGATAAATGATAAGATTCAGAATAAACGAATGCACACCCAGGGGTTAACCCTGGAGGCTGGGGCACAGGGACTGGGGCTGGCTCATTTGCTGCTGGGGCAGGGGGAGAGACTGGGGAGTGGGTCACCAAAGCGTACAACACAGCCTACTCTCCCGCATGGCAACCTCCCACGTGGCAACCTCCCACGTGGCAACCTCCCGCGTGGCAACCTCCCACGTGGCAAGCCCACAACTCGGAAGTAACTGAGGATGTGTGTCACAGTGGCGCTGATAACAACGACAAACCAGACACAAATTAAATGTCCAGCCTCAGGGGACAGCCAAGTAAGTGGCGGTGAAATGTACCGTGCAGATGCTGAAGACAACAGCAGTGCATGTAGAAGCGTGCATGTTGGCCAAGGAGAGACGTGCAACCCAGGTGAGGTGAGAACGCAGTTCCCAGCACTGCGGATGGCATTTTCTTTTTTTTTGAGACAGGGTCTCACTCTGTCACCCAGGCTGGGGTTCATGCAGTGGCACGATCATGGCTCACTGTAGCCTGATATTCTGAGCCTCAGCTTCCCGAGTGGCTGGGAATACAGGTGTGAGCCACCACGTCTGGCTAAGTTTTTTTAAACACTTTTTAGAAGTGGGGTCTTGCTGTGTTGCCCAGGCTGGTCTTGAACCCCTGGCCTCAAGTGATTCTCCTGCCTCAACTTCCTAAAGTGCTGGGATCAGAGGTGTGAGCCCCTGTGCTCAGCCCGGCATGATTTTTTTTTTTTTTTTTTGAGACAGAGTCTCGCTCTGTCGCCCAGGCTGGAGTGCAGTGGCACGATCTCCGCTCCCGGGTTCACGCCATTCTCCTGCCTCAGCCTCCTGAGTAGCTGGGACTACAGGTGCCCGCCACCACGCCCGGCTAATTTTTTTGTATTTTTTTTTTTTAGTAGAGATGGGGTTTCACCCTGTTAGCCAGGATGGTCTCAATCTCCCGACCTCATGATCCACCCACCTTGGCCTCCCAAAGTGCTGGGATTACAGGCATGAGCCAGTGCGCGTGGCCCAGCATGATTTTTAAAAAACAGAAGTATAAACACACAACACGTTACACTGAAGAAGTTTATATGGACATAAAACAAATACTAAAAGGCCGGAGAGGGGTAACTTTTTATGCTGACCTGTTTTCTGTGGCAAACACCCCTATTCCCATGACACTGAAAACTCTAGAAAGAGAGCAGAAGGCCTGCCTCCCAGCTGATGCACTGGCTCAGGCTCCAAGTGTGTTGTGAGGCTGGGGGGCCCTGACCACACCTCCTGGCTGCTGCCCTGAGCAGGCCCCCACTTCCTGGGATGGCCGCGTCTGAGAAGCAGGGGTTACCGGCAGGGGCGATGGCACGGGAGGGCCCGGAGGCTTGCTCCAGCGCGGGTCACAGTGAGGTCGCGGGGACCCAAATGACCACGGAGTCAGAAACCAAAAGGAGACTTTTGGTGACCAGCAGCCGCCTAAAGAATAGCACCCTCAGCACCCTCAGCCATGTGTCTCAAAGGGACAGAGCACGGGGCAAACAGACTCCTCCACTGCCTTCTATTTTCTAACAATGATAACTAACACACGATCTGATTTTTTAAAAACTAGCGACCTTGGACGGGCGCCGTGGCTCACGCCTGTCATCCCAGCACTTTGGGAGGCCGAGGCGGGCGGATCACGAGGTCAAGAGATGGAGACCAGCCTGGCCAACATGGTGAAGCCCTGTCTCTACTAAAAATACAAAAATTAGCCGGGCGTGGTGGACGCCTGTAATCCCAACTACTCAGGAGGCTGAGGCAGAATTGTTTGAACCCAGGAGACAAGACAGAGGTTGCAGTGAGCTGAGATAGCGCCACTTAACTCCAGCCTACGCGGCAGAGTGAGACTCCATCTCAAAAACAAACAAACAAGCCGGGCGCGGTGGCTCACGCTTGTAATCCCAGCCCTTTGGGAGGCTGAGGCGGGCGGATCACGAGGTCAGGAGATCGAGACCACGGTGAAACCCCGTCTCTACTAAAAATACAAAAAAATTAGCCGGGCGTGGTGGCGGGCGCCTGTAGTCCCCGCTACTCGGAGAGGCTGAGGCAGGAGAATGGCGTGAACCCGGGAGGCGGAGCTTGCAGTGAGCCAAGATTGCGCCACTGCACTCCAGCCTGGGTGAAAAAGCGAGACTCCGTCTCAAAAAAGAAAAAAACAAAAAACAAAAAAACAAAAGGGAAATCTGAGGGCTGGACGTGGTGGTTCACGCCTGTAAATCCCAGCACTTTGGGAGACTGAGGCGAGAGGATTGCTTGAGCCCAGGAGTTTGAGACCAGCCTGGGCAACATAGTGAGACCCCGTCTCTTAAAAAAAGAATAGGAAATGTGGACACAGACGGGGGAGAGCACGGCGTGAGGATGGAGGCAGAGATGGGGTTGATGTATCCATAAGCCCAGGGGCACCAAACCTTGTCAGCAACACCAGAAGCTGGAGGAGGCAGGAAGGGTTCTCCCTGCAGGGTTCAGAGGGGGTGGGGACTGCCAGCACCCTGATTTCAGACCTCTGGCCTCCAGAACTGACAGAATATATTTCTCTTTAAAATTACCCAATTCGGCCGGGTGCAGTGGCTCACACTTGTTATCCCAGCACTTTGGGAGGCCAAGGAGGGTGAATCGCTTGAGGTCAGGAGTTCGAGACCAGCCTGGCCAACATGGTGAAAACCCATCTCTACTAAAAATACAAAAATTAGCTGGACGCGGTGGTGCACACCTACTTCTACCTACTCGGGAGGCTGAGGCAGGAGAATCGCTTGAACCTGGGAGGCGGAGGCTGCAGTGAGCGGAGATCGCGCCAGAGCACTCCAGCCTGGCGACAGAGCGAGACCCGTCTCAAAAAACCAAAAGAAAACGAAAAAACGAGCAAGTGCTCTAGGGGATGAGTCAGGACGCGCTCTCCCCCTGCTCTAGGCCCCTCCAGGAGCCGCCCCCACAGTCAGTTTCCTCAGCGTCTACAGAGGTGTCCACGGTGCCGCTCATGCCTCGCAGGCGGGCTCAAGGGGGTCGAGGCACTTGCGCTGCTCCCCCGCCCCCCGCACGCCCTGAGCTCAAGCCCAGCGCCCCCGCCTGCTCCGTGAACTGGTACTGCGCCGGCTCTTGGCTAACGGTGGCAACATACATCTCAGTACGTTTACACTTTTTTTGTTCAACTCGACCTACACGATAAATTCCCAGAAGTAGAACTGCTGGGCCTAAGAGTGGGTGGTGTCCTTTTTGCTATCATTTTTTACTGAGCTGTAACTTACAACGCAGAAAATACAAAGATCCGAGGTTTGAACATTTTGATGAATTTTGACAAACACATGCCCCTTCCATCCATGTGGCTGAAGCTCCCAAGGTACAGCCAGCCAGAGTGAAGCCCTCCTCCTGCAGCCCTGCACCCAGGCTCTGCCCACGAGCAACTGACATGTAAAATGGGAGCTACTGCCAAGCCGTGCCCACTCATGTCCACCCGCCCACCGGTGTGCCGACAAGCCAGCAGCACGTGTGCCTCCCATACCACTCTCCACATAAACCCCCTCTCAGGGAAACAAACCCAGACCTCTATCCTGAAGGAGACACGGCACTTGGCCACACCCTTCCTGGTGCTAAGCCCACTGACCCCAAATTCTCAGCTAAATGGGATGGCACGTCCCGTCAGCCACACTGCAGTTACAAGGAGGCTGCCCCACCCTCCACACACCAAGGGACGCGCACCTGGGTGACCCACTCATCCCACCAGCGGGTTGTTGGCACCTGCTTCTGAGAGGGGCCGCCTCGGATCAGAGCAACAGAACACGCAAACACGACCACGAAGTCTAGGAAGCCTGGCCTTCGGCGGCATGTGAAGGGCCTCACGGGAAGAGCCACGGGACTGCTGCTGTGTGACAGATGACAGCAGCAGGGAGCGGCCAGTGGCCTTTGCTGGTGCCATCTGCAAGACCCAGGCCGTGGGGACCTTCCAGGCCTCTCCACTCTTAACGGAGGGCGGCAGAGTGACAAATCCCGGCTGGGACAGACAGTCCTTGCTAGTCTGTGTCTCATCAGGGGTGGCGGGAGAAACCCTGCTGCAAACCTGGGCTCTGCACCTCGGCTGGATGCACTTGCACCTCACGGCTGCTCACCAGGCAGGAGAGACACAGGACAGGGATGGGCTCCCGGGGTGGCCCAAATGCTCAGTCACAGTGGCCAGAGGCCCGCCTTGAGGCTCAGGTGCTTCTCCCAGGGCAAGGAAGCGCCTGGCACCCTCAACCCAGGACCAACATGTGCACCTGGGTCTGTAACCTGCTCCACGCATGTGGAAAATGACAGCTAAGAATTTCCAGAGTGAACAAGGCAAAACAAAGACATAACCGGTTGCGCCACATGCTTTGGAAAGAACACGGAGATGATAACAGAGCTTGCTTTCCAGAACCTCAGCCTGGCAAATGCAGAGCTTATGAACTGCTTTATTTCTAGTTCTCATGCAGCTGAACAGAAATCATGACTGTGCTGGCCGTCATGTCCCACAGACCTCCCTGTGTGGGGGCTGGAATGCCTGAAGTGGAGCCTGTCGGGCGGGGGGGGGCTGGGATGCCCGTGGTGGAGGCTGTCGGGGGGGGGGGGGGGGACTGGGATGCCCGCGGTGGAGCCCGTCGGGGGGGGGCTGGGATGCCCGTGGTGTAGGCTGTCGGAGGGGGGGGACTGGGATGCCCGTGGTGGAGGCTGTCGGGGGGGTGCTGGTGCTGGGATGCCCCTGGTGGAGCCTGTCGGTGGGGGGCTGGGATGCCTGTGGTGGAGCCTGTCAGGTTCAGCCTCCTCGCTGCCTTTTCCAGTATCTCCCCAACAACGCTTTATTGTCATCCAACATAAGTGTGCCCCATATTTTTTAATACCAAAATGGTGTATGCTTATTGCAGAAAAATCACGAAATACTTAAAAGCAAAAGGAAGACAAGAAGGCGTTTTTGTGGATCTAAATCACACACACAGCTCCTCCTTTTTTGAGATGGCGTTTCACTCTTGTCACCCAGGCTGGAGTGCAATGGCACAATCTCAGCTCACTGCAACCTCCGCCTCCTGGGTTCAAGCGATTCTCCTGCCTCAGCCTCCTAAGTAGCTGGGATTATGGGTGCCCGCCACCATGCTCGGCTAATTTTTGTATTTTTCGTAGAGATGGGGTTTCACCATGTTGGCCAGGTTGGTCTCCAACTCCTGAACCTCGTGATCCGCCTGCCTTGGCCTCCCAAAGTGCTGGGATTACAGGCGTGAGCCACCGCGCGCGGCCCCAGCTCCTCTTTTAATAGCAGGCAGGGCCAGTGGAATGCATCCTCAAGCCTGCCCGTCTTCCACCTGCCAGCTCTGCGCAGCACGGCCATGTCACTCCAGTTCTCACAGGGACGGCACGGAGCCTGCAGGCCCTTCTGCTCCCATGAGGGAGTTGCCAACATCTCCGAGGGAACTCTCAGGACAGGGTGCTACCCAGCCCGCCCTGGGGTCCTTCCCACCCACCGCCAGCAGGTAGAAGACAGCAGAGCCGACACCGACTACACTTCAGTGTAGAAACGGAAGGAAATGAGCTGCCAGGGGACGAAGCTCCAGTGTCCGACCCTCTCTCACCTGGGGCAGCTCCCTGCCCAGAGCGAACCCACCTGAGCCGGAAGCTGCACGGCACAGACCTGAACCTTCCCCGCAGAAGGATCCAGACCCCAGACCCAGGCGGCCTCCCTGCGCCCACACGGGGGGCTCCAGGCTCAGGACCTGGCCCCGGAGGGTCTCCCCTGGCTCTTCCAGAAGTTTTAGGGGCATCACAGACAGGACGGACCCGCTCGAATCCCTCTCACTGAAGCAGCAACAACAGTGGCCACGACAGGTCTGCTCACATGGGCTTCACGTCCTTCTCCTCCTTCCAGCCTCACATTCGCCAGCAGATCCAGTCGGCACAAAAGCGTGCTTGGGGGCCCAGAGGAGACAGAAACGAGGGTGGCCAAGTGCACCCGCCACACCTGCACACACACTGCACACATGGCCCCAGTGCCCCCGCCACACCCGTGCACATGCCTGCACACACACGGCCTTGAGTGCATCCACTGCACCTGTGCACACACACGGCTCCAAGTACACCCACCGCGCCTGTAATCCCAGCTACTGGGGAGGCTGAGGCAGGAGAATTGCTTGAACCCAGGAGGGGGAGGCTGCAGTGAGCCGAGATTGTGCCATTGCACTCCAGCCTGGGTGACAGAGTGAGGCTCCGTCTCAAAACAAACAAACAAACCAATGTGGAAATATCCTTAGAAAGAAAGAAAGTGCTTGGGAGTTTGACAGGACAACAACTCACATTCAGAAAGAATCAGGAGAAACATCCTTTGAAAAGCAACGGAAAGAGCGGTGCTGGTCTTACCTGAGCGCCCCTGGAGTAGGACCTGAAGATGGTGCAGAACCGGCCCTGGCCCGACGTGTCCCTGAAACATACGGGGAGGGGAGGGGCCGGGACTGTGGTCCCTGTGAGAGGCTCACCTGCTGCCCTCCTCTGCCGACCCACCTGGATGTCCTGAGGGGAGCAGGGCGGCCAGGACAGGTGCCAACGGGGCTGTGCTAAGAGGCTTTGTCTGCACAGGTCATAGCAGCCTGGCACCGTGCCGCTGAGCCAGGCAGGCAGCAGAAGGGCCCCCGCCCACCTGGTGAATGAGCAAACTCCCCACATGGGCCTGGGAGCTCCAGGAGACTGTCCTGCCAGGCTGGGGAACCCCAACCCTGCGGACGTTCACATCTCACCAACACTGACGTTCTGACATTTACGTCTCATCAACGCTGACGTTCTGACATTTACGTCTCATCAATGCTGACGTTCTGACATTCACGTCTAATCAGTGCCGCCGTTCTGGGAAATGCTTTTTTTTTTCCCTTTTTGAGACGGAGTCTTTCTGTCACCCAGGCTGGAGTGCAGTGGCGTAATGTCAGCTCACTGCAACTTCTGCCTCCTGGGTTCAAGTGATTCTCCTGCCTCAGCCTCCTGAGTGGCTGGGATTACAGGCGCCCACCACCACACCTGGCTAATTTTTGTATTTTTAGTAGAGACGGGGTTTCACCATGTTGGCCAGGCTGGTCTCGGACTCCTGACCTCAGGTGATCCACCTGCCTCGGCCTCCCAAAGTGCTGGGATGACAGGCGTGAGCCACCACGCCGGCCGGGAAATGCTCTTTAAGGTGAAGCCGACAGAAGGGGAGGGAAGGGGCCCACAGCCACCATGGAATCAGGTCTTCCAGGGCAGAAGGGGAGCTGGGATCTCTCCGGACACAGTGCCCCAGACTGTCTTTCGCCTCTTGGAGTAAAATCCATTCTATGTTTAAACAGGGGCTGTGTAAGCGGCTCTTCCAAGTGAAATGTAAACAGGACACTTCCCTGTTTCTCTAAGGGTTCTGTTCTCCCTTCGGCATTCGTGTCCTCACCCAGGAACTGAAGTGCCGCAGCCCCGACTCACCAGAGCTCCAGCTTCACACGCCGGCCGTCCAGCAGGATGGTGGTAGTCTTGTAGTCGATCCCTGCGAGGAAGCACAGGGCGCTGAGGGGACGTGCCACTCCTGGGGCAAGCGCCCGCAAGACCAGCCTCGGCCACCGGCCTCCCAGGGCCGAGACCCAGGCAGAGGAAGTGGAGAAGCAGTTCCCCCACACTCAGCCAGTGCGGGAGGGACAACCTCGGGGCTCTGGCCCAGCAACCCAGGCCTGCCCACTTCCGCACACGGGCCACGGGCAGGGCAGGGCAGGAGCGTGCTCCGTACAGGGTCAGGCCGTCGGGCCCCACAGCCTAGCACGCCAGCCTCTCCACGGGCACGGCCTGCCTGGAACAGGACCTCTCCCTCAGAGGGCAGTGGGCAAAGGCAGGGCGTGGACTCCAGCGTGCCTGGAGAAAGGGCAGTGCCTTATTTCTACCCTGACCTACTTCGTATGCATTTTGAAGTTGAATTCTCAAAGGCGAATGTATTTCCAAGTCTCGGCTTGCTGCAGCCCAGGAACTGACAAGTTTGGTGTTAGGGAGGGCCAAACAAGTTTAAAAATGCTGCTCCTGGCTGGGCACGGTGGCTCACGCGTGTAATCCCAGCACTTTGGGAGGCCGAGGCGGGTGGATCATGAGGTCAGGAGTTTGAGAGCAGCCTGACCAACATGGTGAAACCCCATCTCTACTAAAAATACAAAAAATTAGCCAGGCATGGTGGTGGGCACCTTTAATCCCAGCTACTCGGGAGGCTGAAGCAGAAGAATCACTTGAAGCTGGGAGGCGGGGGTTGCAGTGAGCCGAGATCGCACCACTGCAGTCCTGCCCGGGTAACAGTGGTCAAAAAATAAAAGAATAAAATAAATAAATACATAAAATGCTGCTTCTCCGGACTGACCTCAGACAGCCACCAGCCTGCCTGCCACATTGGTTTTTTTTTTTGAGACAGAGCCGCTCTGTTCCCCAGGCTGGAGTGCAGTGGCGCGATCTCGGCTCACTGCAAGCTCCGCCTCCCGGGTTCATGCCATTCTCCTGCCTCAGCCTCCCGAGTAGCCGGGACAACAGGCGCCCGCCACCACACCCGGATAATTTTTTGTATTTTTAGTAGAGACGGGGTTTCACCGTGTTAGCCAGAATGGTCTCGATCTCCTGACCTCGTGATCCACCTGCCTCAGCCTCCCAAAGTGCTGGGATTACAGGCTTGAGCCACTGCACCCGGCCTTTTCTTTTTTTTTTTGAGATGGAGTCTCACTCTGTCACCCAGGCTGCAGTGCAGTGCCACGATCTCAGGTCACTACAACCTCCACCTCCCGGGTTCAAGCGATTCTCCCGCCTCAGCCTCCCAAGTAGCTGAGATTACAGGTGCGCGCCACCACGGCCGGCTAATTTTTGTAATTTTAGTAGAGACGGGGTTTTGCCATATTGGCCAGGCTGGTCACAAATTCCTGACCTCAGGTGATTTGCCCAACTTGGCCTCCCAAAGTGCTGGGATTACAGGCGTGACCCACCGGGCCCGGCCCACATCACATCATTACTTTTTATTTCCTTACAGTTTTATGGGAAAAGGTCAGTCCAAGAGAAATTGAAAGGAGCAGACAGTTCTGGACACTTAACGCAGGCACGACATCTTAAACAGGCTCTGGGCCCTCTGGAAACTTTCCAGAAGCTTCTACCTTTAGGGCTCAGCCCCTTCCCCCACCTTAGAAATGCCATTCACGTTTTGTCTTTTTATGACACTTTCTCCAAGGGGCTTGGAAACGGGCACTTTTTAAACATAAGCGACACCCTCCCAAAGAGCGCGCCGCACAGCGTGCTTGTGTGTGTGTCTGTGCACATCTGTCTCTCCGTGCGGGGCCCAGCCCTGCAAGCCAAGCACACGGTCTCCTTGCCTACAGCACCCTTCTTCAGGCATCAGCGCTTCCACCCACACCATCCTTCTGCCTGACCAACCCCTAAATGTGCATCAAAGGCTGTTCTCATGCATCGAAGGACACCATCAATGGAGAGAAAAATGCAACCAGAGATGGAGGGAAATGTCTGCAGATCACGCATCTCCTAGGGACTGATCTCCAGACTCTACAAGTAACTCCAACAACAGAAAACCAAATGTCCCAATTTTAGGATGGAAGGATGGTCTCTCTCGGGTCCTTGTTTCCAAGACAAGAAGGAACAATGGTTGTGCCAAAAGGGCCACGGCTGTGAGCAGCCCATGACTGCAGGAGCTGCACCCACTGTGTACCCGGGGACAATGCCATTAAGCAGTTCATCAGGATGCGGTAGAGTTAGCAGTTCACCATCGGGATGTGGTAGAATTAGGCAGTTCACCATCGGGATGTGGTAGAGTCAGCAGTTCACCATCGGGATCAGGTAGAGTTAGTCAGTTCACCATGGGGATGTGGTAGAATTAGGCAGTTCACCATCGGGATGTGGTAGAGTCAGCAGTTCACCATCGGGATCAGGTAGAGTTAGTCAGTTCACCATCGGGATGTGGTAGAATTAGGCAGTTCACCATCGGGATGTGGTAGAGTCAGCAGTTCACCATCGGGATCAGGTAGAGTTAGTCAGTTCACCATGGGGATGTGGTAGAATTAGGCAGTTCACCATCGGGATGTGGTAGAGTCAGCAGTTCACCATCGGGATCAGGTAGAGTTAGTCAGTTCACCATTGGGATGTGGTAGAATTAGGCAGTTCACCATCGGGATGAGGCAGAGTTAGGCAGTTCACCATCGGGATGAGGCAGAGTTAGGCAGTTCACCATCGGGATCAGGTAGAGTTAGGCAGTTCACCATCGGGATGAGGCAGTTAGGCAGTTCACCATCGGGATGTGGTAGAGTTAGGCAGTTCACCATCGGGATGAGGCAGAGTTAGGCAGTTCACCATCGGGATCAGGTAGAGTTAGTCAGTTCACCATCGGGATGAGGCAGTTAGGCAGTTCACCATCGGGATGTGGTAGAGTTAGGCAGTTCACCATCGGGATGAGGCAGAGTTAGGCAGTTCACCATCGGGATGAGGCAGAGTTAGGCAGTTCACCATCGGGATGAGGCAGAGTTAGGCAGTTCACCATCGGGATCAGGTAGAGTTAGGCAGTTCACCATCGGGATCAGGTAGAGTTAGGCAGTTCACCATCGGGATCAGGTAGAGTTAGGCAGTTCACCATCGGGATGAGGAGAGTTAGGCAGTTCACCATCGGGATAGGTAGAGTTAGGCAGTTCACCATCGGGATGTGGAGAGTTAGGCAGTTCACCATCGGGATGTGGCAGAGTTAGGCAGTTCACCATCGGATGTGGCAGAGTTAGGCAGTTCACCATCGGGATGAGGCAGAGTTAGGCAGTTCACCATCGGGATGAGGTAGACTTAGGCAGTTCACCATCGGGATGTGGCAGAGTTAGGCAGTTCACCATCGGGATGAGGCAGAGTTAGGCAGTTCACCATCGGGATGTGGCAGAGTTTAGCAGTTCATCATCTGGATGCAGTAGAGGCCGCAGCCCTTGGAGACATTTTGGAAGCATCTGCGTCGACTGTGCGCTTCCCGAGCTGCGTGTGAAGCTGCGTCACCGCCCCAGTGGTGCCCTTCACGGCAAGCCAGTCAGGAATCCTGCTCCTCAAGTCCAGGGCTATGCACATCACCTGGGTCTAGACCTGGGTGTTGCCCACGACTCCCACTAAGGCCCACATAAGGAGCTGAGTCCTTAAGGACTAAAGACAAACTATCCTCTGGGGAAAAAAATACGGAAATTATACTTTTAAAAAAGGGCAAAGGACTTGAATAGACATTTCCCCAAAGAAGAAAAACCGACGACCAAGAAGCAGTGAATAGGCACTCCACATCATCGTTCAGCAGAGAAACCCAACCAAGCCACCACCACACCACGACCCAGCCTCGCAGAAAAGGGCAACTGGCAGCAAGTGCTGGCCAGCGTGCAGAGGCGGGGCCCTCCATCCGCTGAGGGTGCCGTGTGCTGCTGCACTGTGCTCTTGATTCTACAGGCGAGGGCAGCTGTCCCTGCTCTTGATTCTACAGGCGAGGGCAGCTGTCCCTGCTCTCGATTCTACAGGCGAGGGCGGCTGTCCCTGCTCTCGATTCTACAGGCGAGGGCAGCTGTCCCTGCTCTCGATTCTACAGGCGAGGGCGGCTGTCCCTGCTCTTGATTCTACAGGCGAGGGCAGCTGTCCCTGCTCTTGATTCTAAAGGCGAGGGCGGCTGTCCCTGCTCTTGATTCTAAAGGCGAGGGCGGCTATCCTGTGCACACTCACAAGTGAAACAACACTCTTCAGGGAGGAAGCACGCTCAGGCCGTCTACACCCTTCCCACACCTCCCTCCTCCCGCGGCTCTGTCAAGCAGGGACACATGGACGGAGGGGCCTTGGTCCTTTCGGTCCTGGCTGTTGCAGCCCCCACGAGGCTGACCTGAGAGGCACAAGTTGGACACCACAATTGCCACAAAGGCCATAGCTGCTTCTCCCTGATGGTCACCTCCACGTGCCAATGTGGCCAAGCAGGCGGGTGCCAGCAACACCCGCAAGACGGATGCTGATGGCCCGGGGACTCCCCTAGGCCACCCCTAGATGGCGCCATGGCCCAGGGCGACCAGGAGCCATAGCTGCCGCAAAAGGGGCGGGAGCGCCGGGAAAAGCCTGGGGACCACGTCAGCCACCCACAGAGCCGGGGCCTCTAGAGCACCTTGCTCTAGAATCAGAGGCGGCCCTGGGATGCCCCACCCACTGGGTGTCTGCGTCCCACCCATCCCGCAGGCTCCACACCTGGCTGCCCACGGTGCGCGTCAGAACAGGATTCTCAGCAACAGTGAAGAGGAAAAGTTTAAGAAGACTATGAAACAACGTCCCCATGGATACCATTTAGACACAAACAGCGGCCTGTTCTCTAACCACAGTCAGCTGAGTGTCTTGTTCCCAGCAAGCCATAGCCACCAAACACACGGAGCCCTCTGACCACACAGGGCCCCAGGATGTCGCTCTGGAAAAGGTCTGGACTCTCAGAGGAGGGACAGGTGTCAGAATCCTGGGGAAGGGGCCCTTGGCCTGGAAGGTCTCAATTATCCAGGCAGGGTCAGGGCAAGCGGGTGACAGGGTGGGGCAGGGTAGGGCAGAGGGAGGGGCTCCTGGAGGCACAGAGCAGTGACCCGGGAGAGGCCTGGAGCCCGAGGCCTGGAGCCCGCGCTGCGGGATGGCGCAGGGGGGGGGAGGGGCAGGGGCAGTGGGCTCCGGCTACAGAGCTCAACACCCCATAAGGGAGTCCCTAGGTATCAGCTGTGACATATTCTCTTGGTGTGCTTTTCAACCTCCTGTTGAAATGTCTTTTCAAAAATAAGCTTATTTTTGAATAAGCTAATACCCGGTTCAGTGAAAAGGCAAGGGTGCCAGTAAGGGTCAGCTGCTCCCTGCAGGCCCACGGAGGCCTCATGCAGCACCAGCAACTCCTGCCGCCCTTCCCCCTGCTCTCCTCCTCCCCTTCCCCCTGCTCTCCTCCTCCCCTTCCCCCTGCTCTCCTCCTCCCCTTCCCCTGCTCTCCTCCTCCCCTTCCCCCCGCTCTCCTCCTCCCCTTCCCCCCGCTCTCCTCCTCCCCTTCCCCCCGCTCTCCTCCTCCCCTTCCCCCCGCTCTCCTCCTCCCCTTCCCCCCGCTCTCCTCCTCCCCTTCCCCCCGCTCTCCTCCTCCCCTTCCCCGGCTCTCCTCCTCCTCCTCTGCGGGCGCCGCAGGCCTTGCTCACCACCTCAGGTTGACTGCTCCCAATAACCCTCTTGTTCATCTAGCCCCAGCCAGGTGCTGCCTCTTAGCCGACCTGAACACAACCCCACGAGACACACAGCACCGTCCTGCTCAGAGCCGGCTCCACAGGACAGGTGCTCTGACCTCAGGGGACAGAGGCAGGGAGGTCAGAACACCTGTCCTGCCACCAGAGCAAAGCCACCGGCGCCTGGGCTGCTGGTTCTGTCTACCACACGGGGTGCCGCTGGACTGGCGCCCGAGCCACCAGGCCGGTGCCGTTCACATCCCCACCCTCCTGGGGGACCCATTCTGTTTTCTAAAAGCTTTTAAGGCATGTTCTTTGACCACATTGTTCTGGGGGGGTCTTTTTCGTACTCTGTGGCCCTTGCAGTCTGGAGACACATCCTGACGTGCCTCAGTTCCCCGCTCCAGGCACACAGCTCCCGCCCTCCATCCTGAGCTGTGCCAGCCAGGGTAACCTCTGCAGGGACCACCCAGTTGTTTTTTAATCTCTTTTTGTTCTATTTTCTGGGAGATGTCCTCAACTTTCTTTTCTAGTCCTTCTATGGCTTTTTAAAAATGTGCTGCTTATTTATAATTTCTAAAAGCTCCTTCTGGTGCTATGAGCATTCCCCTCTGGCAGCATCCGGCTCTTCATTCGTGGATGCGGTATCTCTGATGAAGCCAATGGTAAGATGACCTTCCCTGAGCTCTTTTCCTGCCTGTCTGGGTCTTCTCTCACATTCTGGTGACCCTCAAGGACAGACCCTAGCCAGGAAGCTGGTGACTCTGGCTTCTAAGTTGGGGCTCTCGGCGGTGTCTTGTGGCCGTGTCTTTTGGGCTGACGGTTATCCTGCCATTATCCTGCCATGGGCTCCCATCTGTACACCAGGGGGCCCCGAGTTCCCAGGCAAGGAGGGGCTTGTTCAGGCCACCCTGTCCCCCACCATGCCCAGTGGTGTCTGGTGTCCACGACTCAATTTTCCCAGAGAATAAACCTCCTGTGCTCCTTGCTGGGAACCACACCAGGCACTGCCCTGACCTCCCCTTCCCTCACATGGCATTCCAAGCAGCTCGCACGGCCCCTCACCCAGCCGTGGCAGCACCGCTGTTCCCAAACCATCGAACCTCTCTCACCTATCAGTCCACGTTTTTATTTTTATTTTTTGAGAAGGGGTCTCGTTCTGTCACCCAGGCTGGAGTGCAGTGGTGCGACCAAGGCTCACTGCAGCCTCCAACTCCTGGGCTCACATGCTTCTCATACCTCAGCCTCCTGAGTAGCTGGGATTACAGGTTTGCACCCCCACACCTGGCTAATTTTGTATGTTTTGTACAGTCAGGGGTCTGTGTGCCCAGGCTGGTCTTGAGCTCCTGGGCTCAAGCAGTCTGCCCACCTTGACCTCCCAAAGTGCTGGCATGACAGGTATGAGCCGCCACACAATGGTAGCACAATCTCGGCTCATGGCAACCTCCACCTCCCGGGTTCAAGTGATTCTTGTGCCTCTGCCTCCCAAGTAGTGGGGGCTACAGGTGCCCGCCACCATGCCCAGCTAACTTTTTTGTATTTTTAGTAGAGATGCGGTTTCACCATGTTGGCTAGGCTTGTCTCGAACTCCTGACCTCAAGTGATCCGCCTGCCTCGGCCCCCCAAAGTGCTGGGATTACAGGCATGGGCCATCATGGCCAGCCGAGTTTCATTCTTTTCAGGATGGTAAAGGGAATGCCACAACCATTTGTCCAGAAGGGGCCTGGGTCTGATGGCGCTGAGGGCCACAGATTGGCAGCCTGAAGCCAGCATCCTGGGCCTCCCAGATTCGGCACCTAGCCCTTCAGGATCAAGCAAGGACAGAGGACGAGGTGGGAGCTAAGCAGACTCAGGAGTGGTAAGGTTTGGCTGTGTCCCCACCCAAATCTCATCTTGACTAATCCCCACGGGTTGAGGGCAGGGCCAGGTGGAGATAATTGAATCACCGGGGTGGTGTCCCCCATGCTGTTCTTGAGAGGGTGAGTGAGTTCTCCCGACACCTGATGGCTTTAGAAGGGGCCTCCCCCTTCACTAGGCACTCATTCTCTCTGGAGCTGCCCTGTGTGAGGTGCCTTCCGCCATGACCGTAAGTTTCCCGAGGCCTCCACAGCCGTGGGGAACTGTGAGTCAATTAAACCTTTTTTCTTTACAAATAACCCAGTCTCGGGTATTTCTTCCTAGCAGCGTGAGAACAGGCGAGTACATGGGCGTGGAGGCTGCCCAAGAAAGTGTGGAGGGAGGTGGCGACGGGCACAGCACGTTGCCTGGCGGCAGACTCGGGCACCCTTCAGAGGGGTCTCACAGCATCAATCTGAAAACGGGCAGTGGAGGGGGAGGAAGGGGTCTGAAAATGTCACTGAGGCGTCTGCTTCACCAGGTGCAACTTCGTTTTCTTTTCTTTTTTGTCTGCTTTACCAGATGTGACTGTGTTTTCTCTTCCTTTTTTTTTTTTTTGAGACGGAGTCTCGCTCTGTCGTCCAGGCTGGAGTGCAGTGGCGCAATCTCAGCTCACTGCAACCTCCGCTTTCCGGGTTTACGCCATTCTCCTGCCTCAGCCTCTCCGAGTAGCTGGGACTACAGGCGCCCGCCACTGTGTCCGCCTAATTTTTTGTATTTTTGGCAGAGACGGGGTTTCAGCGTGGTCTCGATCTCCTGACCTTGTGATCTGCCCGCCTCGGCCTCCTAAAGTGCTGGGATTACAGGTGTGAGCCACCGCGACCGGCCCCCGCCCCCTTTTTTTTTTTTTTTTTTTTTTTAGATGGAGTTTCACTCTCGTTGCCCAGGCCAGAGTGCAGTGGCGCAATATCAGCTCACTGCAACCTCCACCTCCCATGTTCAAGCGATTCTCCTGCCTCAGCCTCCCGAGTAGCTGGGATTACAGGCGCCCACCAACATGCCCAGCTAATTTTTTTTTATTTTTTTATTTTTAGTAGAGATGGGGTTTCACCATGTTGATCAGGCTGGTCTCAAACTCCTGACCTCAGGTTATCCACCCACCTCGGCCTCCCAAAGTGCTGGGATGACAGACGTGAGCCACCGTGCCCAGGCGACGTTGTTTTCAACAGTCACCAACGTCCTGGTGGTCTGGGGAGTGGACGTGGCACCTGTGCCCCTGCCCATGGAGGCCGATCTGCCCAGGGACTGTCAGCAGAGTTGCTGTAAGGCAGCCGAGGAAGGCTGGCTGCTGAGCCTGTGTACCACCCTCGGCTCGGGAGTGGGACCCTCGGCCACCTGAGTGGAGGTTCCTTGGCTCACGTGGCAGTCTGTCTGTCGGGGCCAGCCTGCCACCAGCAGCCATGTTCCTGCAGGGCACAGTGCAGGGGCTGTTTGCTGCTGAGTCGCTAGCATGGGACTCTGCAGACAGGATTAAGGTGCGCAATCTCAAGGTGGGAGATTATCTGGGATTATCCGGGTGGGGCCAATTAACTACATGAGTCCTTAACCGCCTTTCCTGGCTGAGCTACAGATGAGATAAAAGGAGAGTCAAAGCATGAGAGGGACTTCACCCGCCAGTGCTGGCTCTGCAGATGGGCAAGGGCCCTCCGTGAACAACGCAGGCAGCCTGGAGAAGCTGGGAAAGGCTCGGCTTGCACCCAGCAAGGTGCTGCTGCCAGTCCTACCACCAGCAAGAACGGAATTCTGCCAAGCTCCCAATGAGCAAGAAAACATCTTCCTCTAGGGCCTGCAAAAAGCAAAGCCCCGGCCAACGCCTTGGTTTCAGCCCAGGGAAACCCACACTGGACCGAGGACCGAGAGGGCTAGGTGTCAGCAGCCACAGAAAAGGATTTAGAAAGGCCGTCTACTGCGGCCCTGTATTTATTATAAATAAACTGGATCCAAACTAAAAATCCACCCACTGGGGAATGGTTACTGACAGAATAGAAATGCTCTATATGGCTATTACAAAGAAACAAGCTTGCAGCCGTCAGCATGGCTAAAAGGCAGGCAGGACTTAGAACAAACAGGACCCTCCCTCCCTCCTGTGGGACAGAAACTGCATGACTGCTTTGGAAAACGGCTTGGCAGCATCTAGAGGCCCTACAGCCCAGCTTCCACTCCTCAGTTACATCCCAACAGCAACGGGCACCTGCGTTCACCAAACGCATCTGAGACTCCTCACAGGAGCGCTGTGAGAATCACCCAACATGGAAGGCATCTCAAAGCCCATCTGGAGTGGAGCCAACGCACTGCAGCCTCGGCACACGGGAGACCACTCAGCACAGGGAACGGGGGAGCAACCGCCCTCACCCGCATGGCCGAAGCTCACCCGGAAGACATGGACAGAAGGCAGCCAGACACAGGAGAGTTTGCCCTGCGTGGCTCCACTGACGTGAAAACTAGACAAGGCAGACGAGTCTGCAGTGACATGCCGGGCCGGGGGCAGAGTGTGAGAGGCCTGCAGACAGCGAGGCTGCGAGGGCTCATGCTTTCTCAGGCCGGCATGCCTGTCCACACTCACCGAATTGCAGACTTTAAAGGGGTTTTTTGTACACAAATTACACCTCAATAAAGTTGATTAATTAAAAGATGGAAAGCTGACAATACCAAATGTTGGCAAAGATGTGGAGCACCTGGAACTCTCACGTGCTGCTGATGGGACTATGAAACAATGGGGCTGCTTGAGCAGTTTTCTCTTTTGAGATCAAGTCTCACTGTGCTGCTCAGGCTGGAGTGCAGCGGAACAATCACGGTTCACTGCAGCCTCCAACTCCTGGGCTCACGCGATCCTCCTGCCTCAGCCTCCTGAGTAGCTAAGACTATTACAAGTGTGTGTCACCACACCAGGCTAATTTATTTATTTTTTTGAGACAAAGTCTCGCTCTGTCACCCAGGCTGGAGTGCAGTGGCACGATCTCAGCTCACTCCAACCTCTGCCTCCTGGGTTCAAGTGATTGTCCTGCCTCAGTCTCCCAAGTAACTGGGACCACAAGCAGCGCCACCACACCAGGCTAACTTTGTATTTTTAGTAGAGATAGGGTTTCACCATGTCGGCCAGGCTAGTCTCGAACTCCTGACCTCAAGTGGTCTGCCTGCCTCAGCCTCCCAAAGTGCTGAGACTACAGGCGTGAGCCACCACACCCAGCCCCAGGCTAATTTTTCAATATGTTTATAGCAACAGATTCTCACTATGTTGCCCAGGCTGAGCAATCTTATAAATTAAAACGTACACTCATATATGACAGCAATTCCACTCTTAGATATCTACCTAAGGGAACAGAAACACCTTCAGAAGGACTCACGTGTATTCTAGAGAAACACCTTCAGAAGGCCTCGTGCGTATTTGTGTTATAGTTTAGTGCTAGTGCACTGAACTGTATCCCTACATATGACTAAAATGACATGTTTTCTGTATTTTACAAGAAAAATAATTTTTAACAAAATGTTTTAAAAGAACTAGTTCTGAGCCGGGTGTGGTGGTACATGCCTGTAGTCCCAGCTGCTCGGGAGGCTGAGGTGGGAGGATCAGTTGAGCCCAGGAGGTAGAGGCTGCAGTGAGCTGAGATTGTACCACTGCATTCCAGCTGGGGCAACAGAACGAGAGTCTCCAAAAAAAGAAAAAAGAAGAACTCGTTCACAGCAGCATTATTCATAATACCCCAAACCAGGAAATAACCCAAATGTGTATAAACAAGGTAAATGCATAAACAAACTGGGGTATATTTGTGCAAAGGAATATTACTTGGGAACAAAAAAGAAGAATCTACTATTGTACATCATGAATAAGTTTCAAAACTGCTAAGCAAAAGAAACCAGGGTCTGCTTCGTATCCATGATGTCTGGAACAGGAAACAGCAGCCCATGTGCTGGAAGCTGACCGTGGGGGCCGGGGGCTGACTCGGCAGGGCCTGAGGGGCTTCTGGGAGGAGGGTGGACGTGCTCCTGATTTTGATGAGGGTACTGGCTGCATAGGTACATATATGTGCCAAAACTCATAGAACTGTACATGCAAAGAGGGTACGTTTCTTATATAGACGTCATCTCTCAATAAAATTGATTTAAAAAAATTAAACCCACAGGGCATTGATCTGCTTTGGATTTGGAGGTCTAAGGATGAGGGGACTGGATCACCCTACAAGAGAGCCTGAACACATGTCAGAGCCAGATGTGAAGGCGCTGCCTGTCCCTGAAGCCCTGGGGCTCTAAGCCATCCACGTGCGGGCCGGCGCTCCGCATTCCAGCTCCCGGCATACCGCCCCCCTCGATGTCTTCTGAAACAAGAATGACCCACGTCCACCAACTCCACGGCAGGCAAACCGGCGCCTGACTGCTGGAGGACAGTAAAGGAAGGAAAAGTTATCTAACAAATTTCAAATGTGTCTGTCTACACCAGCATGCCAAATGTCAGAAGAAATTGTAGGGCAGTTTGTGGACCGGTTTCCTGCGAAGCTAGAGCTTTTACTTAACGCCTTAAAACCCACAACAAGCCAAAAGGGCTCTCGTGTCTACAAAGAGCAGGCACACTTGGCACAGAACACCTGGCTAAACACAGAACATTAAGAAAACAAAAAACCCAGCTACTCAGGAGGCTGAGGCAGGAGGATTGCTTCAGCCCCACAGTTCAAGACCAGCCTGGGCAACACAGTGAGACCCTATCTCTTAAAAAAAAATTCTCCTCTCCCATCTTTTAAGGAGCAGATCCCATAGCTCTCGGATTATTTTCAATGGTTACAAATCCAGCTTAGTGTGGCTTAAACCCCAACCTCATGTCCACTTTAAGACTCATTTCTGGCTGTGCATGGTGGCTCAAACCTGGACACTTTGGGAGGCCAAGGTGGGAGAATCACTCGAGCCCAGGAGTTCAAGACCACCAGCCTAGGCAACATGGCAAGACCTCAATTCCACAAAAAATAATTTATTGGCCAGGCACAGGGGCTCACACCTGTGATCCCAGCACTTTGGGAGGCCGAGGTGGGTGGAACACCTGAGGTCAGGAGTTCGAGACCAGCCTGGCCAACACGGTGAAACCCCATCTCTACTAAAAAAAAATACCAAAAAACTAGCCGGGTGTGGTGGCAGGTGCCTGTAATCCCAACTACTCAGGGGGCTGAGGCAGGAGAATCACTTGAACCCAGGAGGCAGAGATTGCAGTGAGCCGAGATTGTGCCATCACACTCCAGCCTGGCAGACAAGAGCAAGACTTTGTCTCAAAAACAAAAAAAAATTTATTAAAAAATTAGCCAGGTGTTGTGGTGCATGCCTATGGTCTTAGCTACTTGAGAGGCTGAGGGCGGGAGGATCACTAGAACCCTGGAATTTGAGGCTGCAGTGAACTATGATCACTGCACTCCAGCCTGGAAGAGAGAGTGAGACTCTGTCTCTCTAATAAAAAAAAATAAAAACAATAAAAAAAAACAGAGATGACCACTGCTAATGTCATATATTTCATTCCACAATTATTTCACATACTTAAGATATCAAGCATACCCTCTTCATTGAATAAATGTGCCTCCAAATCAGTAGTTTTTTTTTTGTTTTGAGAGCTGTTGCCCAGGCTGGAGTGCAGTGGCATGATCTTGGCTCACTGCAACCTCTGCCTCCTGGGTTCAAGCGATTCTCTTGCCTCAGCCCCCTGAGTAGCTGGGATTACAGGTGTGCGCCACCACACCCCGCTAACTTTTATATTTTTAGTAGAGATGGAGTTTCACCATGCTGGCCAGGATGGTCTCGATCTCCTGACCTCGTGATCCACCCACCTCGGCCTCCCAAAGCGCTGGGATGACAGGCGTGAGCCACCGTGCCCGGCCCTTTTTTTTTTTTTTTTTACTTTTTTCTGTAGAGATAGGGTCTTGCTATGTTGGCTAGTCTGAACTCCTGGCCTCAGGGGATCCTCCTGCCTTGACCTCCCAAGTAGCTGGGATTACAGGCGTGCGCCACCGCGCCCAGTCCTGTGTTGTGATGTTTTAATATTTGACAAACTTAGAAGCATTCCCTCTCATGTAATTTTAGGGTTACGAGTCTATTTTTCATGAGACTCTCCGTCTGAACACTGCATGCGTGGCCCTGGTGAACTGACCGAGACTGGGGGAATCGCCCACTAATGATCACGTTGCTCCCAGACGCGGGTGCGGTGGGGACCTGCCCGGAGTCTGGCACACAGGGGCGCTCAGCACACACCTGAGCAAGCTCACATTCTGGGCCGGATCCCAGCGACCCGGGCTCTGCAAACTGACATGTGGACACTTGCTCCCCAGCAGAACAGCCTTCTGCCCAGCCCACCTAGGGCAAATGTAACACCTCTAACAGGCTGGACACAGGCGGCTTCTCCTGCTCTTTCATTTCAATCCAGAAAGGATGGGCACTTTCAGAATGAGCAGATACTTAGTGATACAGCCTTGATGGTGTGGATAACACACAAAAAATCATAGTTTTTGGTACTACAATTTTTTAAAAGTCAAACCAGCGCCACACACACGTGGGAGCTACAGCTTCTATCTCTATTCCAGACCCGAACAGCAGGCACGTTTACTGAACAGTGAGGAAAACTGAATCAGGAGGGAAGAGCTTCAACGGTAATGACCAGGAGGTGGCTCTGCAAGGAGGCTAAGGGTCTAAATGCAGAGGCAGACAGAGGGGCAGGCTGCTCCTCGGGTGCCAGAGGGCCCCTTCCTCCACGGCAGCCCAGGAGAGCCTCACGTGGCTGCCACACACCAGGCTCTGCCGCAGTTGTGACTGCCAGCTCTTCACAAGACCGAGACTGGAATCAAAACTTTTCTGTTCCCCCACAGGCAACAACCTGGGCAGTCACCACTTGCTGATAATGAATTATGTGTTAAACTGTCTGTGTGATGCACGTAGGCACCAAAGCTCTTTTTTTTTTTGAGATGGAGTCTCACTCTGTTGCCCACGCTGGAGTGCAGTGGTGCAAACTCGGCTCACTGCAACCTCTGCATCCCCAGGTTCAAGCGATTCTCCTGCCTCAGCCTGCTGAGTAGCTGGGAATACAGGTGCATGCCACCAGGCCAAGCTAAGTTTTGCATTTTTAGTAGTGACGGGGTTTCACCATGTTGGTCAGAATGGTCTTGATCTCTTGACCTCGTGATCAGCCCGCCTCGGCCTCCCAAAGTGCTGGGATCACAGGCGTGAGCCACTGTGCCCGTCCGGCACCAAAGCTCTTTAAAAAAGTCCAACATAACAATATTTTAAACTCAGCAGGTTGGATGACATCCATTCTTATTACTCACACTTTGCACTTGCTATTATTATTATTATTATGACTACTATTTTGCATATACTCAATTTTTAATAAAGTAATTTAAGAAGCTGACATACTATCTATCCCTCCCCACCAGGAGGACACAGGCTCTTTAGAGAGATGGCCGCTTCCAGGGCAGGCAGGACCCACATCTGCTGGAAGTACCAGACTGTGCCAGGACACAGGGAACTCAAGGCATAGCCCAGGACACAGGTGCCGCCTGAAGAGGCTCCAACATCAAGGGGGCCATGTGAGTCCCAAACCAGACAGGAAAGGAGTATGATGCCACGAGGGAACAAAACCGTGCTGAATCCACGCTGACTGATGCCACAAGGGAACAAAACCTTGCTGAATCCACGCTGACAGTAGCGAACACCCACGGGTGTGCATTTTCACGGATATGCCTATCCACAGAAGCAGCCATGACAACAGCGCACATGGAGGAGGCACGGCGTGGCCCCAAGGGAAGCCGCCTCCTCCTTGCTGACTGGGTGAAGCACCTGCTGGCATCAGCTGACCCAGCGACTTCTCTCAGGCAGGAATCAGGCGGGCGCAAGCCTCCACGGGCAGCCACTAGGGCTGTGGCTGGCCGACACGGGCAGGCATCAGCCTGCGACTGCCTTGGAAGAGCCTGAGGACACAGACACCCCTCGGAGCAACGCCGGTGGCACAGACAGAGAAGGGTCCCCTGTCAGTGGCGGCTTCGGCCGGGGCCGGGGCCTGGGCTCTGGCCATACTCCCCTCCCCTGCAGCAGTGACTTTCTGGACCGAAACACAGCACCTCGGCAACCCTGATCAGTGTCACTGTGTTTGTGTTCAGAGTCCTGAATCCTGAGGTCATCTACCCTATTACCGCCCCTCCCAGCTGGGTCTGACACACAGGCTCTCCCTGCCATGCCCAGGTGGCCGACAACCTTGCTGTCCAGGGAGTCAGGAAAAGCCTGGCAGCAGCCGCCGGCCCCGGGCAGGGAAAGCAGCACACAGGCTCCCCCCGGGTCACCCACGCTGCCGGAGCGGCTAGAGAGTGCTGTGCTTGGCCGCCTGGCCCACATCTTCACTCAGGGTTGACATGAAGTTCTTACATAGGCCGCTCTACAAACGGTAAAGTACCCGCCCATTTCCAGGACTCAGCTCTTCTCTTCTCCATCCTCTTTATTTTTTGAGACAAGGTCTCACTCTATCACCCAGGCTGGAACGTAGTGGAACAGTCAGACTCACTGCAGCCACCACCTCCCAGGCTCCAGTGAGTTTCCCAGCTCAGCCTCCCAAGTAACTGGGACTACAGATGTGCACCACCACACCCAGCTAATTTTCTTCTTTTTTTTTTTTTTTGAGACACAGTCTCACTCACCAAGCTGGAGTGCAGTGGGACGATCTCAGCTCTCTGCAACCTCCGCCTCCCAGGTTCAAGCAATTCTCCTGCCTCAGCCTCCTGAGTAGCTGGGACTACAGGCATGCGCCACCGCGTCCGGCTAATTTTTTATTTGTATGTGTATTTTTTTTTTTTTTAGACGGAGTTTCGCTCTTGTCGCCCAGGCTGGAGTGCAATGGCGCAATCTCGGCTCACTGCAACCTCTGCCTCCTGGGTTCAAACAATTCTCCTGCCTCAGCCTCCCAAGTAGCTGGGACTACAGGCGTGTGTCATCATACCCTGCTAATTTTTGTATTTTTAGTAGAGAGGGGGTTTCACCATCTTGGCCAGGCTCATCTCAAACTCCTGACCTTATGATCTACCCGCCTCGGCCGCCCAAAGTGCTGGTATTACAGGCGTGAGCCACCACGCCCGGCCAATTTTTTTTTTTTTTTTTTTTGAGGCGGAGTCTCGCTCTGTCACCCAGACTGGAGTCAGTGGCGTGATCTCGGCTCACTGCAAGCTCCACCTCCTGGATTCACGCCATTCTCCTACCTCAGCCTCCCAAGTAGCTGGGACTACAGGCGCCCGCCACCACGCCTAGCTAATTTTTTGTATTTTTATAGAGACAGGGTTTCACCATGTTAGCCAGGATGGTCTTGATCTCCTGACCTCGTGATCCACCCGACTTGGCCTCCCAAAGTGCTGGGATTACAGCCGTGAGCCAGCACGCCCGGCCAATTTTTGTATTTTTAGTAGAGACGGGGTTTCACCATGTTGGCCAGGATGGTCTCAATCTCTTGACCTGGTGATTCACCCACCTCAGCCTCCCAAAATGCTGGGATTACAGGTGTGAGCCACCGCGCCCAGCCTTTTTTTTTTTTCTCTTTTTGTAGAGATGGGGTCTCACTATTTTTCCCAGGCTGGTCTCAAACTCCTGGGCTCCAGCACTCCACCTACCTCGGCCTCCCAAGGTGCTGAGACTGCAGGTGTGAGCCACTGCGCCCAGCCCTCTGCTCTTTTCCAAAGATGCTGAGCTGGGCTGGGCACAGTGGCTCATGCCTGTAATTCCACCAACTTTGGGAAGCTGAGGTGGGCGGATTGCTTGAGGTCAGGAGTTCAAGACCAGCCTGGCCAACACAGCAAAACCCCTGTCTCTACTAAAAATGTAAAAAATGAGCCGGGTGTGGTGGTGCATGCCTGTAATCCCAGCTACTCAGGAGGCCGAGGCAGGAGAATCGCTTGAACCCAGGAGGCTCAAGAAGTTGCAGTGAGCCAAGATAGCACCTTTGAACTCCACCCTGGGTAACGGAGCAAGACTCCGTCTCAAAAAATAAAAATTAAAAAAAAAAAAGATGCTGGATGGCTGTCCCTCTCACGGGATGGGCATGTCTTTCATCAGGGTCAGTTTATGCAGCCAAGACCACATCACCCACCCAGGATTCGAATCCTTCCCAGTTTGGTTTGAGGACTGTGTTCACTGTAAAGACGGCAAAGGCTGCTCAGGGCCGAGTGCCTCTGTTTGCGCTCGGCCATCTGGGAATATGGGACCAGCTCTTCCCTGCGCCCTTTCCACAGCTCCGGGCCCCCCAGCACCAAACCCTCCGCACGCGATAGTCAGAAGACCCTTCCACATGCCCCTGCCCACCACCCCCTCATCACCAGCACTAGAACCTGGCTGCTTCTGAGCCCCTCCCATCCCGTCTTGCCTGGATCACCTCCACCTGCTACCTACACGTGCAGCATCCTGGCGGTGTCTGGTCGTGCCCCGGTCTTCCGCCCCACACCCATGGGTCCCCACCTCTCCACAGCGCCAATGCCCTTGTCCCTCCTCTAGTTTCTGAAGGACAAACGTCCAGAAATCTCTGCTTTACTCAAAATCCTGATCTCAGCAAGACACAGCCGCGAACTGCTGGTATCAGAGTGCGCCGTCATCCCCAGGTCGGCTCAGAAGCCTCCTCCCTACCTTAGGCTCAAAGTGCGAGTCCACCCTGCTGACATCTGTTTACCTTCGCTGCCAAGAGGACTGCAGAGGCCCCTTTTCCACCCAGCTCCTGCCCTGAGGATGCCCACAGACCATGGTCTTGGCAGCCAGTCCTTCCCGCAGCTGCACCTCTTCCCACCGCCTTCATAACTTCTGGTCCCTGACACCCGCCAGTTCCACAGTCTGCACATCCTTCTCCCGACCGCCCAGGAAGTCAACCCAGCCTGACAAGCAGTCTCCCCGCCTTCTCATAGTGGTCCGGCAGTGTTCTCCGCACCAGGATGCTGGACACCGACACCTTTCCCTGCTTTCTCCAAATGCCCGGCAGACGACACCCTGGCTGACATGGCCCCTGGGCCCCAGAACAGCCCTCAGTAGGGTAGCATGCATACTATGCGCTGCCCAGGGAAGGACTCAGCTGTGATGCAACCCCTTCCTGCTCTACGCCGCTCACAGGAGCTCCAGACCAGGGTAGGCGGCAGCTTTTCAGGGACCAGCAGCTTGGCGCCTTCCCAGCTGCAATCTTCAAATAGAACAAGAGGCGAAAGTACCTGCAAGGACCCAGATCCCTCCCTTGTGTCCTTCCCGCCCACCTCTCAGCTCCCCGATGTGGTTTCCTTCCTGAAACACTGTTCAATTGAGCTCATAGTGCAAGCCACAACACGTGTGCTGAACACAAGAGTCATCTGTGTCCACACCACCCTGCGAGAGACCTGGCTGGCACTGCCGTGCACCTGCCATGCAAGCATTTGCCATTACCTGTGAGCGTTAGAGCAAGCGTTAAGGACTGCAGGTGGACACTATTAGAGCGAGCGCTGAGGACTGCAGGTGGACACTATTAGAGCGAGCGCTGAGGACTGCAGGTGGACACTATTAGAGCGAGCGCTAAGGACTGCAGGTGGACACTATTAGAGCGAGCGCTGAGGACTGCAGGTGGACACTATTAGAGCGAGCGCTAAGGACTGCAGGTGGACACTATTAGAGCGAGCGCTGAGGACTGCAGGTGGACACTATTAGAGCGAGCGCTGGAGGACTGCAGGTGGACACTATTAGAGCGAGCGCTGAGGACTGCAGGTGGACACTATTAGAGCGAGCGCTGAGGACTGCAGGTGGACACTATTAGAGCGAGGCTGAGGGACACTATTAGAGCGAGCGCTGAGGACTGCAGGTGGACACTATTAGAGCGAGCGCTGAGGACTGCAGGTGGACACTATTAGAGCGAGCGCTGAGGACTGCAGGTGGACACTATTAGAGCGAGCGCTGAGGACTGCAGGTGGACACTATTAGAGCGAGCGCTGAGGACTGCAGGTGGACACTATTAGAGCGAGCGCTGAGGACTGCAGGTGGACACTATTAGAGCGAGCGCTGAGGACTGCAGGTGGACACTATTAGAGCGAGCGCTGAGGACTGCAGGTGGACATTATTAGAGCGAGCGCTGAGGACTGCAGGTGGACACTATTAGAGCGAGCGCTGAGGACTGCAGGTGGACACTATTAGAGCGAGCGCTGAGGACTGCAGGTGGACACTATTAGAGCGAGCGCTAAGGACTGCAGGTGGACACTATTAGAGCGAGCGCTGAGGACGACTGCAGGTGGACACTATTAGAGCGAGCGCTGAGGACTGCAGGTGGACACTATTAGAGCAGGAGCGAGCGCTGAGGACTGCAGGTGGACACTATTAGAGCGAGCGCTGGAGGACTGCAGGTGGGACACTATTAGAGCGAGCGCTGAGGACTGCAGGTGGACACTATTAGAGCGAGCGCTGAGGACTGCAGGTGGACACTATTAGAGGGCGGAGGCGCGTGAGGACTGCGGTGGACACTATTAGAGCGAGCGCTGAGGACTGCAGGTGGACACTATTAGAGCGAGCGCTGAGGACTGCAGGTGGACACTATTAGAGCGAGCGCTGAGGACTGCAGGTGGACTGGACACTATTAGAGCGAGCGCTGAGGACTGCAGGTGGACCTTAGGCGGCGTGGGATGGGGGACACTATTAGAGCGAGCGCTGAGGACTGCAGGTGGACACTATTAGAGCGAGCGCTGAGGACTGCAGGTGGACACATTAGAGCGAGCGCTGAGGGACTGCAGGTGGACACTATTAGAGCGAGCGCTGAGGACTGCAGGTGGACACTATTAGAGCGAGCGCTGAGGACTGCAGGTGGACACTATTAGAGCGAGCGCTGAGGACTGCAGGTGGACACTATTAGAGCGAGCGCTGAGGACTGCAGGTGGACACTATTAGGTAGAGCGAGCGCTGAGGACTGCAGGTGGACACTATTAGAGCGAGCGCTGAGGACTGCAGGTGGACACTATTAGAGCGAGCGCTGAGGACTGCAGGTGGACACTATTAGAGCGAGCGCTGAGGACTGCAGGTGGACACTATTAGAGCGAGCGCTGAGGACTGCAGGTGGACACTATTAGAGCGAGCGCTGAGGTGCAGGTGGACCTATAGGCGAGCGTGGGACTGCAGGTGGACACTATTAGAGCGAGCGCTGAGGACTGCAGGTGGACACTATTAGAGCGAGCGCTGAGGACTGCAGGTGGACACTATTGAGCGAGCGCTGAGCTGAGGACTGCAGGTGGACACTATTAGAGCGAGCGCTGAGGACTGCAGGTGGACACTATTAGAGCGAGCGCTGAGGACTGCAGGTGGACACTATTAGAGCGAGCGCTGAGGACTGCAGGTGGACACTATTAGAGCGAGCGCTGAGGACTGCAGGTGGACACTATTAGAGCGAGCGCTGAGGACTGCAGGTGGACACTATTAGAGCGAGCGCTGAGGACTGCAGGTGGACACTATTAGAGCGAGCGCTGGGACTGAGGTGGACATATTAGAGCGAGCGCTGAGGACTGCAGGTGGACACTATTAGAGCGAGCGCTGAGGACTGCAGGGCAGGTGGACACTATTAGAGCGAGCGCTGAGGACTGCAGGTGGACACTATTAGAGCGAGCGCTGAGGACTGCAGGTGGACACTATTAGAGCGAGCGCTGAGGACTGCAGGTGGACACTATTAGAGCGAGCGCTGAGGACTGCAGGTGGACACTATTAGAGCGAGCGCTGAGGACTGCAGGTGGACACTATTAGAGCGAGCGCTGAGGACTGCAGGTGGACATATTAGAGCGCTGAGGACTGCAGGTGGACACTATTAGAGGGGCGGACTGCTAAACTATTGAGGAGCGAGGTGGACATATAGAGCGAGCGCTAAGGACTGCAGGTGGACACTATTAGAGCGAGCGCTGAGGACTGCAGGTGGACACTATTAGAGCGAGCGCTGAGGACTGCAGGTGGACACTATTAGAGCGAGCGCTGAGGACTGCAGGTGGACACTATTAGAGCGAGCGCTGAGGACTGCAGGTGGACACTATTAGAGCGAGCGCTGAGGACTGCAGGTGGACACTATTAGAGCGAGCGCTGAGGACTGCAGGTGGACACTATTAGAGCGAGCGCTGAGGACTGCAGGTGGACATTATTAGAGCGAGAGCTAAGGACTGCAGGTGGACATTATTAGAGCGAGCGCTGAGGACTGCAGGTGGACACTATTAGAGCGAGCGCTGAGGACTGCAGGTGGACACTATTAGAGCGAGTGCTGAGGACTGCAGGTGGACATTATTAGAGCGAGCGCTGAGGACTGCAGGTGGACATTATTAGAGCGAGCGCTGAGGACTGCAGGTGGACATTAACTCACCTGTCCAAAAGTTCTGGCGTCTGGCCTCTGTACAAACTTAACATTAAATATTCTACCTACTAACTTAAGTTTCCTGAAAAATAAGTAAGGCCATGCCAGTCCAACTTATAAAACAGCACAATTAGAGGCCGGGCGCAGTGGCTCACGCTTGTAATCCCAGCACTTTGGGAGGCCGAGGACGGTGGATCACAAGGTCAGCAGTTCAAGACCAGCCTGGCCAACACAGTGAAACCCCGTCTCTACTATAAATACAAAAATTAGCTGGGTGTGGTGGCAGGCGCCTGTAATCCCAGCTACTCGGGAGGCTGAGGCAGGAGAATCACTTGAACCCGGGAGGTGGAGCTTGCAGCGAGCCGAGACCATGCCACTGCACTCCAGCCTGGGCAACAGAGTCAGACTCCGTCTCAAAAAAAAAAAGAAAAGAAAAGAAAAGAAAAAAGAACAAAGTTATAATGACCCACAAAAGTCCTACCTCCTGACCACACGGGTTCTCAGATGCCAGCCAGGGTCACCCCGGGGCTGGGGTGGTCCTCTGAGCTTGGGTCTCAGGAGAACTCAGTGTGCACGGTGCTGCAGAAGCAGGTGTGTGGCAGCCATCCCCAGGCCCAGGTGGAGGTGAGGAGGAGGACGGGGGAACAGCCACAAAGCTGCTTCACAGGAGGCCTGCAGGTGGCTCCTCCTGGACCCCAAGCCCACCCCTACAGATGCCGCCTCCTGAGCCTCAGTCCCTCGTCTGCACAATGGGGGTGGCGCTGCCTTCTCACAGGTGGTGGGGGGTGCTACACGGGGGCAGCGGGAAGCGCCCACCAGTGCTGGCAGGCAGCACTCATCACACGCTGGCAGCATTAGCTGTTGCCATGGTGATCACCCCTGTTCCTCTCACAACACCCTCCTGCTGGAAAACTCGGCACCTCACAGAGGAAAGGCAAACCCCAAAACACTGCCCCAGAAAACGAGCAAAACCCCCGAGGCGGGTGGATCACTTGAAGTCAGGGGTTTGAGACCAGCCTGGCCAACATGGTGAAACCTGTGTCTACTAAAAATACAAAAATTAGCCAGGCGTGGTGGCAGGCGTCTGTAATCCCAGCTACTCGGGAGGCTGAGGCAGGAGAATCACTTGAACCCAGAAGGCAGAGGTTGTACTGAGCCGAGATCACGCCACTGCACTCCAGCCTGGGCAACAGAGTAAGACTCCGTCTCAAAAAAAAGGAGAAAAGGAGCAAAACATAACCAAGTGC